>NW_027272234.1:600000-1107500 GCF_040938485.1 Diadema antillarum
ACTGGAAGTGGTGAAACCCGAGGGGCTCGTTAGTTGCCCGTAACCAGCGGTGGCTTTGGGGTGTTTGGTGGCCTTGGAAGTCGCTGGGAAGGGCGTGGCTTTATGCTCTCTGATCGACGAGACTGGGAAGAAAAGACGGCGCTACCACTGGCTGTGGATACAGCTGGGAGATGGATACTTTGTGTGGTGAATGGTTCCAAAGCTTGTTCACATTCTTCGAGCTTAGCCGTCACTGAAACCACACAAAAGAATCAAAGCAGAATACACTGCAAGTAACGGGATTTTTTTTATTTATATTTTTTTTTTCTAGCCTAGCGCTATGTCCAAGGAATGTTTTTTTTTTTTTTTTTTTTTAGCAGATGTTTTCTTTCCTTTTTTTTTTTTTGTGCACGTGTGTTCATAGCATCTGTTTCCACGTAAAGTACATGACGTCTGCTCGAAAGGGGGAAAATAATTTCCACCATTTGTATACTGCCATTGAGTAAACACAGAAAGGTTTGTTGAGAATATTCGACTAACAAACACAACTTACCTTTCTAACATAAAAAGAAGCTGCCACAACATATCACATCTTATATAAGTTTAACCATTCCACATTCTAACAAGGCCTCACTGGGGAAACGGCAAATAACATTTTCCTGCTCTGTCAGCAAAACTAAAATTCCAACAACGTCAATAGAAACGAACTCCGATTGTAAATCATATGTTATTTTTTTCCTATTTCTTTGAAGGTATCATTATTCATGGTCTTCATTTTGTATAGTATATTCTTCACTAGAGGTGACTTCAATCTGTATGTTTTAAAAGGTCTGTAATTAGTAAATAATCATAATGTAATAGGACGATACAATTACAGCAGAAGTATGACCAAATAATTTCTTGTTCAAGTATGGAAAAACATTATAATCCATTAATCATTTCGCGTCGTGCTACTGAAAAGATTAATTTTAATTATGGTCTTCATTTTCTATAATGTATTCTCCACTATTATAAAGATAACCAGCTTTTATGTGTATAAAAAGGCCTGAAATTAGTAAATGAATATATGTTATGGTACTATGACTGGATAATTTCTTGTTCAAGTATGGTAATATATTATATAATCCAGTCACACTGCAACCACAGTTCTCTTCATGAAATCAATCTCCAGTGCACAACTTGTTTGGTTTTTCCGGTAGATTTTAAAGGCACTATTTACCATTTGCAGATGAAATGAAAACCCAGCATTAGTGCTTTAAAGTACATTGTAGTTCCAAAATGTGAGTTTGGGATAGAAACAACCAACGTAAATATCTGAATCCGTTTAATTAATGTTAAGTATTGTTAAATAACAAAATGTGAACAATAGTTATAATAAAAATGTTGCCAGACTATAAAGATACTGATATCACCTTATATTTTAGGCTTTACTGCAAAAATGTTATATGTAGGATGTTTTGTGTTACAATAGACCTACACATATGCATCGAATGTGATATCTTGAACGCTTTTATAAATCACTGTTCCCAAAGGTAAGCATGGCCTTTAAAGAGTCCCATATCATACGGGATTATGTGCATATCAAACATAATTAAAAAACACAAGAGTGCAATTTAGTATAGTAAGCCTATCTGCGGTATTTTGTAAGGTAATTCACACTACGCGTCTTTGTGTTTGTGCGCTGTCCTTCCCTCTTGCTAGTGAAACACAAAGTAATGCATGTGAGTCAACAACTGCAATATTCAGTCTTCCTTTGCAACCTTGGCAATGCAATCTTTGCTTTATAATCTATTTCTTGTTTGAAGAATTGTTTTGATTGCAACTGATTTACGTCGATGTAGGGCAATTTGTCAATCAGTTGCAATGAAAACACCTCGACGGAAGAATTTGAAGAAATGGTTTGCTTATGAAATGTCATTCATATAAATATTGTCTTCAATTACAGAGCAAACAAGGAGTATGAAGGTATCGCATTGAGATACAAAACGCTCTCACATTGTGAAACCATTAAATCAGTCATGTCAGTTTTAATTGTCGAGGTGTGTTTTATTTAGATATTGTTAGATATAGGAACATCATTGCCTATAAATCGCGTTAATTCCCTCCCCCCCTTTTTTTTTTTTTTGGTCAATGGTGGTTCATGACGTCTCATTTGTTTATATAGACATAAACACATTACATAATCGATCTTCATGACTGTTTTTAATAGACAGTATATGAGACGGGTCAATTTATCCGTTCAGGCGAGAAATTTTCGACGGGTAATTCATACTGATTTACTACAATAAAAGAAGTATTTCATCAATAAATTGTGTGTGTTTAAAATGACCACAAAATATTTCAGTGTATAAATCAACTCACATTCTTCCAGTCTTCGCAGTTTTTCCGCAAGACTCAAGTGATCGAACTCGTCACTTCTGACATCCCCGTCCACATCGGGGAAGGGCGTTCCCCCTTTCCGTGGCGATGGAAGTGGGAGGGGTGAGTCGAGGCGCGAAGATGTTCGCGGGGACCAGAGAGGGGGTAGTTTGGACTACACCCCATCCCGTTCTTCCTCGTTAAATCGGTCTGGAGATTTCCGATTGACCATGGTCATAAACAGAGTTCTCCTGGCACTGAGAAAGATCGATCTTGAAATACACAATCTTCCTTGTTTGTGGAACTGCTTTCAGTCCAGCATATTTCTCATGTCTCTCACAGTCTACTTCATTCTTCTGGACAAACAAATAAATTTTGCGGAAAGGTGTGTACCTTTGTCTTCCCCAAGATACAAGTTTTGCTAGCAAAAGTTGTACGTAGTTTGAGCATTGTAGATCACCACCTGTCTGCTCAAGATAGATATTTTTCTGCTTGACCCTTCGCAACACTTCTCACATCATCAAACTCACTTTTACCACGTTCAGACCCCAAATATCCTCTCTCGTTAGTGTAAGCGAACGCTTCTTCCGAATAACTGACGTCTGAAAAAGCTGCAACCTTTTCGTACTAGTTTGCACATTCATCGTTTATTTCAACCAGCAGTCGAAGATCCAGTCCTTTGTGTTTGTAAGATGATTGTTGCCACGTACATGCTTTAAAGTGCTCTACGATGTGGTGGTCATGAGTGAGGTCATCTGAGGACATAACCAAAGAATCTCTTGTGAATTGTCCACTAACTGGATCGACATTGTAAGCCTTCATGAAATGAAAAGTTCTTTCTTTACATAAAGAGCACTCTTAATGTCATTCTAATATTAGCACAGTTCCTTCCGAAGTCTTTGATAAACGTCACCAGTCCAGGGACAACTTGATTTTTTACAACATCCTTCTGTACACTTTCTACTTGAAAGGTCTGCCAGAATTTAGGCCGTGAGCAGGTGAAAGACGAATGATGCTCCCTTTGTTGGAGAGACATCACAAATTAGGTAAGGACTTGCCGAAATGCTTCAGTTTCTACAATCTCCTCACCTTCCTTTTGGGAGAATGAGACCTTTTTTGTTTCTCATTTTCCCAATGAGATTTTGGCGTCTCCAGCTTTCTCAAGAAATTCTTCACAGATGGTTGTTATCATTCCTTCACAAGTAGGTAATTACATTCTTCACAACTTTGATTCACACACTCTGGACGGTGAATCTGTAACTAGACAATTTGTCACAAAGAAGAATGTTGTGGAGCTCCCTTTCATCACGTACTTTTCATGGTAGATTTGTTTCTTCATCCTTTTCCATTCATTGAAGTTTCTGATTACCAGAGTAAGGGCAGTGAGCTTTTCTTGCACATTCACACAATATATACACGAAATGCTACTAAAGTGTTGAGCGTGCGACACCGGCTTTTCATTCTTTGGCTTGAGGAAAATTTGATCCAAGGTTTTCTTTCTTCCAAAGCTGATAAAATTTCTTGCACGTCAAGTGCAAGATGTAGGCTGATTTACCATTCTTTGTCTGACCTGGTTTGTGACACGCGTGGGGATTTAGATCTGTCTCTTTTTTTTTTCTTCTTCCGTGGTTTCATCTTATACAGCATCCTGCTGTCTATTGCGGGCAGTCAAAATAGCAGTCTTCCTTTTCTGACGCCAGTTGACGCCAAAGCACTTTCATGTAGCGTTTTCCGGCGTTTGATTTATCTCGCACCATCTCAACAATACTTTGATTGAAGATTCCTTGAAGTGTTTTGATGCATTTGTCGTCTTTTTCTAGCAAGACCTCGACAACTTCTGAGCTTCATCATGATGAAATGCTTTCCTTTTTCTTTTGTAGCTGGTGTTTTTTGTCTGCTAGAACTTACTTTCTGTGAAGTGTCCAAAACAGATTCTATGACATCACCAAACTGATGGTTTCATTCGAGTTTGGTTGGCAGTTCTTTTGGCTCTTTTGCTATTTTATGCCTCAGACCAATATGTTGTTTTTGTCCAGAATGTATTCTACTGATAATCAATGCTATATATTATTAGCATTTGATACATGTATTTTTTTTTTCAGACTAGATTACAGGAGATGATATATGATAGTATGACATACAGATGAGAACTCAGTTTCTCAAAGTTCACCCTTGTGAATGACAAACATTTGATACACTGAAGCAGTTTCGTGTAACATGGCAGTCAATTCAGACATAGATATCTCGTGTGTCGGTAACAAGATGAAACACTCGATATTAGTCATGAATTCCTCTTCATGCTATGTTTTAGAGAAGAAAAGGATTAGAACCAAGTTTGCATTATTTTGTGTGTGTGTGTGTAATATGCACAGGCTCACTCACATCTGCCCTTCTGCATCTTGGAAGAAATAATGGCCTACCAGGACGGAAGAGATACGTGGAACGACAGAGGTGAGTTTGACAAATTTTGAAACATATTAGATGGTAGCCATCACATGGAGTGGCTCTACTGTGGTTGTGGAAAAGTTCTGCGGAATCCTGCAATCATTATTATACATGTATAAAACATCAACATTAGAAATGCCTAATTGGTACAAAATGCACTTTCCTTTCCTAATTTGGCTGCTACAGTTAAGCAGTGAAAGTATCCTGTAAAAGATTGTTTTTCTATTTTTTTCCAAATACATGCGCTGTTGTGTTTGAAGCGGGGTAGCAGTGCTGTGACCAAAACTAACAAGGATTCCATTTCAGTACAAGGTGTTTCCAATAGTGAAATGACTGGTATGACCATGCCAGTTGTAGATGTTGACTTTGTCGATTATGTGTCATGCTAACCATGTAACTTTCTGAACTTCAACGTTTTAGGGCTGCTGACATTCCATTGATCTTTCACACACTGAATGTCACGTCGAACGAGAGTGTTACGACACCCTGTGGAGCCGGGGAATGTACAAAGGTTCAATTTTGACGTGAAATGTACAAACACTTCCGGCAAATGTGCAAATCATTTACTGCAACGGTATTACGTACCGATGGTAGGTAAGCTCGATCTGTATCAAAACTGCGCATGAGCCTTTACCATTTTCATTTTCTTGAAAGCCTCAACAGATTCTCATCAAACTTCCTAGCATCCTTTAGCCGATGTGATCTTAATTTGTTTAATTTGTTTCCATGGTTTCTTCCTGTCAAAATGTAGAGTCAAGTTCTCATTCCACGTAATACTTATCGAAGCAAAGGAGTTAATACTAAGGCTGCACAAATGTTGTCTGAGCTTTCCAGTTTACATCGCCCTTTTCATAACTATTACTAGTAGCTTACCAGATGAAACATGCATATAATGGTATTTCTCTTAATTCTTTTCCCTTTTTTTTCAATGCTATTCAAATGAAAAGATACTCAACTCTCTCTCTCTCTCTCTTCCTCTTATTTTCCTCCTCTTTTATGAAGCCAGCGGTGTTCATGGCTTGCTGAAAACCTTGCTGTGTATGCACCTGACATCAACGTCTTCTTGATGGAGAGAGTGGTCACGTGGACAAGCTTCTTGTACGGCGTCAGGGATCGAAGAGATGAGTAAATCCACGTTTCAGAGCTGCGGAAAGATTACAATAACAGAGGATATGCAACCTAAGAGATTATTAGACAGTGTTGTGTTATAATTTTCAACGTTCTGAACACATAGTTGTTAGATAATATTTTGATGGTTTGTTTGTTTCTTTTTTGAGAGAGAGAAAATGGAAAAAAATAAATCGAGGACAAAATATGAACAAAAGAGGGTAATTATCACAGCTTCTTCAGAAAAAGAAAATAAGAAAAACAAATAGCACTTACACTTACTTATGCCAATACAATGTACTACTATTATTGAAGAAGCGAAAGACCCTGATAAGAATTTTTTTGTTACGAGTTTTTCTAGAGCGAAAGAGAAAAACTCACTTGGAGGTACTTGTGCAGGTGACTTCCCACAAAAGATTTCCCGTGGTATGCCTGACGTACTACACACCTTCAGGGCCTGGAACACCCTTTCCAGTCTCGTCATGACAGGCCCAGTTCCAAAGCTGACGTCCTGTAACTAGGAGATTTCCTTGTCCTAGATAGCTCCTATAGCTCCTTGGGCCTTGCTTTGTACCGAGGGGTATGCTGTCTTGGTATTATACAACTCATCCCCACTCTCTGTTATTCCCTCCAAGATCTGTACATCCAATTCATTTTTCACTCATTGAAATAGAGTGTTTCAAGAAACCTAGGGACCAGGAAAATGTGAAGTCCTGGCAGGCACACCTGATAGAGAAGTACATGGTATATGTCGAGGTCGCATCTATGTTTTATTTTCGAAGTCTGAGCTCAAGAAATTCATGAAGCTTTCGTTCTCATTGTTTGTACTTTCTTTCCGTAGATTTTCATCAGAATTTCGTAATAATACCTTCTTTGTGGAGTCAACTTGACATTGATCTAGGTACACTGTATATTTTTACCAAATCCATCAAAATCACAGAAAGCATTTGCTATAGAATTCATAATTATTCATGTCAACTTAACCTCAATCAGTTTTTGGGAAGCCCTAGATACTGACGTCAACTTTCCTCTTGTCTAACTGAAACTGGAGTTACTTGTCCTATTTTGATATCCTCGTATTCACGTAAAACTACACCTACATGTAGATGACAACTTCACTTACAGTAATATGAAAAGGAACTGTGCTAAGTTGATACGCGTTCATGATGGCTCTTTAATAACTTTAATTCGCTGGGCATATAGCTCATTGTGATTGACTGTAAGCCTGGTTCTGACTAAGTGAGACGAGATTGATGAGACTGTATAACATACCGGCAGTAGTAGTGTTTCATTGCACTAAATCCAATCTTGATTTAAGCTGTTAGATTTACGCTTGATTTCTATCACTCAGTCGCAAAGTTACTCTCGGTATGCTAAAAGTTTCGCATGATTTTCTTGAAATCAAGTCTAAGTATCTTTATGAGACAGACTTACAATTAAGATTGAAGTTACGATCGATTCATCGAGTTGCGCTCGATAAATCGAGCATAACATCAAATTGATTTACTTTAATTTTCATTTGCCACAACTCCGTAAAAAAAAACATCCTGTCTGCTTTGAAGCTGCTTTTCAGCGGGACCGCGCATAAGAATTAACAAACCTGAATCATGAATAAAAAACATAATAGTTGCAAAAGAGAACATAGGTTTGAATAAAACAACATAAAAACACATTAAAAGTTAGAACAATATAAGCACAAAATAAGCGGGAATGGCAAAGAGAACATTTCGATGACCACAAAGATAAATCATAATAGCAATTCTTTGTGAAACGGGGCCCTAAACTATCATTCCTCTTTAACCATACTTGGCCCATCCAGGCATCACCATCACTGGTCTTGAGGCTGAACTGATCCAATTTGAGCTACAATTATGTGGGTTTAAGTGACGAAGGTCAATTATAATTGCTTAAATTCCTAAGTAAAGATCAGCCAATTATTTCCAGTGTATATATTTTACAGTAGCATTACATTGTAGGGACTTAGTTCATGGTTTCAACTCAATGACACTGAACTTGGAATTATGTTTCAAGGGAAGACCATTGTAGAGGTGCATGATATTGATGTTACGTTTTGAAAGGATGGTAAAAGCTAGGCAGCTGTTTTAAGTGATAAGGGCTTAAAGTCGACAGTCAAGGTTAATGGACCTTGTACACTTGTATTCATTTCCAAGTTCAACATAACATACTGGTGGAGCAAATGAAAATTGGATTCGAAACAAACAACTTTACTTCTTTTGCAGAAACTTTACTTAAAGTTCTCGTCTGAATTAAAATATCGTTACTTATAATGATGTACTTTGGGACATGTTTACTCACAATCGCCCATGATATGCCTGCCTACAGACATGCCTTTGCCGAAGAGCAGCCTGAATTCTGTATTACTGGGCCAGCACCAACAAGAGTGCTTGGAAATTGCCTTTTCCCAAGACTTAAGAAAAATCAGAGGACTAAAGGTATCAGTCATAACTTTACTAAGTACAAGTTGTTTTCATAATTTCTGTCGATGTATCGATCAATTCTTGTCAGTTAGGATTTCATATGCCTATGACTGTGATAGCATTTAAGTTTGAAATGATAGAAGCTACTGTAACTAAGCAGTTCGGTTTTCTCTTTTTGCTTTTCTTCTGTCATTTCGAGAAGTGTCACTTGAAGCGTTTTGCTTTATAATGGAGTATGTGCCACTATTACATGTTGCTCCACCAGATTTTATTCTTTGTCAAGCTAGTCTGGATTGGACTGTAGTTCCAATCTCTGTACAAGTTTCAGAAATGCTTCCTTGGCAGTTGGGTGGTCAACATTATCATCAGCAAGGTTTTGTGTTTGTGTAGCTCCCAGGTATAGAAGGTGGCCGCATTGCACATCGAGTTAAAACTGTTGTCTCAGTCCAGTATCTACTAGTTTTTCATGATTTGTCTTTTATTTTGATTTTCAGCATGCTGTGCACCAACCCTTTGGCAGCAGAACAAGTTTGGAAGTAGGGGGCACATTTTTTTATTTTTTCATTTTTTACGTGGTTGGGGCCGCTTTAGAGATCAAACTCGTTCCCAAAATGAAAAAGAAAAAGAGAGAAAAAAAAGGAACAAGCACACGGGGGATGAGTCAGAGTGGGATGTTCCGTTGCCAGAGCAACAGCATTACCATGCACCTAAATTACCTTACAACAGCCTCACCATGGCAACACGTTTGACGATGTTCAAAGACTGAGTTTGCAAAAACAGTGTTCACATGTCCAAATTTCAAGTCAATGTTCGAAACCAGAGAGAGTCGTCAACTGTTACATCATTACCACACATCAGTGGAAATAGTCGCAAGAAGCACGAACATTGCACAGCAGTCAGCTTGACTTTGAAGTTGTTTGCGTCAGTCTTCATACCACTGACGACACGGAAATAACTCGGGCTATTCAATACTGATGAATACTTGACACCACAGTATATTCCTGTCATGTCAGGATTTGCTGCGGCAATTGAGCCATGCTGATAGTGCGACATCACTGTCCGTCTTAACACATACGATGCACGCAGATGGTTTGCGATATCTCGTTTGATAGCCAGACAGAACCGGCAGAATCCTAGAGCGGCAAAACTCTTGAAAACCCCCAATAGAATGTGCAAGGTTACAAGCAACAACCACTGATCTTGAGAGTCCAAGTTCTCAATTGCTAAACCCTCATTCTCTGCAGCCTGAATATCAAAGAAGAGAGGGTCTAAAGCATGCTGCTATCTGTAATAATGATGATGATGATAATAATAATAATAATAATAATAATACATTGTAATAATAATAATAATAATGACAATACTAATGAAAAACTATTAACCTGGACTGTGCAGTCATCCTGGTATACCCTTTCCTTAACACGTCGTAATTGATAATTAGCGTCGCGTTAATATAGGTTTTAGGTCATCCACTTGATCTCGATTTCATGCGCAAACATACACTGTACAAAGGCGGTTGAATAATTTCAGATTTCGCGAACTCGCGCGCCTGAAATTTGTATGTTGTTACGGGATATCGATCAGCTAGACCGCGCATACTCAGAGCGAAGAGGAAGGTTGACAATCGACGTGTTCAATTCGTGTAGCTATCAATACTTCACGGTATCGACTGCAGATCGCAGTCATTATATCCAAGGGTGCTAAGAAAAATAACAATTGCACACAAATTTTTCATGACTTGTCACATCCATGAAGCTGTAGAATCTTGAGTGCTGTTGTTTATAGTTTCTCTGTTGATTTACACGTGGATCGTTTATTCTGGTGACCTATAAAGGTGGATGTGGCTGGAAAGCCACAGCCTTCTCCTTTCGAAAGTAATTAAATGGTTGTTCCTTGCCTTCTGGAACTTGATGCAAGCAACATTTTTTTTTTTTTCATTACGTCGTGCTTTTTTCCTTTTTTTTATGGGGGATTTCTACGCTCTCTCAGGCTGCCTGATTTCTGCAATGGTGCAATTCTGTGGATAACATTGTCTGGAGAAACAAGAACTTCGTAGTGGATCAGAGCTCTGCACTGACTCAATGGCATTTTGCATGGAGTTCACCTCAATCTTGGCCTCTGTTCTCGAAGAATTTGTGCTCGCTTCTTGTGCTGGGCGTCATTGTCTTTACAGCATAATCCTCCCGCAAATCTTGCATTTTCAACCGTCATGTACGCGACCACAGCAGTCACTGTATAGTGACATGATCATCACTAAGCTGTTGAAGGTGATGGAGCAAGCATGTCCTTGTCTCCACAAAATCTTGTTCCCCTTCTATCTTACTCAGAGGTAGTGCAGGCCCCATCTTTACTGTCATCATTGTACAAGCAAAGATTGTATGCAGAGAGTGTAAAACATCAGCGAGGCTTTTATTTTGGGGGCAAGGTAAAGCCTGCTGCAAGGAAATCAGCCGTATAAGACTGGAATGACTCCTTCATTGCCCTTTGATTTTCTATTTCTTTTTCTTTTTTGTGTAATTCCTTATTGTTGAGATGTGTTTCATATTCTTCCTTGAGGTTCTGTTTGGCTTGTGCTGTTGAGTCACTGTTGTACTCAATGAACTTTTACATAGATATTTGGGACGGTGAAAGCCTACTGTAGGTTGAACTCTGTGTTGACGATTTTGCTGTGCAGAGTAAGAAACTTTTCATGTGTGGCTTCTTGTTTGTACAGATCATACATCTTCCTGATTCCAACTACTTGACAGTTAACAAGTACTGTCGAGTACTCGAGCTTCTACAGTAATTGGAGGGAGCAACTAAAAACTTTTTGATGTGGACCCTGATAAGATAAACATTACTCTCATGTTATGGGTTGATCCCTAGAAAAATGATCATGTTTCTCAAGTGTGTAACACACAGTCTTCTCTGTTATGCCAAGGGTGTTAATGAAAAAGGACTGACAAACTTTCCCTTCGCAGCGAGGAAGTATCCTCGATTTTTGTTTGATTGTCAGTCCTGTTTACGTTCTTATGGGTATACCTACGAATTAGTTCATGCGGTCTATCGTAACTACCTGTACTCAGCAGGACTGCGAGGAAATGCGCTCTCTTTCTTGCTGTGAGATATTGTCAAAATATGTTCGTTAATCGACGACACATGTAATCCAGCTTTGGCTGCCCAATTCAATTAAATTCCATTATCAAATGTAACAGATACACGTACAAAAATGAATAGCTTTTCGAGACTCGGTTATATTTGACAAATTTCAAACAGAGCAAGCCAAATATCAAATGCAATCAAAAAGTCTGTGTGGAAATAAATACTTTTATCACACATTAAAAGAAATCATGAAAAAGATACAAGATAAAAAGATAATTAAGTTCATTATTCATAGAAAATCAACTTTGAATAAAATGCCATGAAGATTAGCAAAACAACGAAATCGAGAAACAGCCAGAAATAAAAGCCCTTTTGAAAGCTAACCCATGTGTTATAAAATAATTCGATACATTTAGGAGAAAATGAAATATCAGTTAAGTTGATAAGACAGGGCAATTGAAACCAATGCAAACAATACGACAAATGCTACAAGGATGTGAATGATAACAATACAAAATTTTGGTTTAGATGTACCAGCAGTCTTTCATTCTAAAGATTCGTTTGTGTATAAATCTAATATTTATTTTTTTTTAAAGATTTTATTTGTCTGAGGATAAAATTTTAAATGAAATAAAAGCCATAAATAGGAATGTTTCTAGCAACGCACGAGTGGTATCTAAGCAGGATTGTGCGTATGCTATTAGCATGCGCACTTTCAGTCATTGTCAATTTGTGTGGATATGACGATATGATAATTAATGTCACAACATGAATTTAAAGTAGCCAAGCAGATCATAATTTATCAATGGAAAGCATGTACATGATGTAAGTGAAAGTGTTAGCAGGAGGTCAGTAGATATGTAAGACTTAAAACAGCTTACGGGCTGTCTAACTATTGGTATCTGTACTGGACACATTATTGAGTAAAGGCCTTTTAACCTTATAACGGTACATAGTGTTAATAGGGTTAAATACATCTGAATTGTTACTGCTTATAGAATTGTATCTGATGTCAAGCCATGAATCTTTTCTATTTAGTCCAACCTAAAAGCTTCTACGAAGTATTATAGCACGTAGTTCAGCGAGTTTTCTTTCGTCTGCTGTTACGTATCCACCTCCAAAGAGGCAGATCTTGAGGTCTTGCAGAGAGTGGTCTGCTTCGTTGAAATGTTCAGCTACGGGGAACAAGTGCGGTGTTGTCTAATTGTGTAACTGTGGTTGTTGAATCGCGCTTTGAATTTAGTACTGGTTTCCCCAATGTTAGCCTTGTTTAGAGCATTTTGAGCAGAGAAAGCAATAAAGGATGTTACTCGTATCGCAGTTGTGGCTAAGACTAACCAAGTTATCCGTAATGATTATGCGGCCAAATTTGGCAGCGTGGTTTCCCACTGGGCTGGTGACCTCTAGGTTGAGGTGGTTCCGGAAGCTGGTACTTAACAAGGGGTCTTTGCAGTTTGGGAGGCTAGCTGCCTCTGAGAATAAAGAGGGACCCTCGGCATGACATTTTCGAGTTTCTTATCTGCCGTGATTGTGGACCATAATTCTTAATCATACGGGCGAGACGAAGGGGATTGCCTTTTGTCTTCAGTTTTTCTTACTTGTTTGAGTAGATCCTCGTTTTTGGCTGACCTTTCTGATGGCTTTCTTGATCATATTGACGGGGTAATCCCGTTCGATGAAATATCTTCCGAGCCGGAGAGCATCGGATTTACAGAGAGGATTTGATGTTGTTCGTTTGTACCTAATTACCTGATTGTAAACTATTGACGCGGAATACAAACATACGATAATAATAATAATAATAATAATAACAATGATAAAATATATGGATTATATTGACAGTAATCGTAGCAGAAGGAATGACACATGAAAGAAATGCGTTAATTGCCAATTGGTATTTATCTGTAAAATTCCAAATTTTTCGGGGGCATCTCCCTTCGTCAGGGAGGTAATTACTTTGGATACGTTATATTGTAACGGTACTGTCGTAACCATATACCCAATGCGGGGTGGCGATCTTCCAAGATTTCTTCCTCTCTGCTACCAAACTGTAACAAGGCTAGATCTCCGTTACGGTAGCTCAATCAATCAAATCTCATTGAGACTCGGCAGCATGCTATATTTAAGCATTCCCAACCACTCTCAAGCATAGTTCCACAGGCCTAACTGTCATGTACATTTCACTTGTAGATTGTGGCACACACACTTTGGCATTCCTACAGTGTATCCTAACTACTAGTAATCCCTTCTTTCTCAGTAACAAAGTTCTTCTTATCAAACTGATCACTTAAATTGGCTCGAGCGTTGATGACTGGTTTGTTTGTCCACAGTATATGGATCTGGTCGTGGGACGATGTTCTTGCTCTACTCTCTAAGATCTTACTCCTACTCTTTCACACATCACAACTGCGACCACAAATCACTAAACAGACTTTCAGTCGAAACTGAACATTTAATTTCGTATCTTCTATGTACATTCTTGCAATGGTGTGGTTACATATTTATACTACGTACACTTCCCATACACAATATTGTACAGTTCTAACCCTTACACAATAACTGCATCCATTTAGGAAATCTCTGTACCACAATTCTTATACTTATTACTTGAGAAGTTGAATTCGTTTCTTTACTTACATACTAACTTACTAGTCCACCTTTCTAAGTATTACTAATATACACTCAGTGTGAACTTAGATGTTATCAGCTTTTTGTTATAGTGTCTTTAACTTGAATTAAATTATCGGTCCTCCATTCTGATGTATACTTAGCTCTGTTCCTGGCATTTGTCTCCAAATCTACAGACTGCAAGCAGTCTTCCTTGGCTTTCTCCTTTATAAAGCACGGCTAAATAAAATACACAATTAACAAGAATAAATAACACGAGTCTTTCTGCTAGTCTCATGACACTATCCGGATCTCACCCCGCCGGGATTTTAACCAGCAGGCACTCAACAGATACATATCTAGGCCTTGCCGAGCGCACCAGGGCGGGGCGGGGTTGTTTCACAAATTTCATTTAAACTTAAAGATTGACTAAATTTTATGGTATGTGATGATGCTGTGTTTCTTCAATGTTGCCCGACTTTTTAATGAAAATGACGATTTTAAATTGGAGACTTTTTTATGTAGCGATCGATAATAAAAGATAAATAACTAACAATTGAATTATTCTGTCAACATTAATGATTTTGAAGTGGGTGTTGATAAGACTAACGTTAATGACAATGAACAGGGGAACCAGTGGCATACTATTATTTTTAGTCAATATTTAAGACTTCGTGAAACAATCCTGATAGGGTTAGCAAACGGCGTGCACGATGCAGGTCACGGCGCAGCGACTTAATACAGCTCAGTGACTCGACAGGTGCAGGGCTGTGCTGGGAAGAGAAGATGCCACCTCCCTGGCCTGGTATACGATATATGGCTTGCTCACACTCACTGCACAGGCGAGTCCTGTGGCCAATGCAATGTGGACAGTATTATGAAATTCGGTATTGACCAACAGCTTTCCATAATAGTTGCAGGTCTCCAAAATGTTTAGATATAGATCTAGATCTACATAGTTCAAACACGTAAACTGAACGGTAAAAATACAACTAAACTTACGAAACTTTGCATATAATATGGTAGAACTATGCAAAGCAAAAATCCGTGGTGTACGGGCGCAGAGTGCATGCAGCGCCCTCTCAGCTCTCTAAATTTAAATCAGCGTACCTGCACGAAAGGCAAACCAAACAAGAAGGATGCAGAGTGCCTCTACGCCCCCTACCAAGTATCCATTTCTGCACCGCACAGTGTCGGGTACCCTGAGTACTGTCTTTAAACGCAAGATGTCATCCTTCTTGAACCTTTAACGAAAAAAAAAAGTCATCGAAAAAGTGTCATTTATTGAATGAGGCTGTTTTAATATTCAAATATTATCCATTCCACTTCAGTCAAATTATGACATCCAGGAGAATCCAATGTTCGAAGTCAACCTTTAAAAAAAGAAAAAGAAAAAAAAAAAGCAGTAACTGCACAATCCTAAATCATCTACCTAACAAATTTACGGATTCTGAAAAATGCTTATCACCATGAATAATGTACTCTTATTTCTACTATTAGTATTATCTTTTTTTTTGGGGGGGGGGGGCAGCCCCAAGGCCCCCTATATGTACTACAGTTCGGACGTAGTCATTCAACGTTGAGTTCATGAAGTTGTCGATCGATCATCGCCTAAATGATATAGGGTCAATGCATTCTAGCAGATACATACAATTACATTTTATTTGTCATGACATTATTGACAGATAAAATCGTCCATAGCTGGCCTAGTAGTTCTATATAACGGACTGCTGCTAAAGCTTAACGACCAAAAAAAAAAAAAAAAATAACGAGCTCTGTGAGTTACCGAGTACATGGCAGAGAGAGAGATAGAAAAAAATTATGTTTGTGTTGCTCACCTAAAGTACGAATTGCACTCATCATCGTTGAAGCCATTGATATTGAATGCATCGTAATTTCTGAATTGAAATCCGGGTTGAATGGTTTGTTAGCATCATAAAGAAGAATGAACTCCTCGTCCTCAAGAAATCCAGCAAGATAGGTGAAAATAACCGCCTCTTGAACGACGTGCAAATTTCCTACAATAGATCGTCTGCTAACGAGCCATTTGATCTATGTTTTGATCGGGAGAAATTTCCCACGATACAACGAACGACATATGGGGGCGCTATTTTGCCTTTGCGTAGTTACGTCCCAGAGTAATCTAAAGCTACTTTTCAGCACGACGCAGGGGAGAGGAGATCGTCCACCGCACTCGTCGTCTCAAACGTCCGCGCGTCAAAATTTAAAGCTCCCTAGTATCAAAGTGAAACCACAATACTCTCCTCATTATATATAGTAGGTCTCTTGGCAAACAGTCAATGAAATACATGTTGATAGGCCTTCTTGGCTCTGCAATTCAAAATGGTGAATGTAGATTGTCTTCTCAGCTGTATTAAATTGACAAAGCTCAGCCAACTTGGTTCTAAAATTTGAACACCAAACACCAAAGGGCGTGAGCATGAAGCACATCCAGATGGGGGATATGCGTTGCACTTGAGTTAACGCTAAGCTAGTAAATACCAGAACTTTGAAATATTCAAATGACACACATTAGACCTTCTTGGCTCAATAGTTGCAGAAATCATATTAAATACTGTGCATAAGTGTAATATATCATTTGAACATACCTGTAAATTTCAAATTCCTTTTTAATCTGTTCTGTTACAAGTAATGATTAAAACACATGTGAAATATGGAACACAGTCGCCTGCTTGGCAGAAGGGTGTTAACTTGAGCATCACGGACATCCAGCCACAGGATTTGCATCACACCTGAGTTGATGCTAAGCTAGCAAATGCCCTTCTGCCAGCTGGGTGAAGCGCGTTGCTCTCGAGTGCTGTAACACCCTTCTGCCAGCTGGGGGACGATATACAAAAATTCAAATGAAGCACATTAGGTTCCTTTGGCTCCAAAAATTGATTGCAATGAATTACGTCAGGCCTTCTTGGCTCTATAATTCAAATATTCCTATGAAATACAGAAGCTTAGACAATGAACAATAACAAAGAGCAATATAGTACATGTACATGTACATGTAATCATTCAAGCACATGTGAAACTTGTAACATGGAAATGAACATATGTCTTCTTGGCCTTATAATTTGAATATTGAAATGAAATACATTAAGTACGCCATCTTGGCTCTTTTGGACTGTTCAAATTAGATACAGAAGCCTACTTGGTTTCTATGATTTAAAAATAGATTGAAATAATCATTTACTCAGTCATTTTTAATTTATGTACATATAATGATTTAAGTATATGTGAAATTTGTAACATTGAAATGATATCCGTTAGACCTTCTTGGCCCTAAAATTTGAAATTTCAATCGACATACAGCAAGCTTTCTTGGGTCTGTAATGTAATATTCAAAGGAAGTACATCAGCCCTCCTTGGCTACATAGTGCAATATTCAAATGAAGTACATCAGGCCCTCCTGGCTCTATAATCTAAATACTAAATTGGCATACAATAAGCTTTCTTACCTTTATAATGTAACATTCAAATTAAATATATTTGGCCGTCTTGGCTCTGCAATATAAATAAATGGCAGAATAAAATACTTTCACTAAAGATGAAACAGACAATTTCATGCAGAGGATTTGCTAGTACATCTTCCAAGGCATTTTCTATCTTCTCAGACAACACGATCAAACTAATGTCCAGAAAAAAAGACTTTGTGACCACAACATTCATTTTACAGACTAAGTTACTGATTGAAGACCTAGGAGTGTATATTGTTTATCTATTTGTTGTTGTTTTTTTTTGGGGGGGGGATCCTAATAGACTGAAGAGCTGACAGACTGCCGATTTCAGAAGAGCTATAGCCTTTATCTTAATGGTTTTATTTTAAAGGCTGTGAGTTTCAGTAAACATTGTCACACACATATGCACCCAAAACCAGGGTCCCGTTACATAAAACTAATTAGTAATGTTAACTTTGGTATCTATGGTAACTATTGTGGTAACTCTGCTCAACAGCCAAATTCAATTTCAGTGGAAGTTACCAACAATGGTTAGTTTTATGCAATAGGGTCCCGGACTTTGGATTTCTTTCCCTTTTACTACTAAGTGGAACTACAGGTGTATGAGTTACTCTATCCGCACAGTATGAAATAACGCGGCTAATGTGGAAAAAGTTGGAAAGGCATAAAATGGCATTAATAAAGTGATATCTAAGAAATTTAAAACTACCTTATTCACCATCAAATAACTTCCCCCTCATTATCATATAGGAGCAACATACGATGACAAAATTTTATTATAAGCAATTTGTACACACAGAATTTCAGGTCTTCTGGTATGTCAAAGCATATTCAAGTTCATTGCAAGGTGTGTTAGCCCCCTGTTGTTGGTCTATCCACCCTTTAGTTTAGGATATGACCTTTTTTCGTTTTTTTTTTTCTATTGGTATCTGTACTGGACAGATTGTTGAGTAAAGGCCTTTTAACCTTATAACGGTACGTAGTGTTTAGGATTAAATACTTCTAAATTTTTACTGCTAATAAAAATTGTATTTAACGTCAAGCCAACGTCGTCGTCGTAGCCGTTGTATTGTGGTTCGTTCGGAGTGTTTGGTTGTTGCTGCTGCGGTGTCTCTTGATCGTTTTCTCTTGGTGTATCTGGCGGTGTGTCAGGCGCCGCTTCAATCTCCCGTCTTTTCCTCTCTCTTTTGTCCGTGGCTTCCCTTTTGCGTTTTTGATTGGCGTTTTTGTACCTAAAGTATCGCTGTCTGTCTCCCATTCCTGGTCTGAATAATTTGTCCGTATTGACTAGTTTGTCTGCTACGTATCGTTTTGCTGCAATTGCACCTACCGCTCTGTGAGCTAATGGATTTTTTGATAGTTGTGTAAGTCCGTCACCGATAAATTCGTCGTCTGCAGTCTTAGTGTTGCCTGATTGTCCGTACCGTACGTCGTGGTCGTATGCTATTTCGTCAAGTCCTCTGAATGCTCTGTCTTTTGTTAGTTTTGTCTTGTCGACTGTGTTTCCTGGTCCTACGTGCGTGTGGAATGGTAGTCTGAGGTACGGTGGTTTAGATTTTGACATTTAGTCAGTTTAAGATTGCGTCACTGAGTTGTTGTTCAACTTTCCTGATATCACGGTCTTGTATTTTAAGTGCTTGTTTCTTTGCGTTTGAGTCCCGTCTTTGTTGATGGCTGAACGGAGTGTCGTCGTTTTTAACACATGTTTGTGTGTCCTGTAGGTAAATGAGAAGGAAGGTTTACATGTCGTCAGTCTCCTCCTGCATCTGTGTGTCTGTAATGTGCAGGTCGTTGTCATAGTCATTGTCATTGTCACTTTCCTCATCTGAACTGCCGACTATGAACTTCTTGAGATTTTGCTGCATTTTGGTTTTGAGATCTGCGCGGAGCCAATTGCGTTTGCCGCCTATTGCTGCTTCGCGATCTTGGAACCACTCATCCTGCTTTTCGGTTGTTATTCCTTGTTCTGTCCAAATTGCCATTACTGTCGGGTCAGTAATGTTGGCTGCTTCCCATGCTTTGCGGATGTGTTTTGTTGCTGTACTTTTAATGTACTGTCCGTCTTGTGATTCGTGTTGTGGTTCTTGTTCAAGTTTTGCCGTGTCGATTTGTTCTACTTCTTGCAGTGTTTTGTCGCTGAAGGTGTGTATCAGTTCGCCCATGTCTTCCTTAACATGTTGCATTGCAGTTTTGAGTTCAAGTTGTGTTGTCATCATGAATTCCTTGTATCCTTCGACGTGTTTTGTGTCTTTGACTTGTTTGAGTTGTTGGACTGTTTGGATGAAGTGTCCGATTGCATGTGGATCGTATGGTCGGATTGTCGCTGTTGTTTCGTAATCTGTGAATGCGATGGTTTTTCCGATCGTTTGTCTGATGACTTCTTCGTGGTGTGTTTCTTTGTTGGCTGTCTCTTGTTGTGGAATGTGAAGTCGCTTTGTGATAGCTTTGACTACTTGTGTCATTCCTGCTACTGCTGTATCCATTCCTTGGATGATGTTTCTGATTGTTTCGTTTGTTTCTCTCTGTCGTGGTGTGTAGTCTGTGTTTCGGAGCTCCTCCTGGATGCATCATTTTTTTGTTTGTGTTTGTTCAGTACGCCGCTTTTGCGCATTTGGACGATGTGCATCCTGTTTGCCATTGCCTCTCTGTCTGTGTGTTCACAACGTTTGTGTTTGCCGTCCAAATAACTGGCGTTGGTGTGATCTCGACATCGTTCGGTGAATGTTTCTTCTGAACATAAACCGTGTCTCCTCCGCACACCCCTTTGAATGTGTCAACCATGTCTCCTGCTATGCGTGTTTCTTCTATTGCGATCATTCTGACCCCGTTACAGCTCTGAAATGTGAATCGGTTTCCTGTATGGCTACCGTCGACTTTTGCACTTGATGGTGCAAGTTTTGTGAGCAGTTTGACATTGTACGATTTTCCAGCGTTACTGTCTCCTGTGAGGTGGATCGTGTTCTTTTTTTGCTTTTTTTTTTTTTGGTCTGGTTGTGTTCGATCGTACCAGTTGTGCAGTGTCGTTATGAAGCCCGTTCCTAGGCCTGTTTGTTCGCTGATGAAGTTTTTCCAGATTTCTTGTGATTTTTGTAGTGTCTTGTTTCTGTTTCGTGTTCACCGTAGAGTCGGATGTATTTGTCAATTCGTGTCTCTAGTGTGTCCGCGCGTCCCTCTGCTGCATTGAATGCATTTGCCATGTCGATTGCATTTTTTGTCTGTACCCCTAATGCAGCCATGTTGTAGAGGTTGTTTGCTTCTTGTGTTCGTCCTTTTTGTGTTAGTGCTTCAATCACTTCTGGCAGATCATTTGCTGTGGCTATTTTGTAGCCTTCTGTGATAAGATTCTTGATTGTTTGCATTTTTGCCGTTGTTGTGTTTGTTGCTGTGATGTTGTTCATCTTTTGTGTTGTGTTTGATCAATGTTTGATGACGTTGTAGTAGTCAACTATGTCTTCCTCTGATGTGTGTTCGTAGAGATAGCGGAATTTGTTGTCTTCATCTGATGTTGTGACGAATGTCTTTGGCGCGATGTGCATGTACCTAAACATTGCGTCGAATGATTTGACCGCTTGTTGCTCTTGTTTGATTGCGATACCGATGTGTTTTGTCTGGATTTTGCGTTGGAGAACGTCACTTGCATTTCTCCATGCGCGATTGTCTTTGAGATCTTGACCGTTTCGCAGATTGAGTGGTTTACCCGGATCGTTTGGCCGCCATGTTTTGATCATGAGGAAATGCACATGATAACTTTGGTACGCTTGCTGTTTGCGTGGCTCTAGTCTATCTGTTGATCCGTGAATTGCAGTGATTATGTTGCTACATTGTCGGTGTAACCATCGCGCAATATTGATGCATATATCTCGATCTGTTCTTGGTCCGATAGGTTTGTTTGTGTTGTCGGGAGATTTTCGATGCTGAATACCCCACAGTGCCCTTCTAACTGGCCCATGCCCCGTTTTCGCATGTTAAATCGATTCATGAAGCCAATATGTTCGCTTTCGGGAAGCCATGGATGTTCGAGAGCGAGTTTTTTGTACATCTCGCCTTGATGTTTCGTAAGCGGTAGTAGGTTGTCTGTAATTAGATGAGAATATGGTAATATTTAATTAATTTTTTTGTTTTATTGTTTTGGTTTATTTTTAGTTAGTTATGTTAGAAAATTGTTTTACTCACCATTTTCTCCGTTTGGGATGTCCCTTGGTCGTTGTGCTCCCTGTCGTAAGTTTGTTGCGCACTGCTGTTCAACTGTTACGTCGTCCGGTCGGCCCGTTGCCATGTCTTGTAGGTCGTTCCGGAGTTAAGTTTGTAGCAGTTGTCGTAAGTGTGCTGTGGTTAAAATTGTGTCTTCCACAGTAGCCCTACGTCTTCTGCTATCTTCTGTATCTCCTCGTTTGTATAAGCTGTCTGAATGGACGTCGTCCTAAGCACAGTAATTGCCCCATTTGATTTGAGTTTAGGTTTCTTCTTCTATTTATATTGTTTATATTGTTTGTGACCTTTGACCTTTCTATTTTTATTGACCAATGAGCTTTTAGTATTTGTTTGGCGTGATGTTGTTTACTTGTGTTTTGTCCAATCAGGTTTCTTTATTTATCGTACCATCTGTTTGTCTATCTATAGTATCTTTTGCGCGTATTTATTTGTTTTGCGCGTATTTAAGGTTTCTTTTTCTATTTATAGTATTATATTGTTACATTTATTTCCGTTGTTTATTTTAAGGTTTATTTTTTTTTTAGTAACATGTTGTTTCTTTCTTGTTTACTTGGTGGCAAAAGGTCGTGAATAGGGCCTTTTGCGGTCAACCGTCATTTGACTTAAGTGACCTGAGATGTAGTGACCTACATCTTCTTGATTGTTTTTCCGGTCCTGAGTTCTGTTCGGTAGAATCGTGGTCGAAGGGTAGCAAGTCGCCGTCTTCGTCACCTCTGTTGTCTGATCTTCTTTTGCCTGAGTTGTTTCTTCTTCTCTTCTCAGTTGTCTTCTGCTCGTCTTGCGATCTCCTTTCTTCTCTCGATTCCGATGCTCATGAAGATGTTGCTGTACCATTCGCGTGCCTGTAGTCTCTGCTCTTGTGTCGGGAGGATCACACAGAGGCAGTCCACCATCTTTTTCCAAAGACGGTAGTACGCGTTGTACAGTGCCTTTGCCCTCCAGATCTCGATGTACAAGACGCTTCCACATCTCCACTTGGATTGCCTCATGTACGCTTGTCCACCTTCCCATATGTCATTTTTTTTAGTAGATCATGTCGCTCCACCACTCGACAAGGAGCCTGTTCATCCAATTCTCTACGTCCGTAGAGAGATTTAATGGCTCACTTCTCTCGATTGTTTCGACGACTTGATGAGGAACGTTGATGGCAAACTTCCAGAACAGGGTTAGGACAGATAGTCCGTGGTTCGCCCAGTTCTCCATTGCCTTGTTGTTACACACCGTACAATGGCAGATTGGTTGCGATTCGGCCATTGTGATGTTCGTTGCTTGCTAGTATAGAACGGAATGATCTAGACTGTTGTGGTACCTTCTTTTATACTGTTAGTTTGTCACGTGACCTTGTTAGTATTTAAGGAGGAGGACCAATGAGCGGCGCTCATCGTGTTCCCGCCTGTTTACGGCCCGCAGGGCCAGGCGACGATAACCCGGTATTACGTATCTCACTGCCCAGTATCTTGGTGATAGCATAGACGTCAAGTGGGTCACATTCCTACCTATCGTCAGTAATGGGACACAAACACCGCTTTCAAATAACCATTTTCTGACACTAAATCAGACCTCGACCGTTACTGTGCACTGGTCAGGCCTACCCTAGGCACACTCGATTGAGACACCTGTTAAATTTACTAAAAGTATTGAGTGAAAGGACAGAAACACAAGGAGGATAAGGGGGGGGGGGGGACAGCAGCTTGCCATGACCAGGACATCAATCGCCAGATTGCAGCTAAGCCCTTGTAGTCTCAGCATCATTGAGACTCAACCTTCAGCTAAGCATCAAACTTGTCTTTCATCTCGAACCCAGTCTCTGATACTGCAACATCGTCACAACTGCTGGCTTGGCATGGTAACACGTCACTCATCAAGTTGTAGAATCTTCCGTCAGTCTTTCGCCTCATCAGGGAATGAAAGGAAGAGGGAGAAAGGGGAAGGGGAAAGGAAATCTGCCCAACACTCATCACAACCTACACCTATGGGCCATTCTCACATAAAGTGTTCAATTTCAGTCAGAGTAAAACCCAAAAATCAACCACGAAATATTCGTTCAAAACTTGTCTTTATATAAACAACAACACTTGCTGGATAAGAAACAAAACACAGTAAATTCCCAAAGGAACGCATTTACAATGTATAATGGCACAAAGTTGGGCATACATTTCTCTATATAACTCTATGACAGATACGTTACCGATATAGGACACAGCATGGTATATAACAGGTCTAGATCAATATATCGGACTATTTGAAACCGAATTTCACCCAAGAATGGCGTCTGATCCTGTACAACAACACGAATTGCCTTTTTAAAGTAAGAATAAAGACAAACTCATTATATAATTTGTCTTTTCGCTGCATTGATAAGGAGTTCACGCAAAAATTTGTATATATTTCCTAACTTTTTTTTTCACTTGATTTTAGTTAGACATGCCAATAACAAAAATGCCAATATATTTGATTAAATTGGTTTAAACTACATGGATGGCCAACACGACCAAAACTGACCATCTTCCAAAAGGCTTTATTGTACACTTTTGGAACAACAATCTCGCAAATGACAACATGTCCATAGTAACGTATCTGTTTCTGCATCTTTTTCGTAACTGTTATTGATATTGATACCTCTTTTAATGAATGTGCTCTATCTGTTTTTGAATTTTGAGCTCAGAGCAGGAAGAGTAACACTTTCTGTCTTCAATTACTATCAAATTTGACGGTATATATCAAAATTCAAAGGTAAATTGTGAGTATCTGTATATCAGAACTGTACATTTACCCAATAATCTAATCGTTAATTTTCCGTAAATTCTCAACCATGTGTTGTGAAGAACTCAAATTGTAAAGGCACACAAATAGATTTAAAACAATATTACAATTATATTATTTTGCATGGTTACAAACTTTGGTAAATGACTGAATCACCAAAGGAAGTTTTTTGATAATTTCATATCATGGTAACGTATCTGTTGCAATAGTAACTTGTCGTATATCCGTGTAAATCACATCAGACTTTTTCATGTTTTGTATTACTTACGCTCATTGCAAAAGTGTAAAAAGACTGCATATGCGAATCAGTGAACTTACATGCTTCTTCATTAACATATTATTTTCACGGTAAAAGTCATGGTAACGTATCTGACAAAAAGATAATTATCCATTTTCTGCCTAAACTTCTCTGGCACCTGGCAGAATCGAAACATCATTGTAAGTGTATCTTGTGTAATTCCTGTGTGAAATAAATGATAAAATGCAGTATTTGTGTGGCTGTCGTCATTATTCATATCTAAGGTGACACAATTTAGTAGCCTGTTCTGATCACATACCATAGAAAATCCCTTTTTGATACGCATTCAATATTAACATTTGAGGAGATCTATCTCCATAAGAAGGATGCATGATAGTATAATGCATATTCGTCGGCTACATTTCAACAGTGCCCGCATGAAGATTCAATTGATATTCAAGCAGGCAGTCTAAGTATTTTCAAGCAATGTCCTAACATACGCTTAAGATATAATTTTTATGATAAAGTTATGTAATTAACACATATTTACAATAGCATTTTACACGATTTGCCATATATGTAAAATCATGTAAATATAATTCCACATCCATAATTACACATGTTAACCCATCAAGGTCGAAAACTTAATTTGAGTTTTAAGGAGAGAATTTTCATATTACAACATTAAATTTGCAACATAGAATTCTTTATTTTACAGAAGATCCCTTTAAAATGCGATATTTAAAAGTTTTTTACGCAAAGTCAAATATTTCAAAGGTCATGCTGCTGGAAATTAAAAGTGCCAATTTGGATGAGAAAAAGTGAGATTTCAATTTTCAAATGGTTGTCAATTTATTTGAGCAAATTGGAAATGACTTCCATGTACTGAAGTGCAGCACGTACTTGATGGGTTCAAGAAAATGTGAAATAATGCCTTATTGTTTGTACTGTAGCACTCTTTCTCTTTGCCCTGTAATGACAGCACATCATATATCCTATATATTATATATATATATATATGAGTTTATATATATGTATATATATATATATTCATTTATTTATATATTCATTTATTGAGTTCTAATTCATACAAGTTTATTAATTTATTCATGACGTATTATCACCATGCAGAAAACGGTTTTCTCTGTATAGTTGCAAATTTTGTAATTTCTATTTATTAGATTATCAAATTGAATAAAATAATTTTGTTGTTATGGACCTTTGTTTTACTTCTAAACAAACAATTAATTTAAGCAAAAATGAAAATATGATCATCATGATGTATACGCCTATACCTGTACTTTCGAGTGTGAATCCTGTTTAATGCCCGTCTTTTGAATTGAGCTGAGTTTGACAAATCTGCTACAGGTTTACGATAATCTCGCCTGGCGATATCTTTCATTTTGTAGGAAGGATGGGTCATTTAATTTCTTCCTTTCCCTGTATAGGCCTTTTGTATTTGTGCTCGTGTTTTCCCCATTTTCCGAAGAAGAAATGAAACCAAGAAAATGATTATCAAAATAATTATGTTCATCATGGTAGTGTAAAAAAGGAATCAACTAGTCATAACTAGCCTATATGTAAGATGAATACTGCCTACATTAAAGAATCTGGAATCAAAAACTTAATGAGATCTAACCTAAATATAAACAATGAGACTAAACAGGTGACAAGTAAACATAAATATACTGTACATTTTAAGGTAAGAGAAGGAGCGCAAAGTGGTAAGTGAAATATCTGAAAATGCAGGGCTCTACTTTAACAAGGAACCTGCATATAAAGAAGATATACAAACATACACGCACACACTGTATGTATGTATGTATGCATGTATGTATATGAAGGACAGAGATGGGTGGATCAGTATTAAGTTCGGTGCGATGTCGACCAATAATAATGTATTATTAAAGATAGACCTAGTAATACTACTACTACTGATAATAATAATAATGATGATAATTATAAGTATCATTATGCTTCATTTCAAAGCAGTTAGGGAAGAAATAATTCGTCTACCGGCACAATAACTTATTAAAAAACCACCAGATCCTAACCGACAGATACGTTACCGCACCTGTCAGATACGTTACCAGCTTTTTGTGGCACAACACACAATGTTAGATTCATGATCGAGTTACTGACAACTGGATAGCATAGGTGGTGCACTTGTACTAAATTAGCATTAAACATAAACTATTGATATCATAAACATGCCAAATGTACCGTTATTATCTAAAGATTATTTTGACAAACGCATTTACGAGATGTCTTGCGAAGAACGATGAAAATTTACTGTAAATGCTCTGTCGAAACGACTACCGAGCGCTCCACACAGGGTAGCCATGAAAAAAGTGACTGCAGCACGTGATAAACGAGACGGTCTCTTTGCTAAATTTTCGTAATCATGAGCGGAGAATTACGCTCACAGAGTGCGCATATTTCAGTAACGTATCTGACGTAACGTATCTGACGTAACGTATCTGATCGCACGTTTTTTTCAAAGCGCAATAACTGTTAAACATTTGCAAAAAATGGGTAATTATTTTTTGTGATGATGCATAATCTCAAAAGGTCTTAATCAATGTACAATTAAACAATATTACATCAAACACTTTTGTAGGAGGTCGTGATTTATAGGTAATATTACATCAAACACTTTTGTAGGAGGTCGTGATTTATAGGTAACGTATCTGTTGCGAAAAAAATGTGGAAAATGCGTTTTCGGAGATAATGGTCTGATTTTGAAAACCGAAATTTAGAAACAGAAAATCAAACTTAACTGTATTTGATAAAGTATATCCTTCTGATATTAAACATGTATTGTCGTATCTCACGTCTGCTATTTTTATGCCTCCGCAACGAAGTGGCCGTAGGCATTATGTTTTCGGGTCGTCCGTCCGTCCGTCCGTCCGTACGTCCGTACGTCCGTACGTCCGTACGTCCGTACGTCCGTACGTCTGTACGTCCGTCCGTACGTCCGTCCGTCCCGTTTTGTTTTTGTCGATATCTCAAGAACCGTGTGGTGGTTTTACATCAAACTTGGTATGAGGGTATATCCTTGGGGGATGATACTTTGTGTGGATTTTAAGGTCACAGGGTCAAAGGGGAAAGGTCACAGGTTATTTTGTGAAAAAAAAATTTGAAATTTCATGTTTTTCTCCATATCTCGCAAATGGTTCAAGGTATCTTCGTGGAACTTAGTATATATGCTTGTACCGATGGGCAGTGATTATCTAGGGAAGTTGGGGTCATGGGTCAAAGGTCAGGGGTCAAAGGTCAAGGTCAACTCCTCAAAATATCACTACTTTCCTTAAAATGCAATAATTATGCCTGAAGGGTTTTTTTTTTCAAACTTGATGTATGGCATGTATTACCCAATATATATTTTTGGGGAAGTTTCTTGCCAAAAGGTCAAAGGTCAAAAGGTAAAAGGTCAAGTGAAAGTGCTAAATTGCACTTTTTCCTCCATATCTCGAAAGTAACTCAAGGTATCGTCATGAAACTTACATATTTATGCATGTTCAACCTAACAGTGATTCTCTTTGGAACTGTGAGATCAAAGGTCAAAGGCCAGGTTTAGATAATGCTATTTTCCCATTTGATACTGAAATTATGCTTTTTCTCAATACCTTGAAAATTACTCAATGCATAGACTTATAAAAGGGTCAAAAGTCAAGTAAAAATCATCAGTTCCCCAAATACCTGCACTCTGACATTTTAATCATTCATCCAATTGAACCTAGTTCTAGAAAAAGTGAACATTCAGCACATTTGTGTCAAACCTGTCATTTTAATATTTTGCCAATTGTGTGAAACTGTCATCACACATTGTCAAGACATTGTACTATAGACCTATTAGGAGAACCATGCATTATGGCGGAGGCATATCAGTAGCCGTAGCGATATATCTAGTCACTAATTTATCAATTAAAATGTTTTGGTAACGTATCTGACATGAATTTTGGCGACACACCTTCAGTGAGCTCCGGAGGGATTTCAAATTTTCAAATTTCAAATTTTGGCTTGTTTATGCATAAATATATCAGACGTTAATTATATTTACCAATATCATGTTGGGTTCAAGCTCATTTTATATAATTTTTTAGCATAATACAAAAAGTACATGATTGCGGCGACATTGGGTTTTGGGATACTTCTCCAACTTTACCAGTGGATATTTCAAAATTTACGCAAGCGACAACAATATTTTTTTTTTTTTACTTTTCTCCTCAAACCCTCAAGTGTTACATAGACAATTTTGGCAATTCAAACCAGGCCTTTGGCAATGGAAATAATCGTGGGAACGTTGGCGACACATATTTTCAGTTTTTGAACGCTTTAGCAGACAATGGCCCCTATATCTATAACCCATTCGGCATTCAAATAATTAAAGAGCACTATTACTGTAGCATTTCACATCTTCATAAGATGTTAAACTAGAATCCATATCACACCTCATTATCAGTGTCAAATATTCTAAGTTCACAATGCTCCAAAGATGTCTAAGTGCTGTCACCATAGAATATTCTAAGTTGCCTCTCTGAAAATATCTCAGTGCCATTGCAACAAAACACTCTAAGTTTACACTTCCCCGAAAATGTCAAAGTGCTGTCACCTCAACATATTCTAAGTTGACACTCCTCTGAAAATGTCTAAGTTCTATCACCGTAAATTTTTCTAAGTTCACACTTCTTTGAACATGTCAAAGTGCTAACACCGTCAAATATTCTAAGTTCACACTTTCTCCAAAAATGTTTAAGTGCTGACACTATTATATTCTAAGTTCACACTTCTCTGGAAATGTCTAGATTCTAAGTTATATCATCGTAGGATATTCTAAGTTCACATTCCTTTGAAAATGTCAAAGTGCTGACACTGTCAAATATTTCTAGGTCACACTTCTCTGAAAATGACAAAGTGCTGTCACTATCAAATGTTAGAGTCACACTTCTCTGAAAATGTCGAAGTGCAGACACCATAAGATATTCTAAGTTCATACTTCTCTGAAAAAATGTCTAAAGTCTCAACAACTGTCTCATACAAGTGCAGCACTAACAGTTAGATTCTAGACAACACTAACTAACATAGAATTCTAACGCAGTTTAAATTCCGAACACCCGTTACCAATGTCGATAAAAACAATAATTAGATTGAGTCTATCCTACGAGACAACGTTCATGGCCCCCTATCCCAGGGTCCAAGACCCTGCTTTGCTTCATCGCCATCTTTCTGTTCAACAAAGAAAATTACCTCTCAGTAGATTTGCCTAAGAGGCTGTGAGCATGTAAAACAATTGGAACACCATACTTCTCCTACTCTATCAAAAAACAAAGAGTTTATTTTCGCCTAAGTCACACGGGAAAGAAACCCTAAATTCGCTATCCATCTTCTCAATGGAACTGATTTATTCCAATATCCCTAGCTAGGAAGACCATCAAAAATATTCCCTAGATTTGTTTATATCCTCATGTCACAGTTATAAGTTCTAAGATAATTTACTAACAACAATTTATGGACTTATCTTAGACTAACGATTGCTCTAACTTAGCCTCAGACTGTAAGAATCAGATCACAAAGCATCAAGAACATCAAAGACGTACAAAGTCAAAATCATCATCAATATTGTCAGCCAGGGTAGGTTAAAGATTTAAGCTTCCCGGGCCCCTTTTATACCCTTTGACCCAGAGTCCTAAAGTGCAGACAATACGACTTTGAACGCTAATTGGCTAAAACTTTTTACGTCACACACAGCGGTAATTTGATTGGAAAGTACACTGCAGTAACCATTGTTCGCTGCGGAATTAACCTGGATTCAACAAAATTTACGCTCTCATCTTTGGATATTACACTTGCAAAGCAAATTCTGGCTATTCATCCACTTATTTCTCTTCTCCCAAGGTAAGCAGTGAGATTACACGTCTTGTAATGTCATTGCTCGGACGTGAATACACTTATCTTACCTCAGTCCCACATGCACGATTCTATGTTCTGTAATTGAGCTATAATAAGCACACAGGATTCACCGTTGCCGATTAATTCTAGACATGCCAGTAAAACCACTTAGTTTCATCTCATAACTGTAAAAAACATTTAAATGGCTTCAAACGTTGCCGATTAATCTTAGACATGCCAGTAAAACTACATAGTCTCATCTCATACGTGTAAAAACATTTAAATTACTTTAAGTTTCTTCCAAAATGTGTTTATAATTAGCACACAGAATTCACCGTTGCCGATTAATTCTAGACATGCCAGTAAAACCTCATAGTTTCATCTCATAATTGTAAAAACATTTAAATGGCTTCAAACGTTGCCGATTAATCTTAGACATGCCAGTAAAACTACATAGTCTCATCTCATACGTGTAAAAACATTTAGATTACTTTAAGTTTCTTCCAAAATCCAATCTTATATACCAAAAAGATTTATAAAAGCCATAATCTTTGTCATTAATTCTGAATACGTCTGTTGACATTCAGTTGTACGGTCACTATGACATACACTGTGCAATTGTCTATTGTAACCTGGGTAACGTCTACACTTTGGCATTTACGTGTGCATCCTGCTAATCTAATGTCATTACTTTCTTTGTTCATTACACATGTCCTTCAATAAAATCTTCCTTACTAAAATATACGTTTCCTATGAAAAGTTTCAAATTTGTTATTTGGTATTTCTCAGAGTTTCATTTGCATTCAAATGATGTGTTCAAACGTTAACAATTTTGAAATGATCATTAACTCATTGCCTGTATTCAGAGACAATATCGACATTATGTACTACTTGTATTGTTCTTCTTTTTCTTGAGGGGGGGGGGGTAACAGCGTTTTCCTCACAATATTAACAGTTCTGCCCACTTCCTGTCTTCAGCTCATTTATATCCCCCTCCGAAGATGCATACTTTCAAGTCTTTCAGTGAATGACTGGGGTCACTGAAATGGTTCGCTGCTGAGAGATATCCTGTCGGTTCTTTCAGATCGAGCTTTTTCGCTATATAGTTTAACTTCTGGGCATCTAGCGTAAATGATGCAGTAGAGCACATTGTGAGAGTCGCATGTATGGTTAGGTGGTTGGATACTGAATGACGGAGAAATGTTTACCACTGGTACTGTCACTAGGTGGTTGCAAGTTTGGCAGCGTGATTTGCCGCACCTCTTGTTACCTTTGGAGATGTAGGTTTTAGTATGAAACTCACTCCGCACCAAGAGTGACCTCAAGTTGGACGGTTGTAATGTGTGTGTGTGTGTGGGGGGGGGGGGGGGGGTATTACTTAATGCCGCTGAAAGTTTGGGTCAAGCTAAATGTTTGCCTTTTCCTTCTTGGTGGTGGAAGCAAACTCTCGGACCTGAGAGTGATATGCAGTTATGTGGAGACAGTGTTTCCCGTCGAACACGAAGTAGTTGTGTTTCAAGATGAATTCTGACATGGACGTTATATCATCGATGTTACGATTGATAACCTAACTAGGAGCTGGGTAGTACTTCTCAAAATCAGTACTATAGGTGAGGGTCAGACGTATTCAACTTTCAAGGTAGGAATTTTGATTTATTCCATTCGATTGTCCGGTAATGACTAATGTAGTAATTTTCATATTTGCTCAAGCAAACAATGTCAATGTTGAGGTTTCAACGGGTACGGTGCCTTGATTGACATGGTTTTGACTTGTGTCAATTGTGAGTCGGTGAATCCAAGTCTAACGTTAGGACCTTTTCTTTACCGGTAATGACATTATTATTATTTTTTATTTTTTATTTTTTACATAATGACCTTCCAAATTTTTCTCCAAATTTTTTTCTTTTTGAAATGTGCTTCTGGCAATCTCGAGCCTTATCTTAGTAATATTACTATTAAATCATTAATTTAATTATTATAAAATCAGAATCAAACCTAAGAATTGAAGGTACATTTTGGCCCCCCCCCCCCCCCCCAAAAAAAAAAAAAAAAAAATGTGACAAGATATAGTCGCAATCCTATACATATCACACACTAAAGAAAGCACACAGTTTTTTTTCCACAGTTGGGAGTATGTGGTTCTTTTTATTTTTAGCTTTAGAACCACATACATAACGGTAGGATAACAGTAGGTGTGCTTTTTTAAATGTGCTTCTGGCAATTGAAAGTTATCTGGGTAATATGACTTCAAATTAACAGATTAATTGGTTCAATTAGAGTTACAGAGTCAGGATCCAAACTCACAATCGAAATAAGCATTTGTTGCGAATATCATAGGCCAATAACAACCAAAACAAGAGGAGGGACTGTGAAAATACCTTAAAGCTGCAGAAACGAACTATTAGGGTAAGTTTTAAAAATATTATCAATGGAATGAAAAATACTGCTTTGTGTTTCCCACTGCTGCAAGACGCCGCGGATAGAGTTGGCCATAGGCATGGCAGGGACTAGGCAGGGACCTGCCCATATCGGCGATCGCGCGAGCTGCTAAGTCGAAAAACTGAATTTAATCATTTCAGATTAGTCTGGAATTACATGTAGATTAAGTTTTCATCACTAATTCGAAATTTTGTTACTGATGTTAGCAGGATCAGCTCAGGGAATATAAAGAATAATAAATTTAATGAATTAAATGAAAATTTGTAAAAATCTAACTTTGAAGTTAAGCCTAACAAGTTTGAAAGCCAAGGCTAAAACTTAAGTAAGGCAAAGATGGAAGAGATACATTAAAGTCACAACATTCAATTCAAGTTCAAGTTTGTGAATTAAAGATTCAAAAAAGACTCCTGGTTATACTGTTGGGATGCTCCGGCCGTGGTGTACTGCACTATTGTCGAGGACTGAACCATGTCGCGTAGAAACACAGTGCATTAAATACTTGTAGACTGGGAGGCACAGCATGGTTTCTTCGAGTTGGGTGCTCAAGCTGGCCTCTCAGTGTGTTGATAAGTACTTGCACAGCTGCACGAGTGAAATAATATTTTTTTAACATATCGATGTCATATAGTTCAAATGGGTGAAAACAATCCCTAAAAACTCGCTCTCGCCTCATTCCTCGTTGAGCACGCTCTGCCTCCAGCAGTAGGTACGCCATCTTGGTTAGTTGTCACTTCACCACTGGTTATAACATTGAAAGCTTACTCTTCAATGTTAAACGATTATTTTAGTCGCACGTATATAACCAACGACAAGTATCTGCAACTGGAACGACTATTTTTGTCGTTCCAGCTGCTTGTTAGGAAAGTGGCTTTCAACGACAAAATTCAGAATAGTCGTTGAAAGTGGAAGATAGTCGATAGAAAGAGGACTTGTAGTTGTTCCACAGTAACTTTATGAAAAATGGAGCCCTGGGCCCCGTTGCATAAAAGTTACAATTATGGTAACTTTGCCATCCAATGGTAACTTCCTTGGAATTCTTGATTTTGATTGGCTGTTGAGTATTGTTACCATGGTAGTTACCATTGGATGGCAAAGTTACCATAATTGTAACTTTTATGTAACGGGCCTCAGGTGTATGGGTTGGTGACTGAATCTTATTCAGATAATTCGGCGTGTCTTTCTACTTGATTTTCGATTTTCATTTTAGTAATTCGTAAATAGTAGACAGATAGTCTCCTGTAGACAATAGGACTCACTTTTCGTCTCCAAGTCTTCCTACCCGTCTCTTTAGTCCAGGCTAGGCTCCATAGAAAGTGCGCCTAACCTTGTTTTTTGATATATACAATGTTTTTTTTTATGGTTTCTTGTCAATTCGAGGGTGCTGATTCCAAATCCGATTGATGCCACTCGCGTAACCTTGAGCATTTTCGGCAAAATGCAGAAATCCAAAATGGCCACCAGATATGCTAATTTGGCCATGATAATCCCAGTTATGTCAATCTTATGACCAATTATTCCATCAAAGTTTTTTAAATATTTGTTCCTTGTGTAATTCTACTTGCACATGCAAGAAATTTTTCATTTTAAGAGGTACATTTAGCATTTCAAGCTTATTTTCAATTCAAAATGGCCGCTACTCCTATACTCATGTACTATATGAATGGCAAAAAATATGCATAGAAATAGAAGACGAATTTTCAGTCACATACCTACGCTTTTATCAAGTTTTGCATGTGCAGTGCAGATCTGATGAGTGCCAATAGCAAAACAAGCAAACAAACAAGCAAACAAACAGAAAATTTATTGTTTTTAGGCTTTATATATTATATTCTTCTTAATACAAAACTTGAAAATGGATGCCACTCATATACCCCTGCACAATATGAATGGCAAAGTGTACATGGAAATAAACACATTTTCTTTTCTTTTTTTGTCACTCAGGTACACTGTATATCAATTTGTGTGCTGATTATAAAAAATTAGAAGGTTGTTAGTAACAAAAGCTGTTTGATTTTTTATGCAAACATCAGAATTTGCTACGTACCTCAATCTGAAATTTTCCCTAGGAATTTGGAAAAGTCCACCAAAGCTTGAATTGACGCCAACATCAAGATTGTTTATCAGGAATTATTAGATATGAACATTTGATACTTCCTTTCCTTGAGATGTTTGACATCATAACATTCACTCTCATTTGCTGAATTAAACGGCTGAATCCTAGATGATGACACAAATGAAATTTCCAAATACCTGTCCTGTTCTACATCATCTAAAAGCTATATTATACAAACTTTTCAGTCCCCTCATCCGAGAAAGAATATGAGGCAGGGGAAAAGGGGGAAAAACGGACCACCTCACTGAAATGAAAACAACACCCAAAAGTTTTTCCAGTTAACCCAGATGAATAATATAGGACCTATGTTTAGATAGATGAATTTTACCACCGTTTTTTCGGAGTGAATGTGTTAGCGTATATGATGTCAAGGGAGACTCTGAGATCTGTAAAGTGCTGCCTCATTCTGAAAGCAGTGTTATAACAACTTCACACTGCTTGTCTTTAATCTTCAGCACTTGCAGATTCAGGATTGCTCTAGGTAACCAGACCAGCTGTGTTAGGACTCTGAATGATGGCCTCCTTGATGGTGGCTGTAAACTAACTCCACTAGAGCTCTTTTTAAAATATACATGGTGACATAACATTCACTTCACGTCGGAAGTTTACAGATGATCTCGCCTTTACGTCTCACAGAAAGTCCTTGGATGACATCAGCCGAGTACTGACCCATCTCAAGACAATAGAGGAGTACTTCACCTTCTGGAGACTTTGCCCCAACCTTTATAAGATTATCATCAGACCCATGCCTTCCATCTTGCCAACGCTATGTTCAAGGTAGCCCTCTGTGGCAAGCCTTCTAAGCATAGGCTAAGGAAGTCTACCCTCCTTCACTGGCACTCGATCACTCTCCCTCACCACTTGCTCACGCTGGAAGGAAAGGATGGCAAGTGTCACCAGTGCCGTCAACGCATACCCTGACCTTCTAAACACGATAGCATGGGGACATTTCATGAAGCGTCTTGTCTGACAAATTTGTCTGACAAATTTGCTCTCAGCCAATCAGATGCAAGGATTTTAGTAGCTTATAACAGCTGTCCAAAAGAAAAGATCTGACAAAGCGCTTCATGGAATGCTCCCTTGAACAACCTGCCATCAATTCGTCTGAAATCCCACAAGCCTAGATTTCTCTCCCGTAACTTGAAAGCTTTGACCCCAAAACAGGTTGGTGCAGATGCTGGTCTCATGTCATCTCTGATACCACCCAAGTTACCCACAACTGTCTCTGGCCTGGCAACAAAGCCATAATAGGGCTTCAACGGGTGGTGATCAAGCAAGTCTTCATGTCTTCATTCTGTTTCTATGGCAAATAATCGCCCTCTGACCCTTGAGGAAGTGCTGAACATCACCAGATGTGGTTGCAATTAAAGCAATTGCAGGACTAATATGCATCTTTAGCCTGAGAATTCTTCAAATTAGGGGCTGATGTCGCCTGCTGCCAAACATCCAATTAAAGGGTTCTTTAAAGACAATAAAACTGACAATTTTAGTTTTGAGACAAGACTGAATGAGATCATGATGTCAAAGTGTATATTATCAAGACCTGGGAACTGTGAGAGAACTGAAAGAGGTAGCTCACATTGCTCTTTGGTTGATGTTTAATGAATAATTTGTACGGTATTGCGTTTGGACAGTTTCGTTTATGCCTTCATAAGTTTTTGTTGTTTTAATTCAAGAAGAAAAATCAAGTTTGCTCGATAATATCACGGCGGTACTTCTAAATTATATCATATCAAAGTGATGGAGGTTATGATCCATTTCAAACTCGCCTCAGGAATCCTCCTACCCCCTCCCCCAACTCCTTGTTGGTAAAAAAAAAAAAAACAACCTACAATGTAAAGGGTCTTTAGTTGGGTCATTAATGTCCGATGTGTTTTTGTCTACAACCATGTATCTCTGCCCTTAATGTGTAGGATTTTTCTGTACTTTGTTGATATGGTTTTAGGGGAATGCATATTAGAAGCTTTGCTTTCTAGCTTCCCCTCCATTTTCAACATTATTTGATAAATACCATTCATCTAGGCTTCTTAATATATTGTGTTACTATTACATTTCTATATTCAACCTGCATGTAGAATATGATGGTATATTGATTTCTTGCGAGACGTTTAGTGAACTTATATTCGCTGTTGAGACAAAATGAAGTATATAAGAAATTGTGTTAAACAGGTTTATGAAAATTATATGCTCAAATATTCATGTAGGCCCTCTATATTGTAAGTGACACCCAACATATTTGTATTACACATGCAACACTTTATGACAGCGTAGGTACGGGACTGGAAATACAGTAAATTTGTTCTATATTTCCATGCATATGTTTTGCCATTCATATAGCACGTAAGCATAGGAATGGCGGCCATTTTGAATAAGAAAATTAGCTTTAAATACTAAGTGAACCTATATGAAATGAAAATTCTCTTGCAAATGCAGATGGAGTAACTCTAGGAACAGAAATGTACAAAGTTTGGTGGAATAATTGGTCAGATAATGCACATTATTGTGTTTCTCACGGCCGAATTAGCATATCTGGCGGCCATTTTGGATTTTTGCATTTTGCCGAAAATGCTCAAGGTTACGCGAGTGGCATCAATCGGATTTGGAATCAGCACCCTCGAATTGACAAGAAACCATCAAAAAACATTGTATATATAAAAAAACAAGGTTGGGTGCCTTCTAGCCCGGACTACTTTCCAAATAACTTCTCTCAGTAAGGGCATGGTTAACTCACTCCAATTAAATTAAGAAATAAAGCAATTATGAATAAAATCCTTCATTAACCACTCCGGTCACCCCTCAGAGACTATTATCCTTTACAAAAAAAAAAACTGCTGCACCACACAAAAGACTATTATGCGCCCCATGTACACGTTGTCGATGGCCACGCGTTGCTGCCTGTCTTCGGCAGAATTTGGCCTCAATTAAAAGCCTACACAATTTTACAGTGTTTTCCATTAAGCCTCTAAGCTCGTCGACTTGCTCATGACTGGTATCGCGACTTTCTCAAAACAAAAAGAAGAAATTTTGTTATGTCAACAAATTAGTATTGACTACTATGAGTCTTTGGAATAATTAGTATCAGGCCAAGTTGAAAAGTAACTTGTTACGTGAGTGTTTGAGAATGTAGCTTGCTACTATTTAACTGAGGGTGGGGAAAATTGAAAGGGCTCGAATGGGGGGGGGGGGGTAAAGGGTCTGAACTCAGTCTGGTGAACAGCTTCCAATCTTCCCCAAATAGACATCAGTGTCACTACGCTCAGTCCATCAGCTACTATGTACTAGGCCTGCTAGTCTGCCACCTTGAACACTTAGATACACAACTGTGTTGAGCACATTCAAGCTCTCAAAACTGGATAAGTGGACACAGCCCTGTCAATGTTGCCCTCAGTGGGTGCTTTCGGCCCTCCAAAGGGAAAAGGAGGGAGTGGAGAAGGTAGTGGTCACCAGTCCCCTGTCACTGGCACAGTAGCACCCATCTGTTGATTTCGCTGTTTTCCTTAGGCATAGACTGCATTACCAGACCAATGACACCCTCTCCTAAGGGCTGCAAACCCTGTCGTCGTCACTCTCCCCTAAGCCTCGCTTGTCCGCCAGCCCAATCGATTCCCAGCTCTTCCGCGATGTGGCCACGGTTGCAGGGGATGTGGAGAGTTGGGGGTGGGGAAACAGTTCCTATTCTCACACTCAAGTATTGTATATATATATATATATATATATATATATATATTCATATTTCTTATACTAAACAGATGAGCCAGTTACTAATCTAATCTACGTCTTATTACAACCTTGGTCATATTCAGTACTTGTGACAAAATGAAAGTGTCCTGTCAACGTTTAAGCTGGTACGATGCGTCTTCAAGCATCCGTTTTGATACAAATGTATTTACATAAAGCGTATAAGGTAGGCTCTCCATTATAAGAATGTGACGAGCATCTCTGTGCTCAATTTATTAATAAACAGTGCACATATTTACATTTGTTGTATACCCTATAGATTTAGCTATCAATGAGGGTACGCTTGGATTGAATCAAACACACGCTATGTTATAGGTGGAGGGTACTCTATCCACTACACCTCCGTGATGTCAATTATCTGGTACGACTGGCATAAACATAAGAAACACTAAAATAATTCTACTGTTTCGTACTTCCATGATACATATTTGTGTATAAAATCGACTATTAGGGACGCTATGTTGCGTCAAATATATTTACTCACTAACACATCTATCAAAGGGCATTAATATCTACCAGAGATCCTAATTCTTAAAAAAAAAAATATATATATAAAGATAAAGATGGGAAAGCTTAATGAGCTCCAAAAATCCCTAACTCAAGTTTTAACTGGAGTTTCTAAACCAAATAATTGCTTTTATGCATTATTAAATTCAGCAAAACAAGCTGTATCTTCCTTTACTATGAATTATAACTCTGTTGAAAATAACCTTGAAACTCATACTGGATCTCGGAAGGAGTCATTCATCAAGTCAGCAATTAATTCCCAAAACCTGATAAAGAGCTTCAAAAATCAATAAATCCACTTCTACATGGAGGGAATGGACAAACAATGTACCGCCAAAACGAGCATACTGTGTAAAATAATCTTAACTCCAATTCTAACCCCAATTTTGACTAATTAAAATTTTTGTTCGTCAACTCCGTAGGCTACTGTGTTATAAAATTTCCCAAAACATGGTAAAGAGAGTAAAAATACCTAACTTCTGCAGTTTCATGAAAAAGCGCACAAAAACAACATTTCTACTTAACCAGAATATTATTTCCTATCATAATTGAAACAAATTATCTAATAATCCTGCATTCTAAAATTTATTTTCATTTTCTTACCCCTTTTCCAAATATTCCCACACTCTTCCTATACAACCTACATTGAATCATACCACCGTTGTACAACAGCAAACCCCAAAGACCTTAACTCCAATAGATATTCACATTCCACATGAAGTAATATCTTATATTATTCACATAAACCTTTAACCATCTCCTACTAATAGTAAAACCTATAAATCCTAGCATCTTCCTTACTTACATTGTCTCGGTATTGATCTTCAGCTACTTGTACTTGAAAGATTCGATGAACTCTGTTTGACCTTCAGTCAACAATTGAGTAGCGGTAGAGTAAATAAGTGTATCTACCCTGACTGAGACTCATTGGGCATACCGTGAGAATATGAGTAGTGGTGGCTCTCTCTTTGTGTTGTAAGCTGGATTAATGATGACGCTGCGTGACGCTTTCAGTCTCCAGTTGAAATCAAGAATTTATTAGACAAGTAAAACATCCCCTATAAAGGGTAAACAACACATAAATGATAGTCAAACTTTACAGTTATAGCTATGTCACACATGAAATGATTTCAACCATTCGCATTCTTGTGCGATGAATATAAATTACATTACAACATCTCAATATTTTGATTTCATTCATTAATTCGGCACGTTTAACAGCAAGTTCAGTTCGGCTTAGTAATAGAAATATGATAATAATAATAATAATAATAATAATAATAATAATAATAATAATAGTAATAATAATAATAATAACGATAATAATAATTGTAATTAGAAGAAGAAGAAGAAGAAGAAGAAGAAGAAGAAGGAGAAGGAGAAAAATAATCATAATAAATCGAAAAGCCTTCACTCACCAGTCTGTCGATACATGTACTATATGATTACTTTAAACCCCGGTATTATCCCGCAGCTATGTATACGTACACGTACTGTATAGTGCTTCTAACAAATATATCAAGAGCTCGCAAAAAATACGTTCAATTGTCTCTGAACTATGGCATTCACATCTATCACATGTGATCATTTCTGTCGATGAAACCAGCAGACTCAAATCGTCGTCGTTTGTTTCTAAATCATCAACGTAAGAATCCTGGGACCTTTTTATCCTGGGCGACGTCCCAGCCAGTATGTCATCTCCTTCAGTTTGCTCGTCCAGTGAAAGGTACCGGTCTTTCCTGGTTGTCCACGGTCTTTCCCGCTGTCAAAAAGTCTTTTCCTGGTATTCAACCAAACTTTCTTGGTGGTCACTGATCAATCGAACAGGAATTATATGTGTGATAAACCAGAACGGCAAATTAAGGAAATTCCTTCCTGCCGGAGGAACTCACAAGTCACAATTGTACAAGCAGGTTGTCGCACTCTTCGTCAGCGGCCAGGGTGCGAAGAAAAGATGTACAAATCAAATCCGTTTTTGAAGCAAACGTACAAAATACGTTTGCTCGTGGCCGACAAGTCAATAAGTTGTTCACGTGTTGTCGTGATAATATAAGAAAACCCAAAACTAAAACCACGTTCATGATGTATTCACCAACAGCTTATTTTGTCACAAATTTTCGAGCGATTCACTCTTCTCAAGTGTTGATACTGTTCTATCAGTCAACAAAATTGATTATGGACGGACAGAAAGAGGAAAAGGCAAAGATATGAAAAAAAATCAAGATATTCATGTCTCTACTGCATTGGGAATGGGGCAGCTTCATGAAGACAATGCAGAGAACTTGCTCTTAAATTGATTTGGCCAAAAGATACATGATGTTTTTAGCAGTAATGAAGCAGTCGTATATGTATTCAAACTCACCCCATACAATGTGCCATAAAGCAGCCATTCTAATATAATATGCACACATTAGAAACATGCATACAGCATAGTGACTGTCGAGGCGTGACCACGCAGTGGTGGTGACCAGAACAGTGTTCAACTTCAAAATTTAATAATACAAAGTTGCCCATTTCTTTCACTTTGATTCCACATTCACTATCATTACACTGTGCTTACACTGTAAAAAGTCTCACAGATTCAAAGATCACATCCAGTACAGCAGATTCGTTACTGACACACAGAGTCTTTCCTCCAAAAATCTATGTCATGATTAGTTCTGGCAAGTCTTAATGGGAAGTTGCATAGTGAATATAACCTTCTACTACAAGGAGAAGCACTGGGTGATATACCACTCTCTACTACAAGGAGATGCACTGGGTGATGTCAGTAGACGGAGCTGGTCCACAGTCTTGTATTTACACTGTGCTATGATTTTGTCATAGAATGTTTACAGTTTAATAAGATTAGAGCTCACTCTTCAAATCAAATATAATGAATATTATTGACAAGGTAATTAAGGATACCTTGCATGCACTATAGAACACAACACACTTAAGAGATTAAGATATATATCTGTGAAAAAAAAATGTATAGTTTTGGGAAAGAATGCATCAATACTCTTGGTATGTGATTCACAGATTGATGAAAAAGGGGTATGTCTAAGCATGGGCAATTTATAGTCTTCATTTGTGTTGAAGCAGAGGCCCAGTTACTCAAGTTCTGAGACCTGGAATGTCTCAACAGGGAGGATCCAAATTCATAACGGAATGCTTAGTCTACTTAGGAATTATTTTGTTGATTTCTATAATGGTTCTTCATACAAAATCATTGGGAGTCAAGCATTAATAGTTAAGCATTGTTTTTATGAATATCATGTACGGCAGGTGTTTTATGAAAGAACAGTTGCTAGGTCACTAGCTCACTAGTTTCAGTAGGTCACTAGTTTAAGAAAGTTTAGTATGACTTCTGATCTTGCCATGACCGGGACCTACACAGTCATAATTATTCACATACAGTATCACATCGGCATGCAGAGGCACTTCTGAAAATGTGCACACAAGCAAACATCCACAGGCATATAATCATGCTCGCATACATTCACACATTTGTACGCATTTTAAATGTTGTGTGCAAGATTGAACAACATCACTTACCTGTATTATTTTGTATATTTACACTTGCAATATTATGTTATATTAAATTGGAGTTCTGTAATTTCACTGGTATATTTCTGTGTAGTAGGAAAAATATCACAAAGCTTTCGATTTCATCTTACAGGAGAATGTCTCATAATTTTGATGTGAAATATATATATATATATATATATATATATATATATATATATATATATGGCCCCTACTAAACTGTGTAAACAACACATTCAAATTACTTTTGGGACGCAAAGAGTGGCAAAATTTTTCAAATCTTCCGGTGTATTGGTTGGTATAAGCTTGAGTAATGGATATTGGTAGATGAGTCATTAGTCGGAATCTCTGGTATAGAGAGGAGGTAATAGTAGCCAATCTGTGGTATGTTTCAAGATGTCACATGAGAATTTATAATAATTATCATGTCTTATAAGTTGTTTCATGTAATTTATTTTCATATTGTGACATGAATCCAAGAAGGGATGTGCGAGGAAATCGTGCTGATGTGCTTGTGTGGGATCTGGGAATCCTTGATTACATGTATTGAATTGTTGAATAGATCTTTGTAATCATAACTTTGACATTCGGACCGTCTTTGCATGGATTATGTAATAGATCTTTATGAATATAGTTTCAGACAATAATTATGGCTTGTCTTTGGAATATTGTTCAAAGTGTTTATACGTCTTATCCATGCTCTATTAGCATAATAATACCATATGCTTGCAGAGCCATGTTACTGTGCATATATACGTTCTATAATAACAAGTGATTCAAATTTTATCGAAACAGAACGTTGTAATAATTTCTTGTACTGTTCTAGTATACGAACCTGGTTGCCTGGCGTCATGATTAATGGACAGTGAGTGTTGGTGTGAAGTACCCGTAGTCATAACGTAACGTAGCTTATATAATAATAATAATAATAATAATAATAATAATAATAATAATAATAATGATAATAATATATACACAAATGTATATATATATATATATATATATATATATATATATATACATATATATACATATATAGACCTACATATATATATATATATATATATATATATACATATATACATATATATATATATATACCCTAAACAAATGGTCTTGTTTCAGATCAATGGTGTAACTAATGGACAAAAGGGCTACAATTCAGAATTGTTTTTCATGCTTCGAAATGTTGTTGGACATTTCATTTAGGGTTGGTATTTAATGGGGAAAAGGTTTCAGAACTCCCATTTCAATGAAAAGGAAATTAGGGAGAGCAATTGAAGCATGAAGCTAATTCTGTGGAAAATTCATTTTTTCCATTTCTTGTCATAGAAGCATAAATATATTCAACTTCTCTCTCCATCCTTATCAATATCTAATGCTTACAACAATAATGAACTCCAACTTTTAGTCAACATATTTTGATAAGGAGATGTAATTTTTGCATATCTGGGGGAGGAAAACTTAAATCATGTCAATTTTTCTTAACAAAATGACTCTTTCTTTTTTTCAATTTCTTCCCCCCAAAATGAGAGAATATGAATCAGTGACAGTGGGTACAAAACATGCTCAGGAAGAAATACAATGATATCACCAGATTTCAGTCATTTTAACTTGTAGCGATATTTTTCTGACTCCGTGTTTCGGACGTGAAGGTTAACAAAATGACATTGTTTCGGACGTGACACACTTGTTAACATATAACAAAATTGAATAACAAAATAAGTATCACTGAAATTTCAAGCTTTAATGATGACTCAACCATTGTAACGCACAATTTTCACTTCAACTGTTTAACCATCAATAGAAAGCAGCTTACACTGTATTAACAAGGTCTGGGTGGCATTAAAGAAAGCCTGTACAAGGCAACTACACAAGAACTAACTACCAGAACACATTGAATATCCACCACGAAAGTCTCTTTCTCTGAAATGACCAGCCACCTAATTAGTCGATATCCATTGAAAAAAAGAAGAAGGCATAGCACAAAATATCAATACATGTACCATCGATTGTATGACATGTAAACCATGTTTCGGATGTGCGAGGAAAGAGAGAGAGAGAGAAGAGACTCCCTTGTGAATAACTTGGTTTGGGGGTCCATATTTATACGTCACAATGGAATGGATTGTGACTTCTTTTTTTAACCCAGTGTGCTGATATTATGATCTCCTCTTGCAATTTCACAGCATAGTTGCGTCCGAAATCTTGAACAATGAGTAGCAGACCTGGGATACTTTGATTCTTTACAGCATCTTTGAGAACTCTTTCCACTTGAAATTTTGCCAGCTTGATCTGAAGATGTGGTCAGGAAAGGATGACTGGGAAACTGAATGTACAGTATCAGAGATGAGGTCTTGGACTAGCTCACTTGCTGATTTCTGTACTAGCACCTTTCTTGTTGTTTCAACATCTTCGGTGTTTCCATTGTCGTGTCTTGTCACTTTTTTACTTTGCTCTTCCATTTATTCCGGAAAAGTGGGTCTTGCCCAGATGCCTCAATGAAGTCCGCATGGAATTCTGTCATGGTTCTTTCAAGATCACCACACTCCAGACACTTACCACTGATGCAGTCAGCTTGATGAATTCTGCAGTCAGCTGACTTCTCACCGAGAAGCATGTCAACAAAACCATATTCATCTCTGAGCCTGCAGTTTGCCAAGGTGATTTCCTTCTTCTGCATTGTGACTGAGCAAATCTTGTTGATGGTTTTGAGTTTCTCATGTTCAGACAGTAACAGTACATACAGAGGCAAGACAGATGTTTGGCCTTTGTGATGGGTTTGACATTGCGCGGACGCAATCTGTAGAGAGAAGTGAAGGAAAGTGTTGTTTTGGGATTCTGCTGTTTCCACAGTGTGTATGCTCTTCTGAACGTCGTCATCATGAGATACGTACGTTGGTTTCCCATCTTTCTCAAACTTTTTCTTTGGTCTTGTCTGAGATATTTCTGGTGATGTGTAGAAGTTTGCCACCTTCTCTTGCATGTTTGGTGATACAGCATCAGAGCGTCTCAGTGTCATTGGTACTTGTGATGTGTGAATTTCGGCAGATGAAAGCTTTTGTTTATGGCGCCAATGGATCCGAAGTCTCTTTTAAGCAAAGTTCCAGGTTGTGTATTTTTTCCTGATAATGATGAAATCTGCAGTCAGCTGACTTCTCACAGAGAAGCATGTCAACGAAATCATATTCATCCCTGAGCCTGCAGTTTGCCAAGGTAATTTCCCCCTGCATTGTGACTTAGCAAATCTTGTTGTTGATGGTTTTGAGTTTCTCATTAATGTTCAGACAGTATACAGTATACACAGAGGAAAGACAGGTGTTTGGCATCACGTTGGTTCATGGTATTTCGAATGATGCGAGATGGCTTGCTCTGCGGGCTGCTGCCACTCTGACGAATGGTAGAAGAATTCACTGTTGCCGTCTCTCTTTCTATAGGTCTTCATATAGTTTTCGTCGTCCCTTGTCATCTTTTGTGAAGCCACGCTCCCTATTAGGATGGTCTTCCTCTTTGGTGTGGCATTGTCAATCAGATACTCCATCACATCTGCGTATTGGTTAGGGTCTTCGGGTAAGGTTCCAGACATTGTCTTTCCCTTACGCTTTGTGTTCTTCATGCTTGAAGCAGCAGAAGACTGGGATGTATGACTTGCATCACTTACATCTGTATTTGTTATGTTTCCAGATACAATTACGCTTGGTGTTTCTTTTCGATTAATATGTTTTCTCTCTCTCTTGAAGTGCCATTTTTTCTGTCTTGACATCGTTTCTCGCCTCTTTCTCATGTTTTCTCTCGTGTATTCTTTTAGTGATTTTCTTTCTGATCCAGATGGCTCCTGTCTCTTTTCTAACTGCTTATCTTTCTTTCTCGCTCGACAGAGTCTCTCCCTGATCTTTGCTTTTTCACTGTTTTCTTTCATTTTGAAGCGACCCTCGCGGCCTTTGTCAACTTTCTGCTTGCAATATGTCTGTGTCCTTCTAACTCTATCCTTTCTGAGCGGTTCTGCATATTTGCGTGGATCATTTTGTTTTACTCTTTCCCTCTACAGAGTTGATCTGGACTGTTGCTGGGAATTCGCATTGGAATCACCCAGCTTTACAACAAGTCTCCATTTTTGTTCTTGTTTCTTCTTCACCATTTTTCAGACTGACAAGCAGCAAGTCCAGCATTGCCGTACACTATAGAAAACAGACCCAGTGAACGAAAAAATAAGAGGATTATTTCCTTACCCTCTCTCACTCTCCTTTCTGTTGTGTAAGGTGTTATATTGACGTGCTCATCCATTGTATACTTTCATCCAGTATTTTCATTGTACACCACAATTGTCATTGTTTTTGTATAAAGTATAGAAGTCAAGCTATTTATTCCAAAAGCTGTGCATTCAGTTATTAACTTGCTTTGTGCTTGGTGATCACATTGACTATTAATGAACACCTTTTATTGTATATTATGTCGTGACAGTAAAATGTGCAACATATTCAGAGATAAACGCATGCATCCTAGTTATCCAATAATCTCACGATGTGAATACAGTCTGACATCGATCTATTCATTTTCATTTCCCAGCAAATCACAATTTTATTTTGAAGCTAACTCAGCACCTACGGTACCTAGTTTTGAGTAGATCTCTCATTATTGATGAATGGTAGGCCCTACCTTTGAAAGTGTATACAATGTATTTATATTTCTGTATGTTACTATACCACATTCCCTTTAAAGGAGTAATGAATGTTTTTCATTCAGTCCATAAATTCTATAAGATTTTACAATAATGATCTGGTTGTGGAAACATGAGTTAAGAAGATCTTAAACAGTCCACATTTGAGAAGGTGACCTTTAAGAAAACAAAACTGCTCATTCCCTTCCCCCACTTATATAATAATTTGACACACGCATGTAATCTTCCCAAGCATATGTATGTGTTTATATATCTAAAAAAAAAAAAACAACTTCTTTACATTTGAAAGTTTGCTCAGCAATATTTATTGCTGTCAAAGTGTAGTGACACAATGATTCACTGCTGTCATCCTAACAAAATTGTCTATTGATGGGACTGAAGTTTTGAGGAAACCAGTATGAGATCTTAGATCATAATGATTATTCTGAATCAGAAAATATATATATATAACTGTAGGTCTATTTTGCCACAGCGCTCTGTGTGCTCTAGTCTATATAAATTTATTCAAAATTTGATGTAACAAAATAGTAATGAAAGAGAGTGAAACTGATGATCCTTTCAAGTTTAAACTCACATATACAGGATATCAGCATGACAGTGACTGAGAGCATGTGGCTGAAGCACACAAGTCATTGTTACTAAGCAGCATTGGTACTGTTGAAGGGCATGTGAATGTCATGAGCACATGTGTGTACACACAACCACATTTACAAATGCTCAATACTCAAGCATTAGATGTTCTTAAAGAATAGAGGCTAAACGGAGAGAACAATGGATTATATTAAATGGGTTAGTAAAATACCGGTTAGTGATTGGCTAAACACAGTCACGTGATGGAGGAATATTATTGGTTATGTTCGCCCATGGGAGAAAATTTTTGTATTGTTCTACCATGGGCAAACATTTTCACGTAACAAATGACAGAAGGCCTAGAGCGATCGAGTACGTTGTGCTGGTGGTTGACGTTGACGTATTTGACTATTTGACTAACCCATACAATATAACAGATGATGACTTTTGTTGTCGGGAACATGTACCAAACTTTCCACCCTCAGTGTTTGAAATGTTATTTCGGGAGACCATAAGTCCTTCGACTTCGTCTCGTTACTTATAACCTCCCTCAATAGCATTTAGCACCCTTCGGGTGGAAAATTCGGTATGTTCCCTCCCCCGCCAGTTATCATCTATATAATGTTGAAGTGAAAGTGTTCATGATAGTTTTTTGTGAATGGGAAATTTACTGGAACTGAAAACAACAACAATCAAATAGTAAAAACTTGCATTGAATCCAAAGCATATCCAAGTTAACGCTGATGTGTCACATCCGAAACAACATTGCACTAAGAGGTACACAAGATCGTTTTTTTTAAACAATAAGTCAAGTACGTCTGAAAACATTTTGAGTGACAAACAATATGTGAGTTATATTCTAAAGATAATATACTTTTTGAGTCTTGTGTTGCTTGACGTTTTTCATGGTGAAGTAAATGAGGGAGAAAGATTTGCGATGACACCATTATTTTATATCTCATAACCTGTAAAATAGTAATAATGCAGGGACAACTAGAGAGTAAAAGTATATGACTTTCTCCAGTCCATTATCTGATATAGTTGTTAACATGTCACGTCCGAAACACAGTCTGTTCACATCACTCCCTACAGAATGCACAAACATACCTAGATTGGCCTGACGCTTTTATAGTGTATTTGACCAGTTTGAGTGAAAGTCAGACAAACATTTACAATGTATTAACCTTCTATGTTTGTTAGTAGATAACCTGACTTGAAAATTACACTCTATTGTGTTCATCTTTCGGACGTGACATGTATTTACGGAAAACAAACAATTCAAAGAAAAAAAAATTATTTGTGATGAAATGTTACAATTTTACAGTCTCATGTGAATGTAAGAATAGGGATATAGAAGTTGTGAAAATATAAAATCATGTTTTCTTGTATTGATTATCTTCATCTGAGATATGTTTCGGACGTGACAAAAAGTTAACGGAAAAATGTTAAAAAGAAACATATTTGCCCATATTTTCCTCTCAAGAAAGGGTAACATCTTAATACTGCCAAATGTTAAACGACACATCCCTGACCATGTATTTCATATACATTAATATCCTCTGGGAGAATTAACTAGTTTCTCTAAGACCTTAAGGTGTTAACGGAAAATGTCACGTCCGAAACACCCTTTTCAAGACTAGTGAGTATCCCAAGTACATATGAGATTTTGTCGTATCCCAGTGGTGATAGGTATTTAGTATGACTCCTCTTCTATTACAACAGCGATAGCAAGATTTGAATTTAGAAAAGCTTTGTTAAAAATAATACCGATTACCCTAAAGTCATGTGAAATTTGTCCCTAAAAATGGCATTTTGTGACCACTTATGGCTGCCTGGTGAGGAGAAGGATTGACCCCAGAAGTTTGTTATGCTATGGGAGGTAGCACTTTTGGTGCCCTTTCAAACCACCAAAGAAAAGGCAATGCTACTTTATACCTTTTTAGCACAGTTCAATGCGTAGTCATTTTCAAAGTTACACCATTGATCTGAAACAAGACCATATGTTATATATGATATTTCAAACTTGTTGCTGTTTATTCTTAGTGTTTTATTCTGCGTCGATGCAATGTATTGTACTTATGATCAAACAGGTGCAAAGTGGACGAGACGATTCGTTCATGACTTGGTTATGTATGCGAGTGTTGACATGCTTATTGTAGGAAATGTTATTGTTAACACATATATTTTGTAATAATTGAAATGTTTTTGTTTTATTTCTGAATTTCACCTAATATGACAGAAAAAAAAAATCATCCAAGTATTATTACTCACTGGAACACAATACTCATGTACAAATCACACAATGTGCACATAAGCATGGTGATATACATGAACATGCAGGAGACCACTATTTCCAGAGAAAAATTATAAACTTTGGTGATGGATACATACTTTGAAAGAAATGCATTAGGACAAAATAATACTGTTGAAGACACCGCTGCCGACATTAATTTAAAGGCCCGAATTTACGAAGGTGGTATACAATACCGTAACCATGGCTTAAACCAAAGACGCTCTACTATCTTTGGTTTTAATAAACCATGGACAATTTGTATGGAGCGCGAAGTGTCGCAATGAGTTATTACCTCATGATTATGTGTGTGTGTGTGTGTGTGTGTGTGTGTGTAAAATGTGGGTCAGAGATGTACTAGTCTAATATAATTTTGGCGAATAGAATAAGCTTTGTATTTATATTGCCATGATGCATGCATTCTTTCATATATTTAACTGTAAGTTTCTAGTAGGTTTTATTTCTCCACTTGTATTAAACAAATCAGTATGACAACATTTAACAAAGACGTTCACTCGTCTTGAAAATGAGTTATAATTTAATATATGATTACGTAAATAATACGTACAGGGCATATCTTTTAGTATACAAGTGGAGGAGATCACTATCGATAAATGACACTGTATTGGTATCACTCTTCATACCTTTTTTCCTTAACAAAAACAAAACCAAACAAGCAAACAAACAAACAAATGAACTTGATACAGTGCACTCTCGTTATAACGAACACGGTTGTAACGAAATTCTCGATACAACGAAATCAAAATTTAGGTCCCCAAAGTATTATCTCTTTGTACATTATGGTGTTCGGTTATAGTGAAATTTCGTTGTAGCGAAAGAAAACAGCCGGTCCCGATGACTTCGTTATAACGGGGTACATTGCATACTAAATTCCCGACGGCCTGACGAAGAAAGAGATGCGCAAACAAGGAAAACGTTATTGATATAGAATATTGTATGATTTATTATCATAATTGTGGGATAGGAATGCATACAGTTCATTCGAGAGTTGTTTATTTATGACATAGTATACTTATTCTTCAGATATTTGTGCAATGGCTATATCCAGGCAAGATTATGGAGTCATACTTATAGCTAGGCCTATATGTCTAATTTGCAGAATCACTTGTGTTTTCTTTTTCTTTCCTTTTTAAAGATAAGCGTTATAACGGACGTTTTAGGAGAACTTATAATATTGCTCAGCTGTGTGTTTCCCGAAACCTTTGCAAGCCGGTATGTTAATTATTGATATTGAAGGCGGTTTTTGTGAGCTATGAATTGCAAAAAAAAAAAAAAAAAAAAAGACAAAACTTGTATTTTTAATCTCTCTGAAGTTGTTTGCAGTTTCATACAAGGTTGTTTTGCTATTAAGGGGAACTCGGTTTCGGAGTAGCAGTGGTGTGCGATGCCGGTATAGTAGACGTACTGATAGCGCTCCATAGGAGCTACACAATTTGTAGAGTTCCCCGGAATCTTGTATGACAGAACGAGACTTCGATGCCGGAAATGCTTGGACGAAAAGTTCGAGCAGCTTCATCCCCTGTTTAAAGCCCGGATGTTCCAATGGTCACATTGCAAAGCACAGATGACAGTGACGGCAGTATACTCGAGGAGGATGGGATATTATGATGCCGAGGTGACGAAGCTGATGATAAAATTCGGCTTGTACATGCAAGGTTACATACATTACAATGTATATATCATGCATTTCTCGGGGCGACGAGAGATCGGTGACTTAAAAATTCTGAGGAGCATAGAGATGGAAAAACGACTACGTTTGGCACAAGTAACATTATGTACCCATTGCGACATTAGTTGATGGCCGACCCAGACGACACACGATGGTATAGGTGCAATCACAGGTGCAGGACTTATTAGATATTCAACAAGTCTTTCTGAAAAAAAGGGGCAAAAACAAAACGATGGGCCACGATGTTAAAGGCTTGATGGCAGATGTTAATTATTTTTTTTCCTTCACAGATATTCAGATGTCTTTCAGCTGGTGTGATGTTACGCGGCCACCTGATGGCCGATCATTGGTGAATGACTACCAGCGTTTCGCAAGGAAATGATTCAAGCGACTTTTAAGTGGGTGAGATGTTAAGGGTTTGATCACAGGTGCCGGCATTGTATGAACGCTCGATGAAAATTGAAACCAGAATGTTGACGAAACCAATGTAAGGCTTTGTTAAGTGTGTGATTGATTTCAAAGGGGTACGGTCCCTTCCCCCTCCCTGCCTCGGCTCCTCCCTTCCACACCCTCACACCAAGAGCCTGTATGCCTTATATACACCCAAAGGAGTAGATGCTATTCTCAAACTAACTGCATTGTCATTGGAGATGCTTGTTCATGGGTATCTAACACATTGCTGTAATGATACTGCAGTAGATGCTTGGAAACATGTTAGAATCAATAAGAGACAAGCAAAGCAAATCCATTTAGATATGGGCTGTGAGAAGCCACAGTCCTATGAACGCCGGTTTTTGTTTGCTGTTTTATTTATTTATTTTTTGTAATTCCTCTTTGTACATAACGCACAACCATGCCATTTTTTAATTTCTCTTTTTTTAAATCTGGTAATGAAATTTGTATAGTGGGCAAGTTTACAGATTCATTGGGACAATTTCCGTTAAAGTAACGTTAGTCTGTTGTATGGTTATTCCTAAACAAATGTAATTGCAGTAGCTGGTTATTGTATTGATGCCACATGAGTTGATAAGAGTCTGATTTTAAATCCCGTTGCAGGAGGCGGGGATAATGCATCCACATTTATATCTACATCTAGAACGGACATTAGTAAAGAGTTACAGGGACTTTGTGATTGTTAGTTTATCCTATTTACGTTTGACTGCAGTAAATAATGATGGGAGGGGGGGGGGAGAACATGCAGCAACGGCATATCACAATAGTGATAATCAAATTTTCAGCAATTTTCGTTGTTACCTATTTTGTGATCATAGGATATATTGGATAGCAGCAGCAACAAGGTATTACGGTCATAAACCCACACATCTGATCAATAACGATTAATGATTAACGGCACTTTTTAAAAAAGAACTTATCTTTAAGGTGTTCTTTATGTCATTGATGCTGATATACTGGCGCATGATGAACGCAACACCATTGTGGAAAGTTTGAGAAAAATGAGCATTAACAAGCTGTTTCATAAAGATTGCTATAATTATGGGCCTACACATTCTATGTCTATGATGAATTGTGATGTATTCCATGAAAAAGGCTGTACCTATTAACGGGTAAGAGGAAAGCAGTCGCGTGTCATCTTGATCGATCCGATATTTCAAGAAGAAAATTATCTTAATCAATGTATACAAAAGGATAGGGGAGAGCGGGGAGAAGTGGGACATTATTTCAAGTTGGCCGATTTTTTTCTTATATCATTTTATAGAAGAGATGATTACATTTCCTTTCGGGCTTGCATGAAGGTTCATATGGTAGGTTACATAAAGAGCCATAAGTTGGGGGTGGCACAGTTCTCAATTTTCTGCAGTTAATGAAAAGAAAAAACCTAATTTTGGGGGAGAAGTTGACACACCCGTGGGTGAAGTGGGACAACGGCAAGGGAGAAATGGGACGTTGGGGGTAAAGTGGGACATCCTATAGAAATGTGAAAGTTGGAAGGCGTAATGAAACATTGGTAATGAAAACAGTCAAATATGCTTTTAAATAATCTTTATTTCAACAAAACAAGTTTGAACAACATGTTTGAACATCTGAACTGCTTTTGTTTCATGAACAAATTATGCCCAGAAGAACTTTGATAGGCCTAAATATAAACTTAGGCCTGCTGTATCTCCATTACCTTTATATTGGTCTTTGCATTTTCTTTTCAGAGTACATCAACTGTGAATTTGGGTAATAAATATTGTTTCATTTAACTTTCAACTTAATAATTATGTCTGGTTTTTCTTTTTTGTATGAATTCTAAATACATGAAATGGTATTTTGACTATTTAGATAAATGTGTCACATCAGTTTCTGTAATCATTCTAAACACTGACTACAAAACCTAAAAGGGTGCAAATCTACACCATAAAGGGTGCAACGATGAAATGTACAGAGTTGCATCCTAAGTGATAAATTAACAAAATATGGGCGCAAAATAGCTTCTTACAAGGTAGAAACTTAAGCTTATTGCACCAGCCTTTATGGATGCAAACTTGCTGTTGGCCGAGGTACAATGTTGCAACGTAAAATGGTGACATGTTTTGGGTGCAAACTAGTAAATTATTTTTTAGTCTGTATAGGCCTACTTTATGGATTCGTCATGCACATATTCACTGAAAGCTGACTCAATAAACACTTATTGTTCTTTAAATTTGTTTTTGTCAACACAATTTTTTACATTGTGCATTTATGGATAGAAATCATAGAATCTTTATGATAGTTAACATTTGAAACTAGACTTATGCATTACATGCATAGATCATATTTTGGTGATAATCCCTGAAATACTAGTAATACATCTCCAATCGGCCCTATACAGTGATTTCCTTGGTCAACAGTGTGAGGATGAGGGTATTAATGAAATACAAAGCAAGTAGATAGTAATGATGTAATCTAAATAATACTGTGGATTATAACGAGGGCCTTACGACCATGAAAATGATCTTGTTACAGGTTTCTCATTATATAAGAGATAAAAAGCAACAACAAACATATAGAGCAAAATTGCCTTGTAACATGTGAGTTTTCTTTATCTCCAAGCTCTTTATAAGCCTGGAGACTCTCACTGTATACTCGACATGTTGGTTATAGTTGTACAGATTTGAAATGTTTGCTTGAACTTGGGCTTTACTATGGACAAATCGCTTAATACTCATTTTATAAAGCACAAACTTCAACTGTCAACATGCCACTTTCAAATTCAACTCGAAACATTCTGATAAAAACTTAAACTAAGCTAACATGCTGTGTAAAATAGCAACAAACACCAACTTCACTCATAACAAAGAGAACATTTTAACGACTCTAAAGCAATCACATTTTTCATGGCACGCATTTGACCTTTTTAAGTACATAATAAAGCAGTTCTCGTTAGAAATCAGTTTTTAATGACTTCAGGTTTAGATAGAGAGAGAGGGGGATATGTTTTACCACCAATAAAGATGGCAATGAACTTAAAAATCTCCAGCATTAAACATGAATGGCTAATACAAAGAGCTTGGTTTTGCCCTTTTTTCAATGCAACCGAAAATGTGACTGACACGCAAATAATCTCCAAAATTTGTGTCAGCTACTAAAAAAAAATCTCTGCTTTATTCATGAAGAATACCTTTTAAGTTGCAGACAAACTTTACTTCAAATTATCATTTTCTCTAATAGTAATGATTTTACTATGACTCTTTTGGGTAATTATATTTTTGGCAAATTAAAATCTGACAATAAAAATGTGTTTAATGTTAAAACTATGTCATATAAAAAAGATGTAATGCTGCCAAACTTTTTGATGGGGTAAGTTTTCATTTCACTCTTTAGCGCAAATCAAGCTTTCCAAAGTCAACCGGGAATGAGAAAACCCCTTTTGTGCGTTGGGTTGTTCCTCTCAGGGGGTTAGGCAACACAGCCCTGATATTTTGCTTTGCCACTGATGCAATGTCTTCAGTTGCTGGTCGGACAAACGTAGTGTTGTTCTTCCTACCACGCCTCAGAAACTCAACTTCGTAGTCACCATCTTCATCCATGTTTGACAGGACTTTCCCAATGTAGTAGATGAGCTGCTTGTTGCTCTTCCCCTCAAACTCGACGAGGACGAACTTTTCCATCGATATCTCCTCTGGATTGTCGAATAATTCCCCTACCGACAAGCCGTTTTCTCCTCCAGAATCATCGCTGTCAAGTGACATCACATCATCGGTGTCCGATGTATATTCTTCATTCATCGATGAACTGGACTTTCCCTTGCTGTTTGCATTGTCTAACAGCTTTCTTTTCACAGTTTTCTTATTTTCCCGAGCCAGCTTTTCACATCGCTTTCGCTCTCTGTTGTGATATTCCTCAGCACGGCGATCAAGTTCTGGTGTAGAGGTGGCCAGCATGGTTTTCATCCGCTTTCTTCCTCGGGAAGACTCTTTTCTCGCTGGAGCCTAAAAAGAAATGTAGGATTACCGAATGTTAGCATGATATATCTATAGGGATCACCTGCTGTCAATGACCACATTTTCTGTTTCCCTTAATTGGGTGGTCTTTATAGACAGGATTTATTGTATAAACAAGGATCAACAAATTGCCACCACGCTAATGGGTAAACACACACATTTTCAAAATGACACCAAATTCGAGAGGGAATATTTTCTAATATATTTTTTTTATTTTTTTATTTTTACCTGGCAGTTCTTTACAGCAATTGTGCTACCTCAGAGGATGGAATTCTTACCTTGGGGTATGTTCGGATCTCCTCTGGTCTGACAAATCTCTGGTGCGAGCCTTTCTGTAGACCATCTGAACGCAAAGAGCTATTATGTCCTTCATTGGGGGCATCAACATTGGGTGCATCAGAACGTCCAGCTTCATTCTCATGTGTTACGTTGGAAGACCCTGCCTCGTCAGCCAGTGTGGCGTTTGGAGCCCCCACATCATCAGCCATTGTGGTGTTGGATGGCCCAGCTTCATGGACATCATGCTGTGCGCGGTTGTCTTCAGCAGTTGACTCTGGTTCATGGTCTTGATCTGATTCCTCAGAGCTCTCTTGACCTGGAGGATCGCGATCAGTCACCGCTGCTGGGAGGAAGAATTCATCACCAAAAACATGGCGATTGAAGGGCCATATCCCCGTGGACTTGAATCCTGAAATGATGTTCAGGGGCGTCATACCTTGCAGCCATGCCTCTCCCATCAGTTGTGACATTTGGTACAGCGTGATAGTTTGTCCGGGATTACGGAGCATCCAACTGTCTGCTGCTGAGTTGAAGAAGGTTTTCAGCGGCCCAAACACTGTGCGATCTAGAGGCTGAAGCCTATGACTTGTGTGTGGTGGCAGTGTTATGACATGAATGTTGTGTTCCTTTCCGTACTTCAGTGCGTTGTATGCGATGTGGCTTTCGTGATTATCCATGATGAGAATGACTGGATCTTCCTTTTGGGGAGAGGCATGCTTCACAAAGTGTTCCAGAACTTGCAAGAAAAGGTCACTAGTCATCCATCCAGATGGGTTTGCCAGTGTGAGAGTCTCTTCTGGCGCTCCGCTCTTCAGCCCTTCACGCATTAGCTTCCTAGGAAATACGAACACTGGCGGCAATGCGGTACCTGCAGCTGACACAATTGCACACATTGTGACAAGTTCACCTCGTTCACGAGAAGTAACCTGCCCGACTTGCTTTGCACCTTTAGGTCCCACAACTTTTGGTAGATTTTGCACGGTCGTGAATCCTGATTCATCTAGGTTATAGATCTTGCGACCTGTCACATTGTAGCGGCGAATAGCATCCTCCAGTATGCTGTAGAAACTTTGCACATTTTCCTTGTTAAATGCGCTAACACGAGCAAGAGACGTTGCCTCTGGTCTGCGGATAGACAGTCTGGGGTGCCTCTCCATGAAAGCAGTCATCCAGTCGCGGCCAGCCATGCTGTTTTCTTCCCACGATTCTGGAATGTTCAGGTTGTTTGCCTTTGCTAATTCAAACGCCATCTGCCTTGTCTTCTTTGGCGTTAGGCCGTGGAACATTTTCGCGGAGGTTGTCAAATACTCTTCCAAGGCTTTCTCAAGTTCAGCTGGAAATATCCTTGAATGTTGGTAGAACGGTGCAAGTTTGGCATCAGGATCTGCCCTGTATTTTCCTACATAGCGGCAAAGAGTAGATTTCGTTGTCCCTGCATCATTTGCGGCTTTCCGAATGCTTTTTGTCCCCGCAACAACTGCTTTGACAGCATCAAGCATTCTTTCATGAGGGACAAGCCCCATGTCAGTTTTTCGGGTGTACTTCCGAGGCATCTCGATTAGTATGCTGCAAGTATAGGCCTACGGAGGAGACAAAAAATAATAAATGGTAAATGAGTAGGGAGAAGTGGGACAGGTGGGAGAAGTGGGACACAAATTATAGAATATGTGGGACAAATGGGACACGTTGTCCCAACTGTCCCTCACATGACATAAACATGAATATGTAGGACTACTCAGTAACCATGCAGGCATTTGTCAAAAACAAGCTATATTAGTTGCATAATATCAAGGCTCACTACCAGCTTAAATTCTGCCCTTGAAATCATGAATACAAAGACAACAGGTTAATTAATCTGATTTCAAAAAATTATTATATTTGGGGGAAATTTTTCAAAAGCAATTTATACTTACTTAAAACTTGCCGAACTGCATGGCTTCCTTAGTGTGATGTATGGTTGCTAGGGGCTTATTGTAGATATAAGCCAATCGCTGATTGGTTGAACAGTTTTTGATTCAGAGAACGTGTCCCACTTGACCCGCGTCCCAACTCACCCCGCTCTCCCCTACAGTTTTGACATCATCAGTTTTTACATCAATGATCTCGTCAAATGTAAGCAATAATTATGCATTACATTTTTTGACCAATAAACTCAATTTCTATTCAGCATCACATAATAATTTGCACATCCTTTCAAGGTTCGCATCCTACAGTTTCAATTTAAGTTTGGCGCATGCGCGTATGTAAAGTTTCTTTAAAAATGTAAGCCAAGGGCTATAAATTCCCTGCAATGCATGGTGTTTCACGTCTTTCTTCCCAATACTGAGAATCATCCCTGCCCTGTAGATGAAATGATTCTTCAACGCGATATCCGACTGCATTTATGCACGCGGAGACTACTAAACATTAGGTTTTTGCAATTTGTTAAAATACTTTATATTTCATTGATTTTCTGCTTTTAGATTTTTTTTTAACTTGATGTTTAGATTAGACACACATATTTTGCCCTGAGCATACACGTTTTATCACGTTCGGCTACAGTCAGAGTGGAAAGCGGTTTGAAGGGGACACTCTAGTCCCATGTTTCCAAGTCTGAGGTTATGTGACGCACAGGCAAATATATCTGATACCAACAATACCAAGGCGCGATCAACACTGACAGAATAGACGTAGCGTAATATCCTGTTTCTCTTTATTATGAGGAATGGTGTGATTATAATTATGGAGAGATTTTAGCTGTTATTAGTTTGATGGTATACGATGTTCATGATAACCTATACATTTTTATACGAGAAGTATTATGATATATGACCTCTGTCACGGTAGCATGATAATAAATATAAGTACCTGGCCCCACTGTAATCATGAAGAGGACTTTGCCTTTTTTTTCCCAATTGAAGCAGTTTAAAGGAGTTTGTATTCTGAAGCGCCTTGAGGGTTTTCAAAGAAAGATAATGTCGGAAATGATCGACTATTTCGGTCGGGTTAGATTTGAGCAGATTGAGAAGTTGTGACGGTGTCTTTTTTAATCGATTTTGCGGACAGCATAACGAAAGATAATGAATAAAGCTTGGCATACGTGTACATGGGTGGACGAAGCCGTGTCTACCAACCTTTGGGTGCACACGTTCGAGGTCAGAGGTCAAAGGTCATTGGTTAATGGTCATCTTTTATTTTACGATGTGCTCCATATCTCTGCAATGCCTGGAGGTATTTTCATGAAACTTAATGTATACCCGGTACATGTTTTACTGTACCAAACAACGATTCTCTACTGTCATAGGTTCAAAATTTTGGTCCATAGGTTCAAAGGTTAACGGTCAAAGATCAGGTTAAAACGCTGAAATTTTACTATTTAGTGCTGAAATTGAATTATTTTCCAGATACATCAAATTCAACTTAATGGGTTGAGTGTATTACGCTCAATCACATTAGAAAGCAACCTGCGTTGATATTGCACAATAGTTGTGTAGGGAGAGGGTTGGGCCATTCAATCAGGGTCAAGTGAAAACGTTGAAATGCTACTACATTGCCATTATTTGAAAAAAAAGCTCAATATTGCCGTGAAAATTGGACATTACAAATCTCAGTGATTATTACCAGATGTGAATATGTGGAGAAAGTTGTTGGCAATGGGGTCATAGGGCAAGAAGCAAAGGTCAAATGAAAAACCTCAAATTCATGAATACTTGCTCTCTAAAACCATTTAGCCATTAAAATGAAGCCCGTTTTAATAAAGGTATAAACGCTCAACACATTTGGGTTATGCCATCAAACTTTCAACCATGTCTTTTCAAATTTTCACTAGTCATGTGAAACTGTCATTCCACATTGTCAGAATGATGTACTATAAACCTATCGGGAGAATAATCATGATAATGCGAGATGGCGGAGGCATACCAGTCGTCATAGCGGCATTTCTAATTATGCCATGCATTCACTTGCAGAATCTAACAAAGTATAAGTTAGTATAATGTCGTTACTTTAATAAAACACATTGATACAAACAAAATTGTCTATTGCCTACAGATAAACATTTTCAATCAAAATAGAATTTCAAAAATGTCAGTAACTTAATCAAACATACTAAGATCAATAAAGAAAACCTAAAATCATTACAATATTGCGCTGATAAACATCAATTTCGCATAACGTTAAACAAGACATTCTCTTATCCACACTATGATATCGGACATATAAGCATGTATATATAAATAGAACATATGAATATATTTACATTGAATGTTACCATTATTTTTCAAGACATCGCATTCCTTGCCCTGGCAATAATCAAGGAAGACAAGGCAGTCATAAGTAACAAGGGATTAGTTCTCTGACCCTCCGGGGTGATTACCGGATTCATTCACATCAAAGAACTTGAGCGATCTCAACCTCTACCATTTTTGCTTCATTCCCCTATTCAACTAGATTTGTCTATAGTCTCTGCCGCGCGCTGTTTGACGAAACCCTCATACCAAGTCGTTGCTTACATCATAATTAGTATAAAAAGGATAAAAATGAATAAACAAATAACTAGAAATTTCGCTATGGCAACTGGTATGCCTCCGCCATGTCGTATCATTCTCCTATAGTTCTCGTAAGTTAACCAATCAGCACGTGTTGAACTTTCTGTTTCTCACGCTAATACATGTACAACCTTGTACAGATTATGCTTCTTCTGCTTGGGGGCATTGTCATTCTAAATCATTGGTCAATTTGTTACGTCTACAAAAGAGAGCAGCAAGAGTGGTGAAAAGCAATAGCATGATTATATTAATAGTCTTCAAAATGTTTTAGGGCTGATCATATCGAAGAACTTAAATGACAATTAGTTGAGCTTCGGCGAAATTATGTTTTGGCAACATTAATGTGTAAACGTGTATATGGTTTTAATAGCTCTGCTCGTTTGCTTAATGAGATAGAAATGGTCTATGGCAAGCATTCTCACAATACCCGTTCAGCTGACTCACACAATGTGGTCCTTCCAAAACCAAATCTTGCTTGTTTTAAGAAGTGTTGTCGTTCTTAGGAGCACATGTGTGGTATGCATTACCAGCCACCTTCCAAAATGCATGGACTGGTGTACTGAATTTTAAGCGCGTGTATAAGCAGAGATATTTCCTGTAACATTTACTTCTTGATGTTACCATCTCAGCTGCAGAAAATATTTTCTATTTATATTTGTTCTTACTGTTGAATTTTATTTCGGTCTTGAAAATTGTAAGTAGTTTTCTTATCTTTTTTTTGTAACTTTCTCTTTCTGCGAGAGACTGCGATGGAATAACATCGTGTTTCGTATGCTCGTTAAATTTTTGATAATTCATCTTTTGCATCGCTATAGCATATACTTTGACATAATCATTTATGCGTGCTTAATGTGTGAGAGAGTGGATGGATATTATGTGCTCAAAACCGTGTGTGCTAAATTGAGTATAGTTATTACTGTTATTGAAAAGTGTGCCAAAATAATTTATGTTGGCATTCATGCGAACGTGTTCTGCTGCGTGGTTGAGATTCTTTTTTATAGCATAATTCTCTGTCGTCTCCTCGTTGAAGGAATTGCAAAAAGCAAATCTGAAGATAATAATTTTTTTTCTGTTGATAATCAACTAGCGATTTGATTAGTTATTTTAATTACTGCAGCCAATATGGATTTGTATACTGATAACATTTTTTTTCATGATTTAATTTTTGTTTGTATTTTTATGTTTTTTTCTCAGGCCGTCGATGAAAAGCAGCTCATATGCTGATCAAGCAATCCTGAATTGATAAGTTTTTTATAAGAATAAATGAGTGACATAATTACATGAATGGATAGACCTTTGACCTTCGACCTTTGACCCCGAGGGTAGAGAACCAAAGGTTCTAACTCTAACTGTTACAAAAGAGTGATGATCAAGTAAAATTTTTAAGGGAAGGAAAGGGATTTGTCAGCAAACATCAGACAGCAGTAACTGACCATGACATGGCTAGGATTTTGTTTTGTTTGGTTTTGTTTTGATTTGTTTTGTTTTTTGTTGTTTCAGAGATGAAGTCGTCTATCGGCCTGGTCTTCCTTGATCTCTAAAGTATATCGCTGACGGACAGTAGTATGTATTTGTTCTAAGAGCAGTAGAATGGTCTGCTGTGAGGCGTGGATTCTATTGACGCTAGAAAGGCTCTACAGACTTGAGACTCTACTCCAAATTACCGTTGTAAGCTGCCTGAATATCACGAAACGGTTAATCCTAAATTAGTACTCCAAAGCAGTTCTCGATTTACAAGCTCCATGCAGCATTTTCACTTTCACTGACCAAACTGTTACTTCTTACAACAGGCAGAATACTAGTATCAGAATACCACAGAACTGCTTATAATCTATATAGAAGTATCTATAGACCCTGTAGATTTTACGTGCACAGTGGTGTAAGTGGATGGACCTGCGGTCGTAGTGGTCTATTGCGGTACTGAAAAGCCAGACATGTTCGACGAGACTTCTAGATAGTCTCACCCTTTGTAGTTCTAACTTTAGTCAGTTGCCTATAGGATATAACGCCAGTTTCTGGACTATCTTGACTAGAATCTAGACCATAAATTCTAGTCCAAGTAAAGTTTTCCATATTGTTTCTATGTTTCCATGTCTAATATTTTAGCTAAGAACAGGCTTATTCATACCAATCCAAATTACAGGAATTCCTTGAATCTTGCCATAAAATGTGCTCCTTTCATATACATTCATTTACACGGAGATTGATTCTTCTTTTTTTTTCATTTCTTTTAAACAATCGCATGATGACGACCAAACAGAATCGGGTTAGTTCGTAGGCCTATTCTGTCAAATTCTTTTAAAATTTGCAGTGCCGCCCCTGTTATTATCAATATTGTCTGTCCGAGTGATTACAGCTAAGGTATATGATTATAGTTTCTTTAACCAACTGTAGTTCGCATTTGAAGCTTTTTTTTTCGATGGACGTTCTCTCGAATCTATTTTTCTGTTCTGTTCTGTTCTGTTCTGTTCTTTTTCTTTTTCTTTTCTTTTCTTTTTCTTGCTCCGGCAAACCTTCGGGGATCTTTGTCTCTGTTGTACATTCCTTTCCATTTTGCTATCTCTTTGTTATGAGCTAGTTTTCCTTTCTATCGTGTCTTCAAGTAAGGGTTTCCCTGTAAGTTGCTTTGTTGCTGTCCCAGTCTCGTTTCATGTTTGATTGTTTATTTCTTTGCTGTTGCTTTTGCGCGTATCTGTGTGTCCGTTTGTCTCTTATTGGGCTGCCAATTTTCTTTTTTTTTTTTTTGGTTGCTGTTATTGCTGTTTCAATTCACACTTTATACACAAGCATTGTCTTTTCAGTGGGTCCCTTCTGTCTTTCACACAGTGCGTATTGATATTTCACTTTGATATCCTCAGCACCACTACTATACTGTATAGGTCTCAATTATTGTTGTTTAGTCTGTGCAAATTCACATGCATTCCTTCCGTCAATAAGAAAGTAAGATGTATTAATCATCATGTTAATGTGGAAAAAAATCGGCAATTGATTTGAACTTAACTTGATAATGGATGGATTCTAATTTCATTCTGTAATCGTTGTTGCAAACTTGGCCATCACATTTCTGCTTCTCCACGTGTTCTGTTAAAAGACCTATAATTCTAAACTTAGAAACTTTCGACGGTCTAGGTGCTTTGTTGTATTTCTCCGGCCAATACTTATACGGGGATTATTTGATTTGTATTGCTCTTGATTTCGACGAACTACGGTTTCCACACAATAAACCTCACTCTGCTGTGCCCACGGCTCTAGATCTAGAAGAAGTTTTACCGGTAATGCTCCCTCGCGCATTGATGCAGTCGGCGTTAATGCAGTCTTTTTAGATGTCTATAAAATAATCTCTCATTATAAAGGTTTCTGACACGAATATTTACCCATGCACAATTATGAACAAAAGAATCAGTTCAGAAGACAAGTGAAGCACAAACTTCAAACAAAACCACAAAAAGCCAGTAGCATCACATTAAACAAAGGACCACTAATAAAGAGAGTCGAAGTAGTGCTCTACCCCTCGAACCTGTTATAGACCCCAAAAGGAGCCGAGATATGCCGATATTCAAGCTGACGTAGAATCTTAAAAATGATGATGATAAACTGCGTATTGAGAAAGTAAGACTGGCATTATCTTCTATATCCTTCATGCTACGGATGGTACGGTCTAGAATCGCGATCGTAATTTCTCATTCACAAATTTTGCAACACGTTTGTGCAGCGCATTTGCCTTGGCGCGTAATTCTCGAACACACTACTGGTGATGAAATCATGCAGTTGTTGTTCTTCCGGCACGGGTGCAGTGTATCAAGAACAACTTTTATCTGTGCTCCTCCTCCTATACTTCAAGTTTGCTGACGCGGATTACAGTTGATCCAAAGCTATCAGAGATTTTTTTTTTTTTTTTTTAACATTCATATTGCAAAATCTTAATGCTCCTGACAGGTATTTTCTGGAGCCGACAGGACTACACAATTTGTTCGGGCAAGAAAGGATCAATTTGTGATGCATTTCATGCAATTCGATATCGAGCTCGCATAAACTGATGTCATGAGCTTGTAAAGAACCCTGATAATATCCCATCTCGCTTATATCATAATTATTAAGCTATACACGCATGTACTGGGATGATAAAAGTAGATTGCCTTTATATCGTGCTAATTCTAAAAAGATTCATAACTCAGTGTGATCATTGTGGAGCCGCTTGGATAATCATTAGAAGCATCATGGCGTTTTCTCGCCAGCCATAATGGGTTTGCTGAGCTCTAGATTCCAGCAAGAGACACGAAAGAAGATAACGGAACTGCCTGAGATGTATACTAAGGCCTGCATGTGACAAGATCCCAACAATTTTAGCGAGTATATGAGGAAGTGCTGCAGTGTGACGTTTACATGAACCCATTTGATATGAGGACGTGACGAAACAATTATGTTTAATCTCTGTGATAATGGTCATACTCCCCCTCCCCACTACAAATTCAGCGGAGAGACATGGCATGGTTGTGCATTAGTGGTAGAAACGCTATCAGTGCATAATTATACTATCAACCTGTATGATTTTCCTTTGTGATTCTGGAAATGAACCTGAACAAAACACCATTGCAACGTAATGATTGATGAAAAAGGAATAAATGACAAATTCTATAAAAAGAAACAAATTGACGGACAGGGTGATGGAGACCGTACCCAATGATTGACAAATTGAGAACAAATTTGTGAAAGGAAATGTGAGAGCAATGGATACCTGCAACAAGTGATCAAACCCATGGAAAAAGAACATCTGAATATTTAAGAAAAAGACATCTAAGCCCTGGGCGATGGATGCCCGGCCTGGTCTGCACCAGTGAGCTCTGTCGGGGTCTCGCCATCGTTGTCGCAATCGTACTCGCACTCCTCTTCGTCCACTTCGTCGCATGTGGTGTCGTTACTGAACTCGCTGTTGCTTTCGAACGTGTCACTGACATCACTCTGCGTGTCGACGTCGTCATCATCAGTGACATCGGTGAAATCATCACTGTAATAAGCATCGGCGTCGGCATCGTTGTCGGGCACGCTGTCATTCCTTTTCTTTGATGTCGGTGGCCTCGGCATCATAGGAGCAGATGGCTGCTGGGTGGCTGTTGTAGCGCGAGGAGAAGTGAGGAAAGTGTCAACCACGTATTCAATTGGAAGAAACTCGATTCAGTTCGCTGTCATTTCTCAACCACCACTGATCAATGAAAGTACCTTTTGATAAACAACGATGACTTAGAAATCAATACTACACAAACCCCGAAACCACACAACACAAGGTATCTGACGCTTTATGATATGTATACTGTTACTGTTACTCGGAAAAGTGCTTTGATTTTCTGTCAACGAGACATGATATGTATTGATCAAGTTGATATTAAAATCAAACAATACTGCAAGATTATAAAGTTGGTTTTGTTATGGGATTATAATCATTTTCACCATGCCCGAATTTCCGAAAGTGTAGGCCGATTTGTAGCAAAACCTGTATACATAAAATCTCTCTTTACTCAAGCTATATCAAAACACACAAATTCACACACGTACACACACACACACACACACACACACATACACACATACACACACACACACACACATGCACTGTTTCATAACCATTAGTTGACATACACGTCACTCGTCAAGCAGAAATCATAATGATATTTTGAGCAGCTGTAAGACGGATTTTGTTCCTTGTAAAATTTCTTTGAGTTCTAACTTAATCATCATAGTTTTTATAAATAAGATACCATGTTATTGATGTTTACTAACAACAATCCATACAACTTTAACACCAAAATTATACAAGAATAGTATTACTTTGATCAACATGATTACAATAATATGTGACAGTGCATCACAAAACAAACACAAAGTCGCACCCCTTGATTTGACGTGAAGACTCAACCGAGTCAATTTTGAATTTTCCATATTTTCTGAAAGAGCTAATCTTCTTCTACATTATCCTTGAATTTGGGACCATAAATTGAATGGGAAAGTTGGTTTTCAGCAGTTTTCCTACAACCCCTTTTTGGTAGAGTAGCGTGATCAGGATTTTCTTTATTGAGGTCCCTTTTCATTCCTTTAAAATCCTTTGCACACTATTTACTTTCAACTCTAGTAACTTTTGAAAGGATGATGCTCCTGCTTAGAAAGTTGACATTTATCATGGAGAGAATGTATTGATTGAGCATGCTTAAATTCAGCTTTATCTGATAATCCCTTCATTGTTGTTGCTACAGTGGCTTACATCATTTATTTTTTTGTCCAATTCATGGCACAGATAGCACGGCTTAGTAAAGATTAAGAGCTTGAATAGACCCTGTACTTCAGAACCTCTTTTCTCAGTTCAAACTTTTCCAGAGTGTGTGCTTTCTTTCCAATATTTAGACAGGTTAGTAGAATCCATTTTAATTAAGTTGTATATACATCATTCTAAAGCTTAGAGTCTGCTCTTTCAGAATCTGCCCTTAACTAAAAATCCATGCCTGGCGATTTTTTGTTGGTTTGGTGGTGCAGGGTCACATACAGGAGGGTTGCATACCTTGATTTTGTGTGCGTGCTTCCGTGGTAACAGACATCAGCTCTCGGTCGGTGACCCGTGAGGGCAGCACAATTTTCCTGCCGTACTTGCCCGTCAGTCGGGATGTCACGGGTCCGGCAGTGTTTGATTCTGCAGCAGGAGACTCGCTGCGATTGTCCACCTTGGCACTTTTACCTATCAAAATTAATATCATGTCAATATGTCAGTTTAACCACCCCGTGTCGTATCCCAGCAAACTTTTTTAAGACTCTACGTTTGAGGAATTCCAAGGCATTGAGTGCAGGCACTGCTTACCTTTACTTCGTTATTAAACCTGAAAACGAATTGTCCAGGGTTCTTTCATTTTTCATTCTCCCCCCAATTGCATGAATCAGAATAGGATTTGTACTCATGTATCTGCGCTGTATCTACGCGTCTGCAGTTCTTTGGCAAAACAATCAATTGCATTGACCTAGATCGTCTAAATTTTTCCTGAAATCAGCCGAGACATACTAGAAACTTGTTGATACTAAGTTGTAACAATAGCACACTAATAACATCAAATCAATCCACGGAGTTCCGTGACGTGTTCCCAGTATTCTATATGAGGATTTTTGCCACTGAGTCATGAAAGGGTTAATAGAGTAGCATTGCAATTCTGTAGAACAGAAATGTTGTATGTGCCAATACAATATTGACTGAAAGATGACTGCAATGGTGTGAAGAAAAGGTAAAGAGTTCTGATTTACGATCTTAGCTTTAAAAGATGAGATAAGAGAATCTAAAGACTAGACGGGATCAAACTATACCTGAAGCTGGTGGATGAGGGGTCATGGCTATGAATTGATCAGGTTCATCTTGTCCAGTTCTCTGCAGTCTAGCTGTTCTAACTCGAGTGGTGCCGGTCTTGGGTCTGCCACTGTGTGGGGGCGTTGTATCTGGAGATGCCGGTTTTCTGCTCGGAGGTCTGGGATAGAAGACGGGAAGTTCCAGGTTAATTTTCTGCGCCTTTGGAAGGACGCAGCCCACCATTTGACCATCGCTCAGCCTGTGCAGGACCACACGGGTCCCGCTGCCGGGTTTCGGTGCGTTCGGAGGTCGTGGGTTGGAGGGCGCAGGTCGTCGTGGCGGTCTTGGTGTTGGAGGGGGCAGTGTGGTATCTGATGGGCCTACCACTGGAAGTGGTTGCGAAACCCGAGGTGCTCGTTGGTTGCCAGTAACCAGCGGTGGTTTGGGGGTGTTTGGTGGCCTTGGAAGGCGCTGGGATGGATGTGGATTTAAGCTGCCTGATTGACGAGGCTGGGAAGAAAAGACGGCGCTTCCACTGGCTGTGGATACAGCTGGGAGATGGACACTTTGTGTGGTGAATGGTTCCAAGGCTCGTTCACATTCTTCGAGCTTAGCCGTCACTGAAATAATAAACAAAGAGCCCAATCAAAAAACAAATGAAGGGACTAGAATAATTATCAAATTACTCTACCACGTCAATAGCCATATACACCATTTTCAAATCTTTTTAGTGCTTTCTTTCATTCGTTGTATATCTATTTTACTTCAAGCATAACATTGTGTCAATATGCTAATCAATGTGCTACTATAAAGCTGCAACGTGTAACGTCTCTACAGTATACATTAATCATACCACATTCCACCCAAACTTCTCTGCGTAAACGGCGAACCTAACCTAACAGCAAGTATAAGTGCAAGATCAAGAACAAAAACTCTCAATTATCATAGATATAGTATGTTCTCGTTTTGTGAAGGCGTTGTTTTTTCTTTCGTATTCTCCGTTAAAGGATTCTTCACTGTTGTCTATTAAAGCAACAAGAGAAGGCCCGTATGCAAGTAGTCTGTTGTGAATGGTAAAAAAATATGAGTACAAATATGACTAAATAATTTCTTGTTTAAGTGAAATCTTAAATTTTAAACCGATGATTATAACTCGACATGCTAGTGACAAGATGAGGAGAAGAATTGGAACAACATTAAATCAACGCCTAAGAGCATGCCTTCACAAAACTACATAAAGGTAGTGTATGTCATGCGATACAATGCCGCCAAATTATCAAGTCATCTGTACTTAGATCGTTTAATATTCACGTCGCAGAGATGCGAAGATCATGTCTGTATCAATGATGGTTCATGACACCATAATTTCTATATAAACATATATATAATTATATTCAATAAAAGATACGTGTGATTCTACTTTTCATGCTGATCCAGATCAAAGTTATCTCTTAAGGCGAACAAATCTTGGATAGGCGTGATTTACCAATCAAAGGAATATTTTATCTAACAAGTGCAAGTGTTCAACATGACTAACGAGTACAACTCTTTATTTCCATTTACAAGTCAACTCACGTTCTTCCAGTCTTCGCAATTTTTCAGCAAGACTCAAGTGATCGAACTCGTCACTTTTGACATCCCCGTCCACATCGGGGAAGGGCGTTCCCCTCCTCCGTGGGGATGGAAGTGGGAGGGGTGAGTCGAGGCGCGAAGATGCTTGCGGGGACCGGAGAGGGGGTAGTTTGGACTCCATCCCGTCCCGTCCGTCCTCGTTTAATCTGTCTGGAGATTTCTGATTGACCATGGTCATAAACAGATCTCTCCTGGCGCTGAGAAAGATCGATCTTGAAATATACACTCAGATAACGAGATGCAATACTCAAGAAGGGTTTCCCTCTGTTCCAAATAGAACAAGTGATGTACATGTACAAGCAAAGTACACATATTATATCAATCCTTGTGTATGATTTGCTGTTGATATAGCAACGTTCACGATAATGATTATCTACTGTGGGATGCGCGCATTGTCATTATGACGTATTCAATGGAAGTATTGTCTCCAACACACTGTGACGCAGTGTCTATGCGCGTAGGAGTGACTCTTGTTGACGTGACGTATTGAATGAACCTTTGTCTCTAAAAGTGCTGTCTCACAATGGTACGCGCATTCAACTGCGCGATATAGTTTATTGTTCGTGTTTGTTTCATGTTCTCACTCTACACTTGCGTGAGATTACTTGCACAGTAGTGTTTATGGAGTGAATGAGTAAAAGGTAAATGTAGGACCATAAGGAAAAATTATCCATCACACCGCTTGTCATAAAGTGCCTACAGAGGTGTACTATTTGCATGAAAGCAACTTAAGCACAGCAATGCACCATGGGAAAGCAAATGATATGTTTCTATCTAATTTAGAATAGCTTACACTCCTACTTCACAGACGATGTCGTCGAATAAGCGAATACATTCAATAATTTTTTCATTTTTTTTCAATTCAAACTTTATTGCATTTTTCGAAAAGAACATAAACATTTCACTTTCTTTGGTAACAGAGAATAAGGTTACATGAATAATCAAAACAAAATAAATTGAGAAAACATAACTATGGAACCTTGGGGTGACAAATATGTTGTAATGAAAATTGATTGACTGCAGTAATATAGACGATAAAACATTTCACAAAATATCGACAAATGGAGGGACCCACTGAAAAGTCAATGCTTGTAGAATGTGGGCCCCTCAGGTACAGAATGTCGATAGAAAAAAAAACTGATGCAAAAAAGGGGAAAAAAGGTTGGAAATAAAGTCAGGAAAAAAGTCTGGAATACTGGAATAATACACCCCAATTATCATTGAAATAACTATGAGAGGAATGTATAAGTTGCTGAAGACACCTCTGTCTCCATTTGTTGTTGTTTTGTGTGTGTGTGTGTGTGTGTGGGTACATGTGCGCTTGCGCCAGTGGGTAAGATGTACTATATGACCTAATTTTGGCGAAAAGAGTAAGCTGTGTATTCATAGGCCTATTTGTATGATGCATGCATTCTTGCATATATTCCAGCAAGTTTCATTAAGTTTTATTTCTCCACTGATTTTGTTCAAAATCATGAGTATGGCAAAATAAAAAGTGATAACAAGTCATGAAAATAAAGACAAGAGTTATTACATATAGGCCTATATATTTGTATACATGTGTACATACTTTAATCCATTGACAAATCAATGGTGGGTTTAGCGCCTTTTAGAAGCAAGCTCTTCATATATTACATATATATATATATATATATATATATATATATATATCTGTGTGTGTGTTGTCTGTGTGCGAGTTTGTGTGTGTGTGTGTGTGTGTTATTTGTGCGTGTGATATGATAGTTATGTGAACTAGAGAAGCACTCTGACATCGCAGACCTCCGCCAAGCATGCAGCTTATTTCCAACACTGATCTTGTTCTCCATGAGATCAGTGATTTCACTACTTTTCACTCATTCTCATTCATTTTCATGCTAAAGTTTGCCGATTTCCCATTATTGAAACCTTTTGTAATGTCATTTGTTACGTCATGCGCAGCGCCTCACCCGAGCGACCACGCACTTTAGTGCGCGTATGCACACCTAAAATGCACAGCTTTGAACCCCCGCCTGCCTGCCAAAATATCGAAAATCCTTCATAAAATCCATAAGAATTCCCGCATCAGTACCAGAATTTAATCATCTGTTTGATGTATCATTGTCAACCTTTCCTGTAAGTTTCATTCAAATCCGGTCACAACTTTTTGAGTGAAATGTATTTTGCACACATACAAACAAACAACCATACAAACATACGCCGATCATTAGTGGAAACATAACCTCTTTACATAACCTCTTTATATTTCTATCGATCCATTATCGATGAATATGTATATGTGGTACCGTGTATTGATAGCACTGTTCGTCCTTTTTTTTTTCTTATCATAAAAAAAACCAGCTTCACACAGAGAACTTTCGTTATAGCGAACAGGGTTGAAACAAAATTATGGTTGCTACGACAATGTTATAATGGGAGTACACTGCATACTAAGCGCCCGGCAATTCGTTGATTCAGGAAGACAGATGAAAAAGAAATAAAAGGTATTAAGATATCGTATAGTTTATTATATGATAGGACGGCAATGCCAAAAAAAAAAGTCATTCGAGACTTGTTAATTGATTACATACTAGTATACATATTCTTCAGAATTTATGCAATGGCCACATCCAGGCAAGATTATGGAGTCGTACTTTAGCTAGATCTTTAAATTGCAAAATCACTTGTGTGTTTTTTGTTTGTTTGACTGTTTGTTTTAAAATTGGGGAGCTGAATTGATTTAATAGCTGTGTGTTTCCAGAAACCATGTTGCGTATGCCCATGTCAATATGATATTGAAGGATGTATTTCAAGCTATTGATATTGAGGGGAACTTGGCTTCGGAGTAGCAGTGGTGTGCGATGCCGGTATAATAGACGTAATGATGGCGCTCCATAGTAGTTTCACAATTTGGAGATTCCCCGGAATCTCGTATGACAGAACGAGACTTCGATGCCGGAAATGCATGGACGAAAAGTTCGAGCAGCTTCATCCCCTGTTTAAAGCCCGGATGTTCCAATGGTCACATTGCACAGCATAGATGACAGTGACGGCAGTATACTCGAGGAGGATGGGATATTATGATGCCGAGGTGACGAAGCTGATGAGAGAAATGCGGCTTGTACATGCAAGGTTACATACATTACAATGTATATATTATGCATTTCTCGGGGCGACGAGAGATCGGTGACTTTAATATCCTGAGGAGCATAACGCTGGAAAAACGAGTACGTTTCGCACAAATATTATGTACCCATTGCGACATGTGTTGATGGCCGACCCAGACGAGACACGATGTTATAGGTCCAATCACAAGTGCAGAACTTATTAGATATTCAACAAGTCTTTCCGGGGGAAAAGGCAAAAACAAAACGATGGGCCACGATGTTAAAGGCTTGATGGCAGATGTTAATCATGTTTTTTTCCTTCACAGATATTTAATTGTCTTTCAGTTGGTGTGATGTTACACGGCTGATCATTATGTTGAGTCCAAGCATTTCGTAGGAAATGATTCAAGATGTTACGGGTCTGATCACAGGTGCAGGCATGTATAAAATACCCAAGGAATATTGAAGTCAGATTATTGATGAAAGCAAATAATGTAAGCCGGGGTTGGTTGTGTGATTGATTCCACGGAGTATACGGTCTCTCCCCCCCCCCCCCCCCCCCCCCCCCTCCCCCACCCTCTGCCCGCGCACCAAAAATCCTCTACGCCTCTTTGGCCACCAAGAAGGGTAAAAATAACAAGATGCTGAACTGCAAATTATTTGAAGATGATTTGTGCCTTAATATCTGACAGATTGCTGTAATGACACTGCGCCGCAGTAGGCTAGATGCTTGAAAACATGTCAGATATATGAGACAAGCAATGCAAATTCATTTCTGTAATTAAGGCTCTGAAAAAAAAGTCGCATGCTATGAACGCCACTTTTTTGTGTGTGTATCCCCTATTTGTACATAACGCACAACCATGCCATGTTTTCCTTTCTTTTTTATAAAATCTGGTAATGAAATCTGTATAGAAGGCAAGTCCACCGATGCAATCGGGGCAATTTCCGTTAAATTAACGTTAATCTGTTGTGTGGTTCTTCCTTAAAAAAAAAAAAAATATGGAATAGCTCGTTAATGTATTGATGTAACATGAGTTGAGAGTAGTCTGATTTTAAGTCCTGTTGCAGGAGGCCGGGATAATGCATCAACACCTACAAAAGACATCAGTAAAGCTTTTAGGGACCTTGCGATTGTTAGTTTATTCCTATATAGTAACGTTTGATTGCAGTAAACCATTTTGGGGAAGGGGGCGGGAGAGAACATGCAGGAACAGCATATAAGTGATAATCAAACTTTCAGCGATTTTCATTGTTACCTATTTTGTGATCATACGATATCCTCTAGGATAGCAGCAACAACAAGATATTACATAAATCCACACAATCTGGTCAATAACGACTGATGATTAGCAGCACTTAAAAAGAAAAGAAAAAATTATAGGGTGTCCCTTACGTCATTTTATGTTGATAGACTGCCGCATGATAATGACGCAACACCATCGTGGAGAGTTTGAGAAAATGGGCATCAACATATTGTTTCATATAGATTGCTATAATAATAGGCCTATGACGCCTACACTTTCTGTCTCAATGATGAATTATGAAGTATTCCATGAAAGAGGTTGTACCTATTAACGTGTAAAAGGGAAGCAGTCGCGTGTATATCATCTTGATCGATCCGATCGACGGCAGTATCTTGGGGAGTTGCGAACAACAGTATTTTAAGAAGAAAACATCATGATCAATGAAAACATATAGAATTATAGTTTTGACATCATTAGACATTGAGTCAATGACCATGTCGATTATCAACAGTATATATTGCACTTTTTGGCCAATAAACTCCATTTCTATTCAACATCACACCAATAATTTTCACATCCTTTACTATCACCGTTGACATTAGCTGTTTTGAGTATCCTACAGTTTCAATTTAAGTTTGGCACAAGAGCATATGTATTTTTTTTTTATATAAACACATGAGTTTATAGTACTACATTTGTATTACATTTTCCGCTAGGTATGGCGTTTCACATCTTTCTTCCCTTAATTCATACATCATTTCTGTCTTGAAGACGATGTGATTCTTAGCGCGATATCATTCTTAGCGCGATATCAGACTGCATTTTATGCGCGCGGAGAATACTAAACATTAACTTTTTTACCAATTGTGGAGATATCTTATGTTTCATAAATTCTATGCCTTCAGATTTTGTTTTACTTGACATTTAGGATAGACATACATATTCTGCCATGAGCATACGCCTTTCATCACGTTCGGCCATAGTCAAAGTGGAATGCGATTTGAAGGCGACACTCCCATGTTTCCAAGTCTGCGGTCATGTGAGACGCGGGCAAGCTACGGTGTAGCTGATACCAACAATACCTTAAGACGCGATCAACACTGACAGAATAGACACAGTGAAAAATCACGTTTCTTTTTATTATAAGGAGTGATGTGATTATAATTATGGAGAGCTTTCAGCTGGTATAAATACAACTTTGATTGGACGATATTCATAATTGCCTATACGAGAAGTAAAGGTATATTACCTCTGTCCGATAGCGCAATAATCAATTTAAGTACTTGGCCCTATACTGCAATCATGATGAGGACCTTGCAATTTTTTTTTTCAATTTAAGCAATTAAAAGGAGTTTATGTTGTGAAGTGTCTTTGGGATTTTCAAAGAAAAATAATGTCGAAAATGATCGACTTTTCTGAACGCCTTAGATTTGAGGAGATTGAAAAGTTATGACGGTGTCTTTTTAATCGATTTTGCGGACAGCATATATTAAACAACGGAAGAATCATTTGAGATATATGAATAAAGCTTGGCATACGCATACATGGGTGGACGAAGCCGTGCCTACCAACTTCTGGGAGCACACGTTCGAGGTCAGAGGTCAATGGTCAAGGTCTTTTTTTTATTTCACGATATACTCCATATCTCTGCAATGCCTGAAGGGATTTTCATGAAACTTAGTGTATACCCGGTGCATGTTTTACCGTACCAAACAACAATTCTCTATAGGGTCATAGGTTCAAAATTTTGGTCCATAGGTTCAAAGGTGAACGGTCAAAAGGTCAGCTTAAAATGCTGAAATTTTACTATTCAGTGCTGAAATCACATTATTTTCTCAATACCTCAAATCCAACTCAATGGGTAAAGTGTATTACGCTCAATAAAACTAGAAAATAACCTGCGTCAATATTGCCCAATAATTGTGTAGGGAGAGATTTGGGCCATTCTTTCAGGGTCAAGTGAAAACGTTAAAATGTTACCACATTGCCATTATTTGAAAGAAAAAAAAAACAACTCAGTACTGCCGTGAAAATTGGACATTATCAATTTCAGTGACTACTACCAGTTGTGAATATTTGGAGAAAGTTGTTGGCAATGGGGTCATAGGGCAAGAAGCAAAGGTCAAATGAAAAACCTCAAATTCGTGAATACTTGCTCTCTAAAACCATTTAGCCATCCAAATGAAGCCCGGTTTAATAAAGGTATAAACGATCAACACATTTGGGTTATGCCATCAAATAAGATCCAAAAAATGTCCTGCTCTCGTCTCTCTGCGGCCTTGCTGCTACAGATTCCAATGTGGAGCTGATCTGTAATGTAATTAATAAAACAGAAACAGAAATTTGATTAAATTAAAATGATTACGTTGATGATATATTAGATATTTTTAAATACTCATGTCAAGGAAGTAACTGAGGAAGTATACTGAGGTTGGAATGATTTACAATTTTTAGTAAATCAGTCCAGTATTTTTAATCATCTCTAATTTGTTATACCCCCGCCAAACGAAGTTTGAAGGGGGTATATAGGAATCAGCGGACGATCGGGCGGTCGGGCGGTCGGTCGGGCGGTCGGTCCGTTGCAAATCTTGCGTCGCGAACTACTTCCTCAGTTTTCAACCGATTCCCATAAAACTTGGCACAGATGTGTGCCTTGGGTTGTAGATGTGCAAGACGTATTTTTTGACAGTACCCAAAAGTACGTTGCCATGGTAACGGCATATTATGGGCAAAAATGGGTACAAATCTTGCGTCGCGAACTCCTCCCACAGTTTTTGATCAATTTTTATGAAGAAGTTAGGTACAGATGTTCATCTGAATATGTTAATGTGCAAGACACATATTTCCGCAGTGGCAAAAAGTGCAAAAAATGGTGTGTGTGTGTGTGTGTGTGTGTGTGTGTGTGTGTGGTGTCTGCTTTTGACGGGGCACAGAGAAATTCAGGCAATGTGTGTGCGTCTACAGTCATTCCCACATCACTTCACGTGATACTATGCATGCATGGTGTGCATACTAATAATAAAATGTGCTTCAGTATAGTGCAGTGGATAACTTCAGCTACAATAGAATTTCACATTTTTTGACACCCAAGGTAGAACTTTTCCATAAAATTGATAATTCAACAAAATTGTTGATTTGCATATTAAAAACTTTACCCTTTGATACCATTATATATAATTGTTTTTAGGATGGTTTTTTGATCAACGACATTCCATGTTGGATCATCATTATTTTTGCAATAATTGATTTATTGACGATTTATCAATTTTTCAATTCTTATTGACCTTGGATATGACTCAAGTATTTAGTAAGCATTGATACAGGAATGATTGCTTCTTCATTTCATTGCAATTAAACATAATACGATGATTATTCAAACTAACGTGGTTGCATAAAAATATCAAATATATTGTTATTGGAACAAGACCACATTATCAGTCATGACCTAATAATTTATTGATGAAATTTGTAATTTGTTGAATTGTGAATGTTAATGAAAAAATGCACAATATGTAAGAGGTATAATTACAAAGACTTTAAATATATACATATATATATAACTTGATGAACAAACAAGTTCTTAAGATGCTTTCTTCTATGGTTGCATAAAGTGGTACATACAGCTTTTAAAATAGAAGTTTCATCTTCCTTTTTCGCTCGCTTCCTTCTGCTGGGTGGTGTGGGAAGCTCCACTCTTGGTTCCTCTGGTTCATCGTCTTCTGTGATTTCTTGATTTTCCTGCATTTCTGGTTCCCTTTCACTCTTCTGTTCCTGTAAGTCCTGAAATCAAAATGAAATCGTAAAATGTGAAACAAATCTTGGGTGTATAACTTTTAATTAATGTGGAAATGTATTTCCATAGAAGACAAAATAAACTTCACATGTTTAGGTGAAAACAATTCAGACATTCGCAATTCAAGAATTGAGGATATACTTGGTCATTGTATCGTCCTCTTGAAGGATGTATTTGGAGTGCATTTGTTTCTACATTTTATATATTCAAATGTTAATACAAAATTACGCAATGAAGATAAAAAGGATAACCTAAGGTCTGTTATCATCAAATCTCTTTAAAAATAGTGAATTCTTATCTTTCATAATGTTAACCTACCCATGAGATTTCACTCTCCAGGTTTGAAATGGATTTACGTTGTTTGATGTGATCTTTCAAGAAGTGGAGGTTTGCTAAAATCCACTTGCTTATTGGTATTATCACGCTGTCATCAACTCCAATTCCACTTCTCCCCTGTTCTACTCTGACGAGTCTTCCATATGCTGTTCGCAAAGACCTCATCTTTACAGACACTTGTTTCTCTGAGATATAATGGAGAGAATGTTGAAGCCTCATATAAGACTTTGGTTATCAAATTGAATAAGAATTTCATGTTTGACAAATACACATCTATACAGTTCTAAATGCTTAAAGGATTCTCATTTTACTTTAAGCTTTTACGATATCCCATCTTTCATGTTTTTCCATGTCCACTTCACGCTTTTATACTCGGTATGAGAATGCCTGGAGGTGTAAATGCTTCTAGTGTGAGTTCAATGGCCTTATATTCAGTGTTATCCTCTTTAGAATGCTGTTACGAAGTACAGGCTGTATATGTGATGATGCTGTGCTTATTATTATTTTTTTTTTGATAATTAAGAATAAATTTGTTAATACATAAGATGCCGTGGAGAGGAATGATGGGGGAGCGAAAAGGAAATGGGAGTAGATTGTGGCTTATTAACTTGTCGGACAATTACACTAAGTGATTGATCTTGACGAGGAAAGAAATAACCAATAGACGACAAGAAGCTTGACTGAGTAAAGGTTGCTGTGAGATGGATGTTGCGTCTATAATGAGAAGGATGACTATGAAATAAATGTTCACACGTTCAGCGAGTTACTATTACATTTGGCTTAACGGGTCTTTCAAAAGAACAATGCATATATAGTACTGACAAAGGTAAGAATTGATTCAAAATTACCTACATAACCTACGTAATGTAGAGTCTATCATTGAAAAGATGAACAACTATGACAGTTGGCAGAGCTATTCTAAGTCATGAATAGAATGTGTTTTATACTCAATTTCTGATTAGATTGATAATCACTTCATTACTTTTGATATGTCTACGCAGTTCCAAATATTTTCTATACCATTTTCTTTTTGTGCCATTCATTGCACACAGCAAGATTCTCAGCTAGATTAAAGGGAATGTGCAGATCTGGTTCAGGCGAGGATATATCTTAACATTTTGATAGACTTTCAGAAACCACTCCATGAGATGTCTAAGAACATACAATTCTGAGGGTTAGGAATACACATACAAATTAAATTTGATGAAAATTGATTTAAAAATGGCATCAATAAGCAAAAAATAAAAATATAAAGAGATATGTGAGATAAAGAGAATATAAAGAGCTACGGCCTAACGCTAGGGCTATTTTGCCTGTCGTCTTTTCACTTTCTCGAATATTTAAGCCATTTAAAAACCAATGTTCATCAAATTAACGTTGAATCCTTAAATTTACATGCTCTTTCATATTTCACAAGAGGTTTCTCATTATCTCACTGAGGACTGTTATAAAGCTGAATCACCACCTCAGCCAGTACGTTACTGAGTGTACAGTCCCTTTAAACTGTACGACGTGTAAGCTATGAAAAAAGAAGGGGGAGGGCCTAATTGGTTTGAATATTGACGTACATGTATGTAAAATCACATGTTAATTACATACTGTGACCTAAATAGCCCTAGATAGATCTAACGTTGCACTTTAGAGGGGCCACTCTTTTCTAGGTAGAAGTATAGACCTGCAGTTGACACATTTTGCCAGAGCCAGAATGTTTTGTTTAGAAAAAAAAAATGCTATAGGGCTCTAGACTCTAGTGAGCGGGCATACGCCCTCCAAGGTCCTAGTCCTACGCGGTACCAACCAGGGAGGTGGAATCACCTTCGCACCTCCCTGGGCACCGTCTTATAAGGACTTCAATTCAATCAGAAGTCCCCAAATCAATCGTAACTTGCATCGCAGCTCTCAATAAACTTGTGATTTGTTTCTATCATAAGTCTCTATAAGACAGGGCCCTGGTCCCACCTAGATTTCCTACGTAGAATCTAGATTCCACTGACGTTTTTAGACTTTTACACGGAACATCTAATGTACCTTCAGTCAAAGGAAACACGTGGGACTACATATGCGAAAAGAGTGTACGATAAACGTTTCATGCACAAATTTATGGTAAAATTTCTAACGACTGCATCCCAACTCCGAACAAATTTCGGCAATAAGTCTGTCTTTGATGGCTCTATTATGGTATTCGGGGGACGAAATATCAAACAATGGAGACCTGTCTCTCCACAGGTCAAGTAGCACTTCTTCGATCGGCTCGGTCCATACAAAATTTCCATCCATTGTCGCAGAATACCTGCGATAAATTTTGAACATGTCCAAAAGCCCGCGATATGATGCGATGGACTCGATGGTCAAAAATCGCCGGTTGTTTTATCGCAGACATCCTCACACTGTGCGATTTTTCGTCGTGCGACATCGCAAAGGGCAAATTGCAGCAAAAATCGCACAGTGTGAGTCCGCCTTAACTTGCTTTGTAGTCCATGGGCCAGGCCAGATATTGGTACCATCTGAGGTGGCAAAACCTCTTTGGTGTCATTTTGTTTGTCGGGCATAGATATGCTTATCAAGCTATGATAGCATTTCCAAATGAGTAGCTTAGTCATAGTAAATGAATTTTTAACCAATTTGGTCTCGTTGTTATATCCCTATACTTCTGAATCGAAACTAACCGCCATACAAAGAAGAGCACTGTCTTCTGTATGTTCCATAGAGCTGTAAAATGCAGCTCTATGGTATGTTCACAGGTGTTCTGTTGTAAACGCGGTGCGCTTAGTCTTTATTCAAGGCAGCGAAAGGAATATCCAAAGGTTATGTTGTCCACAGAGCTTAGTCTTTATTCTAGACTGCGAAGGGAATATCCAAAGCGTATGATACAGTGTATATCCTTTTATCTAAAAACAACAACAACAACAAAAGCAATTCCTCGTGAATTTTACCGTATCTTTCAATTATTTATCATTTTCCGGCGAAAACGCTGCGGTGAAAACGCTGATACCCCGCCAATGTCGCTTTCTTTCCCTCCAACAATATAAGATAATGCAAAAACAATGTACCGGTACACTACGATACATTATAATGAATGATATTGTAAATGAACAGAGTGATTTTTGTTTAAAACTGTTGATAGGGTAGTATAAAAACAGTATAGATAATCCCTTTTAAGAGGAACTTTAGATATGATAACGGTACATTGGTCTAGATAAAGACTAAGCGCACCGCGTGACAGCTGTGGACATCATAACCCTTTGGATATTCCCTTCGCTGCCTTGAATAAAGACTAAGCGCACCGCGTTTACAACAGAACACCTGTGGACATACAGAAGGCAGTGCTCTTCTTTGTATAGCGGTTTAGTTTCGATTCAGAAGTAAAGGGATATAAAAACGAGACCAAATTGGTTAAAAATTCATTTATTATGACTAAGCTACTCATTTGGAAATGCTATCATAGCTTGATAAGCATATTTATGCCCGACAAACAAACTGACACCAAAAAGGTTGTGCCACCTCAGATGGTACCAACAACCCATTTTTCGGGTCTTGGCCCATGGACTATTGTGCTTGGTGATCACATTGACTATTAATGAACACCTTTTATTGTATATGTCGTGACAGTAAAATGTGCAACATATTCAGAGATAAACGCATGCATCCTAGTTATCCAATAATCTCACGATGTGAATACAGTCTGACAGTCTGACAGTCTATCCATTTTCATTTCCCAGCAAATCACAATTTTATTTTGAAGCTAACTCAGCACCTACGGTACCTAGTTTTGAGTAGGTCTCTCATTATTGATGAATGGTAGGCCCTACCTTTGAAAGTGTATATTTGTATTTCTGTATGTTACTATACCACATTCCCTTTAACGGAGTAATGAATGTTTTTCATTTAGTCCATAAATTTTATAAGATTTTACAATAATGATCTGGTTGTGGAAACTTGAGTTAAGGAAAATCTTAAACAGTCCACATTTGAGGTGACCTTTAAGAAAATAAAACTGTTCATTCCCTTCTCCCGCTTAAAATAATTTGACACACACATGTTATCTTCCAAAGCATATGTATGTGTTTATGATAAAATTAAAATAAGATAAAATTTTATTATATAAAAAACAACTCCTTACATTTAGAAAGTTTGCTCAGCAATATTTATTGCTGTCAAAGTGTAGTGACACAATGATTCACTGCTGTCATCCTAACAAAATTGTCTATTGATGGGATTGAAGTTTTGAGGAAACCAGTATGAGATCCTAGATCATAATGATTATTCTAAATCAGAAAAAATATATTTAAATGTAGGTCTATTTTTGCCACAGCACTCTGTGTGCTCTAGTCTATATAGATTTATTCGAAATTTGATGTAACAAAATAGTAATGAAAGAGAGTGAAACTGATGATCCTTTCAAGTTTAAACTCACCATATACAGGATATCAGCATGACAGTGACTGAGAGCATGTGGCTGAAGCACACAAGTCATTGTTACTAAGCAGCATTGGTACTGTTGAAGGGCATGTGAATGTCATGAGCACATGTGTGTACACACAACCACATTTACAAATGCTCAATACTCAAGCATTAGATGTTCTTAAAGAATAGAGGCTAAACGGAGAGAACAATGGATTATATTAAATGGGTTAGTAAAATACCGGTTAGTGATTGGCTAAACACAGTCACGTGATGGAGGAATATTATTGGTTATGTTCGCCCATGGGAGAAAATTTTTGTATTGTTTTACCATGGGCAAACATTTTCACGTAACAAATGACAGAAGGCCTAGAGCGATCGAGTACGTTGTGCTGGTGGTTGACGTTGACGTATTTGACTATTTGACTAACCCATACAATATAACAGATGATGACTTTTGTTGTCGGGAACATGTACCAAACTTTCCACCCTCAGTGTTTGAAATGTTATTTCGGGAGACCATAAGTCCTTCGACTTCGTCTCGTTACTTATAACCTCCCTCAATAGCATTTAGTACCCTTCGGGTGGAAAATTCGGTATGTTCCCTCCCCCGCCAGTTATCATCTATATAATGTTGAAGTGAAAGTGTTCATGATAGTTTTTTGTGAATGGGAAATTTACTGGAACTGAAAACAACAACAATCAAATAGTAAAAACTTGCATTGAATCCAAAGCATATCCAAGTTAACGCTGATGTGTCACATCCGAAACAACATTGCACTAAGAGGTACACAAGATCGTTTTTTTTTAACAATAAGTCAAGTAAGTCTGAAAACATTTTGAGTGACAAACAATATGTGAGTTATATTCTAAAGATAATATACTTTTTGAGTCTTGTGTTGCTTGACGTTTTTCATGGTGAAGTAAATGAGGGAGAAAGATTTGCGATGACACCATTATTTTATATCTCATAACCTGTAAAATAGTAATAATGCAGGGACAACTAGAGAGTAAAAGTATATGACTTTCTCCAGTCCATTATCTGATATAGTTGTTAACATGTCACGTCCGAAACACAGTTTGTTCACATCACTCCCTACAGTACGCACAAACATACCTAGATTGGCCTGACGCTTTTATAATGTATTTGACCAGTTTGAGTGAAAGTCAGACAAACATTTACAATGTATTAACCTTCTATGTTTGTTAGTAGATAACCTGACTTGAAAATTACACTCTATTGTGTTCATCTTTCGGACGTGACATGTATTTACGGAAAACAAACAATTCAAAGAAAAAAAAATATTTGTAATGAAATGTTACAATTTTACAGTCTCATGTGAATGTAAGAATAGGGATATAGAAGTTGTGAAAATATAAAATCATGTTTTCTTGTATTGATTATCTTCATCTGAGATATGTTTCGGACGTGACAAAAAGTTAACGGAAAAATGTTAAAAAGAAACATATTTGCCCATATTTTCCTCTCAAGCAAGGGTAACATCTTAATACTGCTATATGTTAAACGACACATCCCTGACCATGTATTTCATATACATTAATATCCTCTGGGAGAATTAACTAGTTTCTGTAAGACCTTAAGGTGTTAACGGAAAATGTCACGTCCGAAACACCCTTTTCAAGACTAGTGAGTATCCCAAGTACATATGAGATTTTGTCGTATCCCAGTGGTGATAGGTATTTAGTATGACTCCTCTTCTATTACAACAGCGATAGCAAGATTTGAATTTAGAAAAGCTTTGTTAAAAATAATACCGATTACTCTAAAGTCATGTGAAATTTGTCCCTAAAAATGGCATTTTGTGACCACTTATGGCTGCCTGGTGAGGAGAAGGATTGACCCCAGAAGTTTGTTATGCTATGGGAGGTAGCACTTTTGGTGCCCTTTCAAACCACCAAAGAAAAGGCAATGCTACTTTATACCTTTTTAGCACAGTTCAATGCGTAGTCATTTTCAAAGTTACACCATTGATCTGAAACAAGACCATATGTTATATATGATATTTCAAACTTGTTGCTGTTTATTCTTAGTGTTTTATTCTGCGTCGATGCAATGTATTGTATACGTATGAACAAACAGGTGCAAAGTGGACGAGACGATTCGTTCATGACTTGGTTATGTATGCGAGTGTCGACATGCTTATTGTAGGAAATGTTATTGTTAACACATATATTTTGTAATAATTGAAATGTTTTTGTTTTATTTCTGAATTTCACCTAATATGACAGAAAAAAAAATCATCCAAGTATGATTACTCACTCGAACAAAATACTCATGTACAAATCACACAATGTGCACATAAGCATGGTGATATACATGAACATGCAGGAGACCACTATTTCCAGAGAAAAATTATAAACTTTGGTGATGGATGCATACTTTGAAAGAAATGCATTAGGACAAAATAATACTGTTGAAGACACCGCTGCCGACATTAATTTAAAGGCCCGAATTTACGAAGGTGGTACAATACCGTAACCATGGTTTAAACCAAAGACGCTCTACTATCTTTGGTTTTAATAAACCATGGACAATTTGTATGGAGCGCGAAGTGTCGCAATGAGTTATTACCTCATGATTATGTGTGTGTGTGTGTGTGTGTGTGTGTGTGTGTGTAAAATGTGGGTCAGAGATGTACTAGTCTAATATAATTTTGGCGAATAGAATAAGCTTTGTATTTATATTGCCATGATGCATGCATTCTTTCATGTATTTAACTGTAAGTTTTCAGTAGGTTTTATTTCTCCACTTGTATTAAACAAATCAGTATGACAACATTTAACAAAGACGTTCACTCGTCTTGAAAATGAGTTATCATTTAAGATATGATTACGTAAATAATACGTACAGGGCATATCTTTTAGTATACAAGTGGAGGAGATCACTATCGATAAATGACACTGTATTGGTATCACTCTTCATACCTTTTTTCCTTAACAAAAAAAACAAACAAACAAGCAAACAAACAAACAAATGAACTTGATACAGTGCACTCTCGTTATAACGAACACGGTTGTAACGAAATTCTCTATACAACGAAATCAAAATTTAGGTCCCCAAAGTATTATCTCTTTGTACATTATGGTGTTCGGTTATACTGAAATTTCGTTGTAGCGAAAGAAAACAGCCGGTCCCGATGACTTCGTTATAACGGGGTACATTGCATACTAAATTCCCGACGGCCTGACGAAGAAAGAGATGCGCAAACAAGGAAAACGTTATTGATATAGAATATTGTATGATTTATTATCATAATTGTGGGATAGGAATGCATACAGTTCATTCGAGAGTTGTTTATTTATGACATAGTATACTTATTCTTCAGATATTTGTGCAATGGCTATATCCAGGCAAGATTATGGAGTCATACTTATAGCTAGGCCTATATGTCTAATTTGCAGAATCACTTGTGTTTTCTTTTTCTTTCCTTTTTAAAGATAAGCGTTATAACGGACGTTTTAGGAGAACTTATAATATTGCTCAGCTGTGTGTTTCCCGAAACCTTTGCAAACCGGTATGTTAATTATTGATATTGAAGGCGGTTTTTGTAAGCTATGAATTGCAAAAAAAAAAGACAAAACTTGTATTTCCAATCTCTCTGAAGTTGTTTGCAGTTTCATACAAGGTTGTTTTGCTATTAAGGGGAACTCGGTTTCGGAGTAGCAGTGGTGTGCGATGCCGGTATAGTAGACGTACTGATAGCGCTCCATAGGAGCTACACAATTTGTAGAGTTCCCCGGAATCTTGTATGACAGAACGAGACTTCGATGCCGGAAATGCTTGGACGAAAAGTTCGAGCAGCTTCATCCCCTGTTTAAAGCCCGGATGTTCCAATGGTCACATTGCAAAGCACAGATGACAGTGACGGCAGTATACTCGAGGAGGAAGGGATATTATGATGCCGAGGTGACGAAGCTGATGAGAAAAATGCGGCTTGTACATGCAAGGTTACATACATTACAATGTATATATTATGCATTTCTCGGGGCGACGAGAGATCGGTGACTTAAAAATTCTGAGGAGCATAGAGATGGAAAAACGACTACGTTTGGCACAAGTAACATTATGTACCCATTGCGACATTAGTTGATGGCCGACCCAGACGACACACGATGGTATAGGTGCAATCACAGGTGCAGGACTTATTAGATATTCAACAAGTCTTTCTGAAAAAAGGGGCAAAAACAAAACGATGGGCCACGATGTTAAAGGCTTGATGGCAGATGTTAATTATTTTTTTTCCTTCACAGATATTCAGATGTCTTTCAGCTGGTGTGATGTTACGCGGCCACCTGATGGCCGATCATTGGTGAATGACTACCAGCGTTTCGCAAGGAAATGATTCAAGCGACTTTTGAGTGGGTGAGATGTTAAGGGTTTGATCACAGGTGCTGGCATTGTATGAACGCTCGATGAAAATTGAAACCAGAATGTTGACGAAACCAATGTAAGGCTTTGTTAAGTGTGTGATTGATTCCAAAGGGGTACGGTCCCTTCCCCCTCCCTGCCTCGGCTCCTCCCTTCCACACCCTCACACCAAAGAGCCTGTATGCCTTATATACACCCAAAGGAGTAGATGCTATTCTCAAACTAACTGCATTGCCATTGGAGATGCTTGTTCATGGGTATCTATCACATTGCTGTAGTGATACTGCAGTAGATGCTTGAAAACATGTTAGAATCAATAAGAGACAAGCAAAGCAAATCCATTTAGATATGGGCTGTGAGAAGCCTTGTTGTTGTTGTTGTTGTTGTTCATTTTCCATCTGTGAAGATGGCTGGATAGCCCATATTCAGCTACACTAAGCTGGTTTTCCATGGGGTCCAGTTGGATGTGGGGTAGGACCACTTCACCGGGTCAGACACCCTGCTCTTTGCGATGAATGAATGAAGCGGGATCTTTTACGTGCATGAGCTGTGACTCTCTCATACACGGGACCTCCATTTATGTCCTATCCGAGGGACAGAGTGCTTTGCCTCTTGCTAGAGGGGACGGTATGTTTACACACAACATTGCTCAGTCCAGACTCGGTTTCGAACCCGGGCCGAGTGATCGTGAGGCAGACGCGCTACCGACTGAGCCAACTCACCGCCCTAGCCACAGTCCTATGAACGCCGGTTTTTGTTTGTTGTTTTATTTTTTGTGTGTGTGTTTCCTCTTTGTACATAACGCACAACCATGCCATTTTTTAATTTTCTCTTTTTTTAAATCTGGTAAAGAAATTTGTATAGTGGGCAAGTTTACAGATTCATTTGGGACAATTTCCGTTAAAGTAACGTTAGTCTGTTGTATGGTTATTCCTAAACAAATTTAATTGCAGTAGCTGGTTATTGTATTGATGCCACATGAGTTGATAAGAGTCTGATTTTAAATCCCGTTGCAGGAGGCGAGGATAATGCATCCACATTCACATCTACATCTAGAACGGACATTAGTAAAGAGTTACAGGGACTTTGTGATTGTTAGTTTATCCTATTTACGTTTGCCTGCAGTAAATAGTGATGGGGGGGGGGGAACATGCAGCAACGGCATATCACAATAGTGATAATCAATTTTTCAGCAATCTTCGTTGTTACCTATTTTGTGATCATAGGATATATAGGGTAGCAGCAGCAACAAGGTATTACGGTCATAAACCCACACATCTGATCAATAACGATTAATGATTAGCGGCACTTTAAAAAAAAAGAACTTATCTTTAAGGTGTTCTTTATGTCATTGATGCTGATAGACTGCCGCATGATTAACGCAACACCATTTTGGAAAGTTTGAGAAAAATGAGCATTAGCAAGCTGTTTCATAAAGATTGCTATAATTATGGGCCTACACATTCTATGTCTATGATGAATTGTGATGTATTCCATGAAAAAGGCTGTACCTATTAACGGGTAAGAGGAAAGCAGTCGCGTGTCATTTTGATCGATCCGATATTTCAAGAAGAAAATTATCTTAATCAATGTATACAAAATGATACAGTTTTGACATCATCAAATTGTACATCAATGATGTCGTCAAATGTAAGCAATAATTATTTATTACATTTTTTGACCAATAAACTCAATTTCTATTCAGCATCACATAATAATTTTCACATCCTTTCAAGGTTCGCATCCTACAGTTTCAATTTAAGTTTGGCGCATGCGCGTATGTAAAGTTTCAATAAAAATGTAAGCCAAGGGCTATAAATTTCCTGCAATGCATGGTGTTTCACATCTTTCTTCCCTAATACTTAGAATACATCATCCCTACCCTGAAGATGATCTGATTCTTCAACGCGATATCCGACTGCATTTATGCACGCGGAGAATACTAAACATTAAGTTTTTGCAATTTGTTAAAATACTTTATATCTTATTGATTTTATGCTTTTAGATTTTTTTTTTTAAAACTTGATGTTTAGATTAGACACACATATGTTGCCATGAGCATACACGTTTTATCACGTTCGGCTACAGTCAGAGTGGAAAGCGGTTTGAAGGGGACACTCTAGTCCCATGTTTCCAAGTCTGAGGTTATGTGAGGCACAGGCAAATGGTGTAGCTGATACCAACAATACCAAGGCGCGATCAACACTGACAGAATAGACTCAGCGTAATATCCTGTTTCTCTTTATTATGAGGGGTGATGTGATTATAATTATGGAGAGCTTTTAGCTGTTATAGGTTTGATGGTACGATATTCATAATAGCCTACATTTTTATACGAGAAGTATTATGATATATCCCCTCTCTCACGGTAGCATGATAATCAATATGAATACATGGCCCCACTGTAATCATTAAGAGGATTTTACCATTTTTTTTTTATTTGAGCAGTTTAAAGGAGTTTGTATTCTAAAGTGCCTTTTGGATTTTCAAAGAAAAATAATGTCGGAAATGATCGACTATTTCGGTCGGGTTAGATTTGAGCAGATTGAAAAGTTGTGACGGTGTCTTTTTTAATCGATTTTGCGGACAGCATAACGGAAGATAATGAATAAAGCTTGGCATACGTGTAGATGGGTGGACGAAGCCGTGCCTACCAACTTTTGGAAGCACACGTTCGAGGTCAGAGGTCAATGGTCAATGGTCAATGGTCATATTTTATTTCACGATGTACTCCATATCTCTGCAATATACATGAAGGTATTTTCATGAAACTTAATGTATACCCGTTACATGTTTTACTGTACCAAACAACGATTCTCTACTGTCATAGGTTCAAAATTTTGGTCCATAGGTTCAAAGGTTAACGGTCAAAGATCAGGTTAAAACGCTGAAATTTTACTATTTTGCTGAAATTACATTATTTTCTCGATACATCAAATTCAACTTAATTGGTAGAGTGTATTACCCTCAATCAAATTAGAAAGCAACCTGCGTTAATATTAAACAATAATTGTGTATGGAGAGGGTTGGGTCATTCAATCAGGGTCAAGTGAAAACGTTGAAATGCTACTCCATTGCCGTCATTTGAAAAAAAAAAACCCTCAATATTGCCGTGAAAATTGGACATTACAAATCTCAGTGATTATTACCAGATGTGAATATGTGGAGAAAGTTGTTGGCAATGGGGTCATAGGGCAAGAAGCAAAGGTCAAATGAAAAACCTCAAATTCGTGAATACTTGCTCTCTAAAACCATTTAGCCATCTAAATGAAGCCCGGTTTAATAAAGGTATAAACGATCAACACATTTGGGTTATGCCTTCAAACTTTCAACCATGTCTTTTCAGATTTTCGCTAGTCATGTGAAACTGTCATCCCACATTGTCAGAATGATGCACTATAAACCTATCGGGAGAATAATCATGATAATGTGAGATGGCGGAGGCATACAAGTCGTCATAGCGGCATTTCTAATTATACCATGCATTCACTTGCAGAATCTAACAAACAAGTTAGTATAATGTCGTTACTTTAATAAAACACATTGATACAAACAAAATTGTCTATTGCCTACAGATAAACATTTTCAATCAAAATAGAATTTCAGAATTTCAATAACTTAATCAAACATACTAAGATCAATAAAGAAAACCTAAAATCATGACAATATTGCGCTGATAAACATCTCAAATTCGCATAACATTGAACAAGACATTCTCTTATCCACACTATATGATATCGGATATAAGCATGCATATATGAATAGAGCTTATGAATATATTTACATTGAATAATACCATTATTTTTCAAGACATCACATTCCTTGCCCTGGCAATAATCAATGAAGACAAGGCAGTCATAAGTAACAAGGGATTAGTTCTCTGACCTACCGGGGTGATTACCGGATTCATTCATATCAAAGAACTTGAGCGATCTCAACCTCTACCTTTTTTGCTTCATTCCCCTATTCAACTAGATTATAGTCTCTTCCGCGCGCTGTTTGACGAAACCCTCATACCAAGTCGCTGCCTGCATAATAATCACTACAAAAAAGGAGAAAAATAAATAAACGAATATTTAGAAAGTTCGCTATGGCAACTGGTATGCCTCTGCCATGTCGCATTATTCTCCCAAGCTTGTAAGTTTACAAAGCAACACTTGTTGAACTTTCCGTTTCTCACGCTAATACAACCTTGCATCGATTATGCTTCTTCTGTTTGGGGTCATTGTACTTCTGAATCATTGGTCAATTTGTTATGCCTACAAAAGAGAGCAGCAAGAGTGGTGAAAATCAATACTATGATTGTGTTAATAGTCTTCAAAATGTCTTGGGGCTGATCTTATCAAAGAACTTAAATGGCAATCATTAATTTTTGAGCATCGGTGAGATTATCATATTTTTTCCAACATTCATGTATACACGTGTATATGGTTTAGCTCTGTTCGTTTGGTTTATTGAGATAGAAATGGTCTTTGACAGACATTCTCACAATACCCTTTCTGCTGACTCACTCAATGTGGTCCTTCCAAAACCAAATCTTGCGTGTTTCAAGAAGTGTTTTCGTTCTTAGGAGCACAAATATGGAATGCTTTATCAGCCACCTTACAAAATGCACGGACTGTTCAGAATTTTAAGCGCATGTATGAACAGGTTATATTATTATTTCCTGGGTTATATTTACTTCTCGATGTGACCATCTCAGCTGTAGAAAATATTTTCTATTTATATTTGTAGATACTGTTGAATTCTATTTTGGTCTTGAAAATTGTTGAAGTTTTCTTGTCTTCTATTTTTTTTTGTAACTTTGTCTTTCTGCGAGAGACTGCGATGGAATAATATCGTGTTTATGCTCGTTAATTTTTTTGATATAATTCATCTTTTGCATCGCTATAGTATATACTTTGACGTAATCACATGCGTGTATAATGTGTGACAGAGTGGATGGATATTATGTGCTCATAACTGTCAGTGCTAAATTGCGTATAGTTATTCCTGTTATTAAAAAAAAATGCCATAATATGTTGGCAACCATGCGAACGTATTCTGCTGCGTGGTTGAGATTCTTGTCTTATAACATAATTCTCTGTAGTCTCCTCGTTGAAGGAATTGCAAAAATCAATCTGAAGATAATAATTTCATTCTGTTGATAATCAATTCTATATTTGATTAGTTATTTCAATTACAGCAGCCGATTTGGATTTGTATACTGATGATTTTTCTGTTTAATGATTGAATTTTTGTTTGTATTTTTATGTTTCTTCTTCAGGCCCTCGATGAAAAGCAGCTCATTATGCTGATCAAGCAATCCTGAATAGATAAGTGCTTATAAGAGTAAATGAATGACATAATTACATGAATGGATAGACCTTTGACCTTCGACCTTTGACTCCGAGGGTGCAGAACCAAAGGGTCTAATTCTAACTGTTTCTATAGACAGTGATGATCAAGTTTAAAAATGAAGGAAAGGGATTTGTCAGTGAACATCAGACACCAGTAACTGACAATGACATGGCAAGGATTTCTTTTTTAAGAGATACAATCGTATATCGGCCTGTTCCTCCTGGATCTCTAAAGAGCGGTAGAATGGTCTACTGTGAATCGTGGATCCTATTGACGCTATAGAGAGGCTCTACCCTTTTGAGACTCTACTCCAAATTACCGTTATAAGCTGCCCGAATATCAGGAAAGGGTTAATCCTAAATTAGTACTCCAAAGCAGTTCTCGATTTACAAGCTCAATGCAGCATTTTCACTTTCACTGACCAAAATGTTACTTCTTACAACAAATAAAATACTAGTATTAATTAGAATACCATAGAATTGCTTATAATCTATATAGAAGTATCTAGACCCTGTATATTTTACAAGCACAGTAGTGGATGGACCTGCGGTCGCAGTGGTCTATTGCGGTACTGAAAAGCTAGACACCCATGTAGCGATGAACATGTTCGACGAGACTTCTAGATAGTCTCACCCTTTATAGTTCAAACTCTAGTCAGTTGCCTAGGATATAACGCCAGTTTCTGGACTATCTTGACTAGAACCTAGACCATAATAATTACAAGTTCTGGTCCAAGTAAAGTTTTCCAAGTTGTTTCTATGTTTCCATGTCTAATATTTTAGCTAAGAACAGGCTTATTCAAACTAACCCAAATTACTGGAATTCCTCGAATCTTGCCATAAAATGTGCTTCTTCTATATTCATTTATTTACAAGGATGTTGATTCTTTTATTTTTGTTTTCATTTCTTTTAAACAGTCGCATAATGACGACCAAACAGAATCGGGTTAGTTCATAGGCCTATTCTGTCAAATTCTTTTAAAATTTGCAGTGCCGCCCCTGTTATCATTAGTATTGTCTGTCCGAGTGATTACAGCTAAGGTATATGATTGTAGTTTCTTTAATCTAGCTCGCATTTGAAGATTTTTTTTTTCTGTTCTGTTCTGGGGTTTTTTCTGATTTTTTTTCCCCTCCGGCAAACCTTCGGGGACCTTTGTCTCTGTTGTATATTCCTTTCCATTTTGCTATCTCGTTGTTATGCTAGTTTTCCTTTCTATCGTGTCTTCAAGTAAGGGTTTCCCTATAAGTTGCTTCGTTGCTGTCCCAGTCTCGTTTCATGTTTGATTGTTTATTTCTTTGCTGTTGCTTTTGCGTGTATCTGTTTGTCCGTTTGTCTCTTATTGGGCTGCCAAACATTTTTGTTGTTGCTGTTATTGGTTTTTCAATTTTTAAGCGATTTTTTTTTCCAAGTGAGGCTCACACTCTATATACAAGCATTGTCTTTTCAGTGGGTCCCTTCTGTCTTTCACACAGTGCATATTTCCCTTTGATATCCTCAGCACCATTACTATACTGTATAGGTCTCAATTATTGTTGTTTAGTCTGTGCAAATTCACATGCGTTCCTTCCGTCAAGAAGAAAGTAAGATGTTTAAATCATCATGTTAATGTGGGATTAATAGATAATGAAATAATATATATTAATATATACCAAAATAGATAATAGAATAGATTTGAACTTAACTTGATAATGGATGGATTCTAATTTCATTTTGTAATTTCGTTGTTGCAAACTTGGCCCCATCACATTTCTGCTTCTCCACGTGTTCTATTAAAAGACCTATAATTCTAAACTTATAAACTTTCGACGGTCCAGGTGCTTTGTTGTATTTCTCCTGCCAATACTTATACGGGGATTATTTGATTTGTATTGCTCTTGATTTCGACGAACTACCGTTTCCACACAATAAACCTCACTCTGCTGTGCCCGCGGCTCTAGATCTAGAAGAAGTTTTACCGGTAGTGCTCCCTCGCGCATTGATGCAGTCGGCGTTAATGCAGTCTTTTTAGATGTTTATAAAATAATATCTCATTATAAAGGTATCTGACACGAATATTTACCCATGCACAATTATGAACAAAAGAATCAGTTCAGAAGACAAGTGAAGCACAAACTTCAAACAAAACCACAAAAAGCCAATAGCATCACATTAAACAAAGGACCACTAATAAAGAGAGTCGAAGTAGTGCTCTACCCCTCGAACCTGTTATAAACCCCAAAAGGAGCCCGAGATATGCCGATATTCAAGCTGACGTAGAATCTTAAAAAAGATGATGATAAACTGCGTGTTGAGAAAGTAAGACTGGCATTATCTTCTATATCCTTCATGCTACGGATGGTACGGTCTAGAATCGCGATCGTAATTTCTCATTCACAAATTTTGCAACACGTTTGTGCAGCGCATTTGCCTTGGCGCGTAATTCTCGAACACACTACTGGTGATGAAATCATGCAGTTGTTGTTCTTCCGGCACGGGTGCAGTGTATCAAGAACAACTTTTATCTGTGCTCCTCCTCCTATACTTCAAGTTTGCGGACGCGGATTACAGTTGATCCAAAGCTATCACAATTTTTTTTTTTTAACATTCATATTGCAAAATCTTAATGCTCCTGACAGGTATTTTCTGGAGCCGACAGGACTACACAATTTGTTCGGGCAAGAAAGGATCAATTTGTGATGCATTTCATGCAATTCGATATCGAGCTCGCATAAACTGATGTCATGAGCTTGTAAAGAACAATGATAATCTCCCATCTCGCTTATATCATAATTATTAAGCTATACACGCATGTACTGGGATGATAAAAGTAGATTGCCTTTATATCGTGCTGATTTTAAAAAGATTCATAACTCAGTGTGATCATTGTGGAGCCGCTTGGATAATCATTGAAAGTATCATGGCGTTTTCTCGCCAGCCATAACGGGTTTGCTGAGCTCTGGATTCCAGCAAGAGACACGAAAGAAGATAACGGAACTGCCTGAGATGTATCTAAGGCCTTCATGTGACATGATCCCAACAATTTTAGCGAGTATATGAGGAAGTGCTGCAGTGTGACGTTTACATGAACCTATTTGATATGAGGACGTGACGAAACAATTATGTTTAATCTCTGTGATAATGGTCATACTCCCCCTCCCCACTACAAATTCTGCGGAGAGACATGGCATGGTTGTGCATCAGTGGTAGAAACGCTATCAGTGCATAATTATACTATCAACCTGGATGATTTTCCTTTGTGATTCTGGAAATGAACCTGAACAAAACACCATTGCAACGTAATAATTGATGAAAAAGGAATAAATGACAAATTCTATAAAAAGAAACAAATTGACGGACAGGGTGATGGAGACTGTACCCAATGATTGACAAATTGAGAACAAATTTGTGAAAGGAAATGTGAGAGCAATGGATACCTGCAACAAGTGATCAAACCCATGGAAAAAGAACATCTGAGTATTTAAGAACAAGACATCTAAGCCCTGGGCGATGGATGCCCGGCCTGGTCTGCGCCAGTGAGCTCTGTCGGGGTCTCGCCATCGTTGTCGCAATCGTACTCGCACTCCTCGTCGTCCACTTCGTCGCATGTGGTGTCGTTACTGAACTCGCTGTTGCTTTCGAACGTGTCACTGACAGCACTCTGCGTGTCGACGTCGTCATCATCAGTGACATCGGTGAAATCATCACTGTAATAAGCATCGGCGTCGGCATCGTTGTCGGGCACGCTGTCATTCTTTTTCTTTGATGTCGGTGGCCTCGGCATCATAGGAGCAGATGGCTGCTGGGTGGCTGTTGTAGCGCGAGGGAAAGTGAGGAAAGTGTCAACCACGTATTCAATTGGAAGAAACTCGATTCAGTTCGCTGTCATTTCTCAACCACCACTGATCAATGAAAGTACCTTTTGATAAACAACGATGACTTAGAAATCAATACTACACAAACCCCGGAAACCACACAACACAAGGTATCTGACGCTTTTTAAATTATGTATACTGTTACTGTTACTGTTACTCGGAAAAGTGCTTTGATTTTCTGTCAACGAGACATGATATGTATTGATCAAGTTGATATCAAAATCAAACAATACTGCAAGATTATAAAGTTGGTTTTGTTATGGGATTATAATCATTTTCACCATGCCCGAATTTCCGAAAGTGTAGGCCGATTTGTAGCAAAACCTGTATACATAAAATCTCTCTTTACTCAAAGCTATATCAAAACACACAAATGCACACACGTACACACACACTCACACATACACACATACACACATACACACACACACACACACACACACACACACATGCACTGTTTCATAACCATTAGTTGACATACACGTCACTCGTCAAGTAGAAATCATAATGATATTTTGAGCAGCTGTAAGACGGATTTTGTTCCTTGTAAAATTTCTTTGAGTTCTAACTTAATCATCATAGTGTTTATAAGATACCATGTTATTGATGTTTACTAACAACAATCCATAACAACTTTAACACCAAAATTATACAAGAATAGTATTACTTTGATCAACATGATTATGATAATATGTGACAGTGCATCACAAAGTCGCACCCCTTGATTTTACGTGAAGACTCAACCGAGTCAATTTTGAATTTTCCATATTTTCTGAAAGAGCTAATCTTCTATATTATCCTTGAATTTGGGACCATAAATTGAATGGGAAAGTTGGTTTTCAGCAGTTTTCCTACAACCCCTTTTTGGTAGAGTAGCGTGATCAGGATTTTCTTTATCGAGACCCCTTTTCATTCCTTTAAAATCCTTTGCACACTATTTACTTTCAAGTCTAGTAATTTTTGAAAGGATGATGCTCCTGCTTAGAAAGTTGACATTTATCATGGAGAGAATCTAGTGATTGAGCATGCTTAAATTCAGCTTTATCTGATAATCCCTTCATTGTTGTTGCTACAGTGGTTTACATCATTTATTTTTTTTTGTCCAATTCATGGCACAGATAGCACGGCTTAGTAAAGATTAAGAGCTTGAATAGACCCTGTACTTCAGAACCTCTTTTCTCAGTTCAAACTTTTCCAGAGTGTGTGCTTTCTTTCCAATATTTAGACAGGTTAGTAGAATCCATTTTAATTAAGTTATGTATACATCATTGTAAAGCTTAGAGTCTGCTCTTTCAGAATCTGCCCTTAACTAAAAATCCATGCCTGGCGATTTTTTGTTGGTTTTGTGGTGCAGGGTCACATACAGAAGGGTTGCATACCTTGATTTTGTATGCGTGCTTCCGTGGTAACAGACACCTGCTCTCGGTCTGTGATCCGTGAGGGCAGCACAATTTTCCTGCCGTACTTGCCCGTCAGTCGGGATGTCATTGGTCCGGCAGTGTTTGATTCTGCAGCAGGAGACTCGCTGCGATTGTCCACCTTGGCACTTTTACCTATCAAAATTAACATCATGTCAATATGTCAGTTTAACCACCCCGTGTCGTATCCCAGCAAACTTTTTAAAGACTCTACGTTTGAAGAATTCCAAAGCATTGAGTGCCGGCACTGCTTACCTTTACTTCGTTAACCTGAAAACGAATTGTCCAGGGTTCTTTCATTTTTCATTCTTCCCCCAATTGCATGAATCAGAATAGGATTTGTACTCATGTAGCTGCGCTGTATCTACGCGTCTGCAGTTCTTTGGCAAAGACAATTGCACTGACCTAGATCGTCTAAATTTTTTCTGAAATCAGCCGAAACATACTAGAAACTTGTTGATACTAAGTTGTAACAATAGCACACTAATAACATCAAATCAATCCACGGAGTTCCGTGACGTGTTCCCAGTATTCTATATGAGGATTTTTGCCACTGAGTCATGAAAGGGTTGATAGAGTAGCATTGCAATTCTGTAGAACAGAAATGCTGTATGTGCCAATGCAATATTGACTGAAAGATGACTGCAATGGTGTGAAGAAAAGGTAAAGAGTTCTGATTTACGATCTTAGCTTTAAAAGATGACATGAGAGAATCTAAAGACTAGACGGGATCAAACTACCTGAAGCTGGTGGATGAGGGGTCATGGCTATGAACTGATCAGGTTCATCTTGTCCAGTTTTCTGCAGTCTAGCTGTTCTAACTCGAGTGGTGCTGGTCTTGGGTCTGCCACTGTGTGGGGGCGTTGTATCTGGAGATGCCGGTTTTCTGCTCGGAGGTCTTGGATAGAAGACGGGAAGTTCTAGGTTAATTTTCTGTGCCTTTGGAAGGACGCAGCCCACCATTTGACCATCGCTCAGCCTGTGCAGGACCACACGGGTCCCGCTGCCGGGTTTCGGTGCGTTCGGAGGTCGTGGGTTGGAGGGCGCAGGTCGTCGTGGCGGTCTTGGTGTTGGAGGGGGCTGTGTGGTATCTGATGGGCCTACCACTGGAAGTGGTTGCGAAACCCGAGGTGCTCGTTGGTTGCCAGTAACCAGCGGTGGTTTGGGGGTGTTTGGTGGCCTTGGAAGGCGCTGGGATGGGTGTGGATTTAAGCTGCCTGATTGACGAGGCTGGGAAGAAAAGACGGCACTACCACTGGCTGTGGATACAGCTGGGAGATGGACACTTTGTGTGGTGAATGGTTCCAAGGCTCGTTCACATTCTTCGAGCTTAGCCGTCACTGAAATAATAAACAAAGAGCCCAATCAAAAAACAAATGAAGGGACTAGAATAATTATCAAATTACTCTCCCACGTCAATAGCCATGTACACCATTTTCAAATCTTTTTAGTGCTTTCTTTCATTCGTTGTATATCTATTTTACTTAAAGCATAACATTGTGTCAATATGCTAATCAATGTGCTACTATAAAGCTGTAACATGTAGCGTCTCTACAGTATAGCTATAATCATACCACATTCCATCCAAACTTCTCTGCGTAAACGGCGAACCTAACCTAACAGCAAGAATAAGTGCAAGATCAAGAACAAAAACTCTCAATTATCATAGATATAGTATGTTCTCGTCTTGTGAAGGCGTTGTTTTTCTTTCCTATTCTCCGTTAAAGGATTCTTCACTGTTGTCTATTGAAGCAACAAGAGAAGGCCCGTATGGAAGTAGTCTGTTGTGAATGGTAAAAAATATGAGTACAAATAATTGACTAAATAATTTCTTGTTTAAGTGAAATCTTAAATTTTAAACCGATAATTATAACTCGACATGTTAATGAGAAGATAAGGAGAAGAATTGGAACAACATTAAATCAACGCCTACAAGCATGCCTTCACAAAACTACATAAAGGTAGTGTATGTCATGCGATACAATGCCGCCAAATTATCAAGTCATTACATCATTCATCTGTAGTTAGATTGTTCAATGTTCACGTCGCAGAGATGCGAAGATCATGTCTGTATCAGTGATGGTTCATGACACCATAATTTCTATATATTCAATAAAAGATACGTATGATTCTACTTTTCATGCATGATCCAGATCAAAGTTATCTCTTAAGGCGAAAAAAATCTGGGATCGGCGTGATTTAGCAATCAAAGGAATATTTTATCTTACAAGTGCAAGTGTTCAACTTTACAAACGAGTACAACTCTTTACTTCCATTTACAAGTCAACTCACATTCTTCCAGTCTTCGCAGTTTTTCAGCAAGACTCAAGTGATCGAATTCGTCACTTTTGACATCCCCGTCCACATCGGGGAAGGGCGTTCCCCTCCTCCGTGGCGATGGAAGTGGGAGGGGTGAGTCGAGGTGGGAAGATGTTCGCGGGGACTGGAGAGGGGGTAGTTTGGACTCCATCCCGTCTCGTCCGTCCTCGTTAAATCGGTCTGGAGATTTCTGATTGACCATGGTCATAAACAGATCTCTCCTGGCGCTGAGAAAGATCGATCTTGAAATATACACTCAGATAACGAGATGCAATACTCAAGAAGGGTTTCCCTCTGTTCCAAATAGAACAAATGATGTACATGTACAAGCAAAGTACACACATTATATCAATCCTTGTGTATAATCTGCTGTTGATATAGCAACGTTCACGAAAATGATTATCTACTGTGGGATGCGCGCATTGTCATAATGACGTATTCAATGGAAGTATTGTCGCCAACACACTGTGACGCAGTGTCTCTGCGCGTAGAAGTGACTCTTGTTGACGTGACGTATTGAATGAACCTTTGTCTCTAAAAGTGCTGTCTCACAATGGTACGCGCATTCAACTGCGCGATATAGTTTATTGTTCGTGTTTGTTTCATGTTCTCACTTTACACTTGCGTGAGATTACTTGCACAGTCGTGTTTATGGAGTGAATGAGTAAAAGGTAAATGTAGGACCATAAGGAAAATTATCCATCACACCACTTGTCATAAAATGCCTACAGAGGTGTACTATTTGCATGAAAGCCACTTAAGCACAGCAATGCACCATGGGAAAGCAAATGATATGTTTCTATCTAATTTAGAATAGCTTACACTCCTGCTTCACAGACGATGTCGTCGAATAAGCGAATACATTCAATAATTTTTTTTTCATTTTTTTTTCAATTCAAACTTTATTGCATTTTTCGAAAAGAACATAAACATTTCACTTTCTTTGGTAACAGAGAATAAGGTTACATATAATCCAAACAAAATAAATTGAGAAAACATAACTATAGAACCTTGGGGTGACAAATATGTTGTAATGAAAATTCATTGACTGAAGTAATATAGACGATATAACATTACACAAAATATCGAAAAATGGAGGGACCCACTGAAAAGGCAATGCTTGTAGAATGTGGGCCCCTCAGGTACAGAATGTCAATAGAAAATAAACTGATGCAAAAAGGGGAAAAAAGGTTGGGAATAAAGTTAGGAAAAAAGTCTGGAATACTGGAATAATACACCCCAATTATCATTAAAATAACTATGAGAGGAATGTATAAGTTGCTGAAGACACCTCTGCCACCATTTCTTGTTTTTGTTTGTGTGTGTGTGTGTGTGTGTGTGTGTGTGTGTGTGTGTGTGTGTGTGTAGGTACAATATGTGCGCATGCACCAGTGGGTAAGATGTACCAATATGACCTAATTTTGGCGAAAAGATTAAGCTGTGCATTCATAGGCCTATTTGTATGATGCATGCATTCTTGCATATATTTCAGCAAGTTTCATGAAATTTAATTTCTCCACTGATTTTGTTCAAAATCATGAGTATGGCAAAATAAAAAGTGATAACAAGTCATGAAAATAAAGACAAGAGTTATTACATATAGGCCTATATAATTATTTGTATACATGTGTATATATTTTAATCCATTGACAAAAGGTGGATTTAGCGCAATTTAGAAGCAAGCTCTTATATATATATATATATATATATATATATATATATATATATATATATATATGTGTGTGTGTGTGTGTGTGTGTATTATGTGTATTTGTGCGTGTGATATAATAGTTATGTGAACTAGAGAAGCGCTCTGACATCGCAGACCTCCACCAAGCATGCAGCTCAAATCCAACACTGATCTTGTTCTCCATGAAATCAGTGATTTCACTACTTTCACTCATTTTCACTCATTTTCATGCTAAAGTTTGCCGATTTCCCATTATTGAAACCTTTTGTAATGTCATTTGTTACGTAATGCGCAGCGCCTCACCCGAGCAACCACGCACTTTTATAGTGCGCATATGCACACCTAAAATGCACAGCTTGAACTCCCAAGTTCTTTGAACCCCCGCCTGTCTGCCAAAATATCGAAAATCCTTCATAAAATCCATAAGAATTCCCAGATCAGTGCCAGAATTTAATCATCAGTTTGATGTATCATTGTCAACCTTTCCTGTAAGTTTCATTAAAATCCGTCACAACTTTTTGAGTGAAATGTATTTTGCACACATACAAACAAACAACCATACAAACATACGCCGATCATTAGTGGAAACATAACCTCCTTACTTGACGGAAGTAATCATACGTACATTAGGCCTATATTGAATTTCATGGCACATATTTGTATCGATCCATTATCGATGAATATGTATATGTGATACCGTGTATTGATAGCACTGTTCGTCCTTTTTTTTTTTCTTATTACAAAAAAAAAAAAAAAAACAGCTTGACACAGAGCACTTCCGTTATAGCGAACACGGTTGAAACAAAATTCTGGTTGCTACGACAGTGTTATAATGGGAGTACACTGCATACTAAACGCCCGGCAATTCGTTGATTCAGGAAGACAGATGCAAAAAGAAAGAAAAGGTATTAAGATATCGTATAGTTTATTATATAAAAAAAGTCATTCGAGAGTTTTTAATTGATTACATACTAGTATACATATTCTTCAGAATTTATGCAATGGCCACATCCAGGCAAGATTATGGAGTCATACTTTAGCTAGATCTTTAAATTGCAAAATCGCTTGTGCGTTTTTTGTTTGTTTGAGTGTATGTTTTTAAATGGGGGAGCTTAATTGCTTTAATAGCTGTGTGTTTCCAGAAACCATGTTGCATATGCCCATGTCAATATGATAATGAAGGATGTGTTTCAAGCTATCGATATTGAGGGGAACTTGGCTTCGGAGTAGCAGTAGTGTGCGATGCCGGTAGATGGCGCTCCATAGTAGTTTCACAATTTGGAGATTCCCCGGAATCTAGTATGACAGGACGAGACTTCGATGTCAGAAATGCGTGAACGAAAAATTCTAGGAGCTTCATCCCCTGTTGTAAGCTTAGATATTCAAATGGTCACATTGAAAGGCCTATAGATGGCAGGTATACTCGAGGAGGATGGGATGTTATGATGCCGAGGTGACAAAGCTGATGAGAGAAATGCGGCCTGTACATGCAAGGTTACATACATTATGTGCATTTCTCGGGGCGACGAGAGATCGGTGACTTTAATATCCTGAGGAGCATAACGCTGGAAAAACGGGTACGTTTGGCACAAATATTATGTACCCATTGCGACATACGTTGATGGCCGACCCAGACGAGACACGATGTTATAGGTCCAATCACAAGTGCAGAACTTATTAGATATTCAACAAGTCTTTCTGGGGGAAAAAAAGGCAAAAACAAAACGATGGCCAGGCCACGATGTTAAAGGCTTGATGGCAGATGTTAATTTTTTTTCCTTCACAGATATTTAGTTGTCTTTCAGTTGGTGTGATGTTACACGGCTGATCATCATGTTGAGTCCAAGCATTTCGTAGGAAATGATTCAAGATGTTACGGGTCTGATCACAGGTGCAGGCATGTATAAAATCCCCAATGAATATTGAAGTCAGATTATTGATGAAAGCAAATAATGTAAGCCGGGGTTGGGTGTGTGATTGATTCCACGGAGTATACGGTCTCTCCCCCCCACCCCCCCCCCCCCCCACCCTCTGCCCACACACTAAAAATCCTCTACGCCTCTTTGGCCACCAAGAAGGGTAAAAATAACAAGATGCTGAACTGTTATTTGAAGATGATTTGTGCCTTAATATCTGACAGATTGCTGTAATGACACTGCGCCGCAGTAAGCTAGATGCTTAAAAACATGTCAGAAATATGAGACAAGCAATGCAAATTCATTTCTGTAATAAGGCTCTGAAAAAAGTCGCATGCTATGAACGCCACTTTTTTGTGTGTGTATTCCCTATTTGTACATAACGCACAACCATGCCATGTTTTCCCTTCTTTCTTTCTTTTTAATCTGGTAATGAAATCTGTATAGAAGGCAAGTCCACAGATGCAATCGGGGCAATTTCCGTTAAATCAACGTTAATCTGTAGTGTGGTTCTTCGTAAAAAAAAAAAAAAAAAAAAAAATATGGAATAGCTCGTTAATGTATTGATGTAACATGAGTTGAGAGTAGTCTGATTTTAAGTCCTGTTGCAGGAGGCGGGGATAATGCATCAACATCTGCAAAATACATCAGTAAAGTTTACAGGGACCTTGCGATTGTTAGTTTATTCCTATAGAGTAACGTTTGATTGCAGGAAACCATTTTGGGGAAGGGGGCGGGAGAGAACATGCAGCAACGGCATGTAAGTGATAATCAAATTTTCAGCGATTTTCATTGTGACCTATTTTGTGATTATAGGATGGATACAGTAGGATAGCAGCAACAACAAGGTATTACATAAATCCACACAATCTGGTCAATAACGACTGATGATTAGCAGCACTTAAAAAGAAAAGAAAAAATTATAGGGTGTCCCTTACGTCATTTTATGTTGATAGACTGCCGCATGATAATGACGCAACACCATCGTGGAGAGTTTGAAAAAATGGGCATCAACATGCTGTTTCATATAGATTGCTATAATAATAGGCCTACCATGCCTACACTTTCTGTCTCAATGATGAATTTTGAAGTATTCCGTGAAAAAAGTTGTACCTATTAACGTGTAAAAGGGAAGCAGTCGCGTGTATATCATCTTGATCGATCCGATCGACGACAATATCTTGGGGAGTTGCGAACACCAGTATTTTAAGAAGAAAAGATCATGATCAATGTAAACATATAGAATTACAGTTTTGACATCATTAGACATTGAGTCAATGACCACGTCGATTATCAGCAGTATATATTGCACTTTTTGGCCAATAAACTCCATTTCTATTCAACATCACACCAATAATTTTCACATCCTTTACTATCAACGTTGACATTAGCTGTTTTGAGTATCCTACAGTTTCAATTTAAGTTTGGCACATGAGCATATGTATATTTTTAAATATAAACACGTGAGTTTATAGGACTACATTTGTATTACATTTCCCGCTAGGTATGGCGTTTCACATCTTTCTTCCCTTAATTCATACATCATTTCTGTCTTGAAGACGATGTGATTCTTAGCGCGATATCATTCTTAGCGCGATATCAGACTGCATTTTATGCGCGCGGAGAATACTAAACATTAACTTTTTTGCCAATTTTGGAGATATCTTATGTTTCATAAATTCTATGCCTTCAGATTTTTTTTACTTGATATTTAGGATAGACATACATATTCTGCCATGAGCATACGCCTTTCATCACGTTCGGCCATAGTCAAAGTGGAATGCGATTTGAAGGCGACACTTTGGACCATGTTTCCAAGACGCGGGCAAGCTACGGTGTAGCTGATACCAACAATACCTTAAGACGCGATCAACACTGACAGAATAGACACAGTGAAAAATCACGTTTATTTTTATTATAAGGAGTGATGTGATTATAATTATGGAGAGCTTTCAGCTGGTATAAATACAACTTTGATTGGACGATATTCATAATTGCCTATACGAGAAGTAAAGGTATATTACCTCTGTCCGATAGCGCAATAATCAATTTAAGTACTTGGCCCTATACTGTAATCATGATGAGGACCTTGCAATTTTTTTTTTTCAATTTAAGCAATTAAAAGGAGTTTATGTTGTGAAGTGTCTTTGGGATTTTCAAAGAAAAAAAATGTCGAAAATGATCGACTTTTCTGAACGCGTTAGATTTGAGCAGATTGAAAAGTTATGACGGTGTCTTTTTAATCGATTTTGCGGACAGCATATTAAACAACGGAAGAATCGTTTGAGATATATGAATAAAGCTTGGCATACGCATACATGAGTGGACGAAGCCGTGCCTACCAACTTCTGGGAGCACACGTTCGAGGTCAGAGGTCAATGGTCAAGGTCATTTTTTGTTTCACGATGTACTCCATATGTCTGAAATGCCTGAAGGGATTTTCATGAAACTTAGTGTATACCCGGTGCATGTTTTACCGTACCAAACAACAATTCTCTATAGGGTCATAGGTTCAAAATTTTGGTCCATAGGTTCAAAGGTTAACGGTCAAAAGGTCAGCTTAAAATGCTGAAATTTTACTATTCAGTGCTGAAATTACATTATTTTCTCGATAACTCAAATCCAACTCAATAAAACTAGAAATCAACCTGCGTCAATATTGCACAATAATTGTGTAGGGAGAGATTTGGGCCATTCGGTCAGGGTCAAGTGAAAACGTTAAAATGCTACCACATTGCCATTATTTGAAAAAAACAACAACAACTCAGTACTGCCGTGAAAATTGGACATTATCAATTTCAGTGATTACTACCAGTTGTGAATATTTGGAGAAAGTTGTTGGCAATGGGGTCATAGGGCAAGAAGCAAAGGTCAAATGAAAAACCTCAAATTCGTGAATACTTGCTCTCTAACACCATTTAGCCATCTAAATGAAGCCCGGTTTAATAAAGGTATAAACGATCAACACATTTGGGTTATGCCATCAAATAAGATCCAAAAAATGTGCTGCTCTCGTCTCTCTGCGGCCTTGCTGCTACAGATTCCAATGTGGAGCTGATCTGTAATGTAATTAATAAAACAGAAACAGACATTAGATTAAAATTAAAATGATTACGTTGATGATATATTAGATATTTTTAAATACTCATGTCAAGGAAGTAACTGAGGAAGTATACTGAGGTTGGAATGATTTACAATTTTTAGTAAATCAGTCCAGTATTTTTAATCATCTCTAATTTGTTAATGTTTTGTGTTGCCCACGTCATATGAATTTGACGAGAAATAACTAGAAGGCCATTTCAAGTTCATTGAAGTAACTAGTAAACCATTATTCATACATACATTGTGTTCATTGAATAAATTACGGTCAAGAACTCCTCTTTTTATCCAAAATGATAGCACTAAATGAATTGGAAACAGGAAAATATCCTGATATTGACATGCATGGTTGCCATTTTTTCTATTGCTATGGCAACAAGCCGCGTCAGATGCAATGTAAATATAAATAATATATATTCCAATTAAAGTTAATTAAAAATCAAATGATGTGATAGATATTAGGTTCAGTGTGTATTGCACATGAAAATGGTGTGTGTGTGTGTGTGTGTGTGTGTGTGTGTGTGTGTGTGTGGTGTCTGCTTTTGACGGGGCACAGAGAAATTCAGGCAATGTGTGTGCGTCTACAGTCATTCCCGCATCACTTCACGTGATACTATGCATGCATGGTGTGCATACTAATAATAAAATGTGCTTCAGTATAGTACGGTGGATAGCTTCAGCTACAATAGAATTTCACATTTTTTGACACCCAAGGTAGAACTTTTCCATAGAATTGATAATTCAACAAAATTGTTGATTTGCATATTAAAAACTTTACCCTTTGATACCATTATATATAATTGTTTTTAGGATGGTTTTTTGATCAACGACATTCCATGTTGGATCATTATTATTTTTGCAATAATTGATTTATTGACGATTTATCAATTTTTCAATTCTTATTGACCTTGGATATGACTCAAGTATTTAGTAAGCATGGATACAGGAATGATTGCTTCTTCATTTCATTGCAATTAAATATAATACGATAATTATTCAAACTAACGTGGTTGCATAAATATATCAAATATATTGTTATTGGAACAAGACCACATTATCAGTCATGACCTAATAATTTATTGATGAAATTTGTAATTTGTTGAATTGTGAATGTTAATGAAAAAATACACAATATGTAAGAGGTATTATTACAAAGACTTAAAAAATATATATATAACTTGATGAACAAACAAGTTCTTAAGATATTTTCTTCTATGGTTGCATAAAGTGGTACATACAGCTTTTAAAATAGAAGTTTCATCTTCCTTTTTCGCTCGCTTCCTTCTGCTGGGTGGTGTGGGAAGCTCTACTCTTGCTAATGTGGAAATGTATTTCCATAGAAGACAAAATACATGTACTAGTAAACTTCACATGTTTAGGTGAAAACAATTCGGACATTCGCAATTCAAAAATTTAGGATATACTTGGTCATTGTATCGTCCTCTTGGAGGATGTATTTGGAGTGCATTTGTTTCTACATTTTATATATTCAAATGTTAATACAAAATTACGCAATGAAAATAATAAGGATAACCTAAGCTCTGTTATCATCAAATCTCTTAAAAAATAGTGAATTCTTGTCTTTCATAATGTTAACCTATCCCTGGGATTTCACTCTCCAGGTTTGAAATGGATTTACGTTGTTTGATGTGATCTTTCAAGAAGTGGAGGTTTGCCAAAATCCACTTGCTTCTTGGTGTTATCACGCTGTCATCAACTCCAATTCCACTTCTCCCCTGTTCTACTCTGACGAGTCTTCCATATGCTGTTCGCAAAGACCTCATCTTTACAGACACTTGTTTCTCTGAGATACATGTATAATGGAGAGAATGTTGAAGCCTCATATAAGACTTTGGTTATCAAATTGAATAAGAATTTCATGTTTGACAAATACACATCTATACAGTTCTAAATGCTTAAGGGATTCTCATTTTATTTTAAGCTTTTACGATATCCCATCTTTCATGTTTTTCCATGTCCATTTCACGCTTTTATACTCGGTCTGAGAATGCCTGGAGGTGTAAATACTTCTAGTGTGAGTTCAATGGCCTTATATTCAGTGTTATCCTCTTTAGAATGCTATTACGAAGTGCAGGCTGTATATGTGATGATACTGTGCTTATTATTTTTTTTTTTGGATAATTAAGAATAAATTTGTTAATACATAAGATGCCGTGGAGAGGAATGATGGGGGAGCGAAAAGGAAATGGGAGTAGATTGTGGCTTATTAACTTGTCGGACAATTACACTAAGTGATTGATCTTGACGAGGAAAGAAATAACCAATAGACGACAAGAAGCTTGACTGAGTAAAGGTTGCTGTGAGATGGATGTTGCGTCTATAATGAGAAGGATGACTATGAAATAAATGTTCACACGTTCAGCGAGTTACTATTACATTTGGCTTAACGGGTCTTTCAAAAGAATAATGCATATATAGTGATGACAAAGGTAAGAATTGATTCAAAATTACCTACATAACCTACGTAATGTAGAGTCTATAAGATGAACAGCTATGACAGTTGGCAGAGCTATTCTAAGTCATGAATAGAATGTGTTTTATACTCAATTTCTGATTAGATTGATAATCACTTCATTACTTTTGATATGTCTACGCAGTTCCAAATATTTTCTATACCATTTTCTTTTTGTGCCATTCATTGTACACAGCAAGATTCTCAGCTAGATTAAAGGGAATGTGCAGATCTGGTTCAGGCGAGGATATACATGTATCTTAACATTTTGAAAGACATTCAGAAACCACTCCATGAGATGTCTAAGAACATACAATTCTGAGGGTTAGGAATACACATACAAATTAAATTTGATGAAAATTGATTTAAAAATGGCATCAATAAGTAAAAAGTAAAAATATAAAGAGATACGCCTACGCCAGCTACGGCCTAACGCTAGGGCTATTTTGCCTGTCGCCTTTTCACTTTCTCGAATATTTAAGCCATTTAAAAACCAATGTTCATCAAATTAACGTTGAATCCTTAAATTTACATGCTCTTTCATATTTCACAAGAGGTTTCTCCTTATCTCACTAAGGACTGTTATAAACCTGAATCACCACCTCAGCCAGTACGTTACTGAGTGTACAGTCCCTTTAAACTGTACGACGTGTAAGCTATGAAAAAAGAAGGGGGGCCTAATTGGTTTGAATATTGACGTACATGTATATAAAATCACATGTTAATTACATACTGTGACCTAAATAGCCCTAAATAGATCTAACGTTGCACTTTAGAGGGGCCACTCTTTTCTAGGTAGAAGTATAGACCTGCAGTTGACACACTTTGCCAGAGCCAGAATGTTTTGTTTAGAAAAAAAAAATGCTATAGGGCTCTAGACTCTAGTGAGTGGGCATACGCCCTCCAAGGTCCTAGTCCTACGTGGTACCAACCAGGGAGGTGGAATCACCTTCGCACCTCCCTGGGCACCGTCTTATGAGGACTTCAATTCAATCAGAAGTCCCCAAATCAATCGTAACTTGCATTGCAGCTCTCAATAAACTTGTGATTTATTTCTATCATTAAGTCTCTATAAGACAGGGCCCTGGTCCCACCTAGATTTCCTACGTAGAATCTAGATTCCACTGACGTTTTTAGACTTTTACACGGAACATTTAATGTACCCTCAGTCAAAGGAAGCACGTGGGACTACATATGCGAAAAGAGTGTACGATAAACGTTTAATGCACAAATTTATGGTAAAATTTCTTACGACTGCATCCAAACTCCGAACAAATTTCGGCAATAAGTCTGTCTTTGATAGCTCTATTATGGTATTCGGGGGACGAAATATCAAACAATGGGGGCCTGTCTCTCCACAGGTCAAGTAGCACTTCTTCGATCGGCTCGGTCCATACAAAATTTCCATCCATTGTCGCAGAATACCTGCGATAAATTTTGAACATGTCCAAAAGCCCGCGATATGATGCGATGGGCTGCGATGGTCAAAAATCGCCGGTTGTTTTATCGCAGACATCCTCACACTGTGCGATTTCTCGTCGTGCGACATCGCAAAGGGCAAATCGCAGCAAAAATCGCACAGTGTGAGTCCGCCTTAACTTGCATTGTGCTTGGTGATCACATTGACTATAAATGAACACCTTTTATTGTATATGTCGTGACAGTAAAATGTGCAACATATTCAGAGATAAACGCATGCATCCTAGTTATCCAATAATCTCACGATGTGAATACAGTCTGACAGTCTGACAGTCTATCCATTTTCATTCCCCAGCAAATCACAATTTTATTTTGAAGCTAACTCAGCACCTACGGTACCTAGTTTTAAGTAGGTCTCTCATTATTGATGAATGGTAGGCCCTACCTTTGAAAGTGTATATTTATATTTCTGTATGTTACTATACCACATTCCCTTTAACGGAGTGATGAATGTTTTTCATTTAGTCCATAAATTTGATAAGATTTTACAATAATGATCTGGTTGTGGAAACTTGAGTTAAGGAAAATCTTAAACAGTCCACATTTGAGGTGACCTTTAAAAAAATAAAACTGTTCATTCCCTTCTCCCGCTTATAATAATTTGACACACACATGTAATCTTCCAAAGCATATGTATGTGTTTATGATAAAATCAAAATAAAATAAATTTTGTTATATAAAAAAACAACTCCTTACATTTAGAAAGTTTGCTCAGCAATATTTATTGCTGTCAAAGTGTAGTGACACAATGATTCACTGCTGTAATCCTAACAAAATTGTCTATTGATGGGACTGAAGTTTTGAGGAAACCAGTATGAGATCCTAGATCATAATGATTATTCTAAATCAGAAAAAAAAAAATATATATATATAACTGTAGGTCTATTTTGCCACAGCGCTCTGTGTGCTGTAGTCTATATAAATTTATTCAAAATTTGATGTAACAAAATAGTAATGAAAGAGAGTGAAACTGATGATCCTTTCAAGTTTAAACTCACCATATACAGGATATCAGCATGACAGTGACTGAGAGCATGTGGCTGAAGCACACAAGTCATTGTTACTAAGCAGCATTGGTACTGTTGAAGGGCATGTGAATGTCATGAGCACATGTGTGTACACACAACCACATTTACAAATGCTCAATACTCAAGCATTAGATGGTCTTAAAGAATAGAGGCTAACGGAGAGAACAATGGATTATATTAAATGGGTTAGTAAAATACCGGTTAGTGATTGGCTATTAAAACACAGTCACGTGATGGAGGAATATTATTGGTTATGTTCGCCCATGGGAGAAAATTTTTGTATTTCTCTCCCATGGGAGAAAATTTAAGTATTGTTCTACCATGGGAAAGCATTTTCACGTAACAAATGACAGAAGGCCTAGAGCGATCGAGTACGTTGTGCTGGTGGTCGACGTTGACGTATTTGACTAACCCATACAATATAACAGATGATGACTTTTGTTATCGGGAACATGTACCAAACTTTCCATCCTCAGTGTTTGAAATGTTATTTCGGGAGACTACAAGTCCTTCGACTTCGTCTCGTGACTTTATAACCGCCCTCAATAGCATTTAGCATCCTTCGGGTGGAACATTCGGTATGTTCCCTCCCCCGCCAGTTATCATCAATTCTATTTAATGTTGAAGTGAAAATGATCTTGATAGTTTTTTGTGAATGGGAAATTTACTGGAACTGAAAAAAACAACAATCAAATAGTAAAAACTTGCGTTGAATCCAAAGCATATCCATGTTAACACTGATGTGTCACATCCGAAACAACATTGCACTAAAAGGTACACAAGATCGTTTTTTTAATAACAATAAGTCATGTATGTCTGAAAACATCTTGAGTTATATTCTAAAGATAATATGCTTTTTGAGTCTTGTGTTGCTTGACGTTTTTCATGGTGAAGTAAATGAGGGAGAAAGATTTGCGATGACACCATTATTTTATATCTCATAACCTGTAAAATAGTAATAATGCAGGGACAACTAAAGAGTCAAAGTATATGACTTTCTCCAGTCCATTATCTGATATAGTTGTTAACATGTCACGTCCGAAACACAGTTTGTTCACATCACTCCCTACAGAATGCACAAAAACCTAGATTGGCCTGACGCTTTAATGTATTTTACCAGTTTGAGTGAAAGTCAGACAAACATTTACAATGTATTAACCTTCTATAGTAAATAACCTGGCTTGAAAATTACACTGTATTGTGTTCATCTTTCGGACGTGACATGTATTTATCGAAAACAAACAATTAAAGAAAAAAAGATATTTGTAATGAAATGTTACAATTTTACAGTCTCATGTGGATGTAAGAATAGGGATATAGAAGTTGTGAAAATATAAAATCATGTTTTCTTGTATTGATTATCTTCATCTGAGATATGTTTCGGACGTGACAAAAAGTTAACGGAAAAATGTCAAAAAGAAACATATTTGCCCATATTTTCCTCTCAAGCAAGGGTAACATCTTAATACTGCTATATGTTAAATGGCACATCCCTGACCATGTATTTCATACTGTAGTGGATATCCCTCATCCTGGCAACGCGCATCACACTGCGTTGCCAGGCAGCGCACAGCGCGTCATCCATGGCCATGGATGTGCGCGGAGAAGATGCACCTTGGGGCAGTTGGAGACCTGCAGTGAATAAGCTAACACGTAAGTCAATTCAACCCGCTGTTATTAATTCAGTTATTTATAACCCGTTGTAACATTGGTGTCAGGAGTGGGATGAAACTGAATTATAACCTTAGGTACAAATTGTGAGAGGTGGTTGAATTGATCGAGTGGAGTTATGGGGATAACTTGTTGATGAGATAGGTGTATTTTGCGTAAGTTGCCAGCTGACGGTAAACTGATGTGTTTCATCTATTGTTAATGTGTGTTTATGATTTATGATCAGTGGCTGATGTACCGAGCATGATGCGCCGAACACCGGTAATAACGCGCTCTAAGCGACAAACTAAAACTGCAAAAAGTCGTCAGACATCGAGCGATCAGTCTGCCGTGACTGCCTTACTTACGGCGTTGAATGGGTTGACTGTAAGCTTGCAGCAGACTACATCTACGATTAATGCGAAATTAGACTCGGTTACAGCTAGTCAAAAAGAACTTGAAGGGCGCATGGCAGCTGTTGAAACTAAGCGTGAAGAAATTAAAGTTGATCAAGTCAGGGAACCATCTCCGTCGCAAGTACAAGAACAGTCTAGTTCGAATCAGAAACGCGGCAAAGTGATTCTACCGCCATCGTACAATGGAACAGTGCCGTGGGAAGCTTACTTCTCTCAGTTTTCTTTGTTAGCACGATCAAATGGGTGGGATGAAGATCAGATGGCTGTTTACCTGGCAGCAAGTCTGACAGGTAAGGCGGCTTCGGTTCTAGCTACCATTCCAGCACAGCAGAGAGGTGAATTTCGGGTACTAGTGCAAGCCCTTGGAATGCGATTTGGCTGCGTCCACCAGTCGGAACTGAGTCGCGTACAGTTTAGAAATCGTCGACGCCGCCCTGACGAGAGCTTGCCTGAGTTAGCAGGAGACTTAGAGCGTCTCGTTATGCAGGCATATCCGGACGCAGGCACCGCAATTCACGAGTCGCTAGCTCTCGATCAGTTTATCGACGCCATCAGCGATGAGGATATGCGTTTGCGACTTCGTCAACATCGTTGCGCTACGCTTCACGAGGCTTTGCAGCTCGCTCTCGAACTGGAGTCGTTTTCCCTAGCTAGCAGAGAAAGACAGAGGGATGTCAGGACAAGGGAGGTGAAAGTTGACAATGACATTGGGGGATTGATGGACACGCTGGTTGAGAGACTCGAGAAAGCTATCAGACGTGGAAGTGGTGGTAGAGAGAAGACCACACAAAAGGGAAAAGGGCAATGCTACAACTGCGGCGAAGTGGGACACTTTATCAGGGATTGCCCTGAAATGACGTGTGCCGTCTGCAAACAACGAGGCCATCTAGCAAAGGATTGCACGTTAACTTCTGCTTCCCGGGAGAAGCAGGGAAACGACCAGTAGTCGCCCTCACGGAGCAGAGGACGACTAGGAACTTTGAGAATGCTCCAAATCACGTTATGATCAGGTCACTGGGAGGAGAGCCGGGAGGGCTTGTCGTGAGTGGTGAAGTTGAAGGAGAGGCGTGTAGGTTCCTCGTCGATACTGGGTCAGGGGTGACCCTAATCAGACCGGATGTCTGGGGAAGAATCGAGAGGAAGACACGAATGCAACTTACTGCAGATGCACGACGAATTGTCACAGTGACTGGTGAGAAGGCGGATGTTAGAGGTACCGCGTGGGTGCGCATTCGCATGGGCCATGACGTGGTGGAGCATCGTGTTATCGTCGCTGATATTGTCGATGAGGGCATCATTGGCATTGACTTTCTTTCTACGCAAGATTGCATGATCGATATGGCATCTCGAACACTCAAGATGGGTATAAATGAAATTCCACTTCTTCGAGAGGCGTCGGGCGCTAGCAGTATGAAATGCTCGAGAATTGTAGCATCTTTGGCTGAGGTACCAGAAAGAAATGAAATAAATAATGTACCAGTTGACGTATCAACGAAGTGTGACATGAGAGTAGATGTCACCGAATCTCACCAAGGGGTAGATTATCAAGTGGGGATAATGTCAGGTGAGACATTGGGTAATTTGGGATCGAGATGCGTTGCTGCACCTGTAGAGTTAGATGCTTGCACTCTTTCTCGTAGCATGTGCAGTGGAACATGCGAAAGTGTCGAATGTGTTATCAATCCTTCAAATAGGGAGGGAATGAAGGGAGAGACAGAAGGTGTCGAGGTGAAGCAGATTGAGTTGGAACCGCATTTGAAGCCACCAGCTGGAAGGGGTGGGACGGATCTTTCTATGGAAGAGAAAGATAAAATGCGGAAGTTTCTGCGTAAACGACAGGACCTATTCTCCATAACTCCCAGTGGTACAGGACCGAAGGACATATTGACGCCGAAAAGGATGTATGATGAAACTTTAGAGAAAGGAGAACAGGTGTGGCTGCACAATCCTCGTAGGCGCAAAGGATTATCACCTAAACTCAAGTCGGAGTGGGAGGGACCATTCACAATATTGAAGAGACTGAATGATGTGGTCTACAGAATTCAGATGACCAAACGAAGCAAGCCCAAAGTTGTGCACCGTGATAGGTTATGGCAGTACAGAGTGCACAAGGAATTCTGGCTGGCTGACGAAGAGACGAAGTTAGCAACAGTGCTTAATAAGTGCACTCAGACAAGTGATGATGGAAATTAAGAGTCTTATAGTTGTTGTTGTTGTTGCTGTTGATGTTGTTGAGTTTCTTTATTCATTTAGTTAGCTTTCAGTTTAGAATGTTTTGGTGTGTGGTGAATTGCGTTTCAGACACCTTCTGACACCATTGTTTTTTTCATTAGTCTATACGAGTATTTTATTCTTTTGGATAAAAGAATTTAAAAGATTAATTCGGATCTCTACCGGACGAGATGCGCGGATCTCGTTTGTCACTTTCAGCATTAGAGCGCTTGAAAATTGGTACCTGTTGAGGACAGGGATACAGCGCAATGTTCGAGGCGTAACGAATGAGATCAGTGTAGTTAAAAAACAAAAAAACAAAAAAAAAAGTTGTAGTTCATTATTGGTTGAATTGAAACGTGTTTGTGTCAAGACAAGGTAATATTTATTTGACGGGACGTCAAATTTGTAAGGAGGGGATAATGTAGTGGATATCCCTCATCCTGGCAACGCGCATCACACTGCGTTGCCAGGCAGCGCACAGCGCGTCATCCATGGCCATGGATGTGCGCGGAGAAGATGCACCTTGGGGCAGTTGGAGACCTGCAGTGAATAAGCTAACACGTAAGTCAATTCAACCCGCTGTTATTAATTCAGTTATTTATAACCCGTTGTAACAATACACATTAATATCCTCTGGGAGAATTAACTAGTTTCTGTAAGACCTTAAGGTGTTATCGGAAAATGTCACGTCCGAAACACCCCTTTCAAGACCAGTGAGTATCCCAAGTACATATGAGATTTTGTTTGGTCCCAGTGGTGATAGGTATTTAGTATGACTCATCTACTATTACAACAGTGATAGCAAGATTTGAATTTAGAAAAGCTTTGTTAAAGATTACCCTAAAGTCATGTGAAATTTTTCCCTAAAAAATGGCATTTTTGTGACCACTTATGGCTGCCTGCATGGTGAGGAGAAGGATTGACCCCAGAAGTTTGTTATGCTATGGGAGGATAGCACTTTTGGTGCCCTTTCAAACCACCAAAGAAAAGGCAGTGCTACTTTATACCTTTTTAGCACAGTTCAATGCGTAGTCATTTTCAAAGTTACACCATTGATCTGAAACAAGACCATATGTTGTAATATTTCAAACTTGTTGCTGTTTATTCTTAGTGTTTTATTCTGCGTCGATGCAATGTATTGTACTTATCAAACAGGTGCAAAGTGGACGAGACAATTCGTTCATGACTTGGTTATGTATGCGAGTGTTGACATGCTTATTGTAGGAAATGTTATTGTTAACACATATATTTTGTAATGATTGAAATGCTTTTGTTTTATTTCTGAATTTCACCTAGTATGAAAAAAAAAAAAACATCCAAGTTTGATTACTCACTGGAACACAATACTCATGTACAAATCACACAATGTGCATATAAGCATGGTGATATACATGAACATGCAGGAGACCACTATTTCCAGAGAAAAATTATAAACTTTGGTGTTGGATACATACTTTGAAAGAAATGCATTAGGACAAGATAATACTGTTGAAGACACCGCTGCCGACATTAATTTAAAGGCCCGAATTCACGAAGGTGGTACAATTGTAACCATGGTTTAAACCAAAGAAGCTCTACTATCTTTGGTTTAAACCATGGACAATTTGTATGGAGCGCGAAGTGTCGCAATGGGTTATTACCTCATGATTATGTGTGTGTGTGTGTGTGTGTGTATGTAAAATGTGGGTCAGAGATGTGCTAGTCTAATATAATTTTGGCGAATAGAATAAGCTTTGTATTTATATTGCCATGATGCATGCATTCTTTCATGTATTTAACTGTAAGTTAAAGTTGCATCAATGAAGTTTTTTAGGTTTGGTTGCATCAATGAAGTTTTTAGGTTTGGTTATTGACAATAAACTTTCATGGAAGTCACATCTTGATAGTATTTGTCACACAATATCTCGAAATATCGGTGTTATTAATAGAGTTAAATATTATTTTCCTATTCCAACCCTTTTAATGTTATATTCAGCTTTGATTTTACCTTATTTGAATTATGGCATCATAGCTTGGGGGAACACACATCCAACATATCTCGACAGGCTGTCCCGTCTCCAGAAAAAAGCTCTTCGAATAATTTGTCATGTTTCTTGGAGAGCCCACACCGATGTTTTATTTTCTGAAAACAAATTTTAAAGATAACTGATATTTATTATTATTGTCTTGGCCAATTTATGTATAAACTTTCTAATAATTTGTTGCCGTCTGTTTTCACAAGCATGTTTGCGAGAAACCGCTCGTTCCATAAATATCCAACTCGTCACTCAGATGAATTCCATCTGCCTTTAACTAGAACAATGTTTACACAATCTATATTTACATTTGCTGGACCTAAATATTGGAACAACCTTTCTAACAGTTTGAGGACATCTCCAAGTTTAAGTTCTTTTAAGAGTAATCTGATGAAAAATATTTTGAATAGTTATAAGAATTGTTGATTCTTTATTGGTTGCAAAGAAGTGTAAAATCCAACCTTATATTCTATTGAAATTACAGCTAAGCGGCTCCATCCATCCACTACCTCTCGTGTCCTTCTATTTTTTTTTAGTCTTTTATCTTCACTCCACGCATTAAGCTGCTTTCTCCCCTTCCCCCTCTCTCTCTCATACACACACACACACACACACACTCACACACACACACACACACACATTATACTACTTTGTTTCTCTCCTCTCTTTTCCGGCATGACAGCGACTTAGTGTAGGGATTTGTTCAGGGTTTTTGTTTCGATAAGTTAGGTTATAGATCTTTTTGTCTTAGTTTCTTTGTTTCATCCATTTTCAATGCTTATCAGTCTATCGATCATATAATTTCTTGTATTACGTGTGGGGGGAATGCAGCCTACAAGCTCAGCTTTTTAGCATTCCTCCCCATTTCCAACATTTTCCTATACCTACAAGTTTTCTGTAAATTTATCCTTTACTTTGTATGATGAAATTTATGCACTGTATTCAATTTTTGTAATATATTCATATGTTTTTGTTGGAAATGAAAAATAAATGAATGAATGAATGAAAAAAAAAATTTCAGAAGGTTTTATTTCTCCACTTGTATTAAACAAATCAGTATGACAACATTTAACAAAGACGTTCACTCGTCTTGAAAATGAGTTATCATTAAAGATATGATTAGGTAAATAATACGTACAGGGCATATCTTTTAGTATACAAGTGGAGGAGAACACTATCGATAAATGACACTGTATTGGTATCACTCTTCATAACTTTTTTCCTTAACAAAAAACAAGCAAACAAACAAACAAACAAATGTACTTGATACAGTGCACTCTCGTTATAACGGAGACGGTTGTAACGAAATTCTCGATACAACGAAATCAAAATTTAGGTCCCCAAATTATTATCTCTTTGTACATTATGGTGCTCGGTTACAGTGAAATTTCGTTGTAGCGAAAGAAAACAGCCGGTCCCGATGACTTCGTTATAACGGGGTACATTGCATACTAAATTCCCGACGGCCTGACGAAGAAAGAGATGCGCAAACAAGGAAAACGTTATTGGTATAGAATATTGTATAATTTATTATCATAATTGTGGGATAGGAATGCATACAGTTCATTCGAGAGTTGTTTATTTATGACATAGTATACTTATTCTTCAGATATTTGTGCAATGGCTATATCCAGGCAAGATTATGGAGTCATACTTATAGCTAGGCCTATATGTCTAATTTGCAGAATCACTCGTGTTTTCTTATTCTTTCCTTTTTAAAGATAAGCGTTATAAGCGTTTTAGGAGAACTTATAATATTGCTTAGCTGTGTGTTTCCCGAAACCTTTGCAAACCGGTATGTTAATTATTGATATTGAAGGCGGTTTTTGTGAGCTATGAATTGCAAAAAAAAAAAGACAAAACTTGTATTTTTAATCTCTCTGAAGTTGTTTGCAGTTTCATACAAGGTTGTTTTGCTATTAAGGGGAACTCGGCTTCGGAGTAGCAGTGGTGTGCGATGCCGGTATAGTAGACGTACTGATAGCGCTCCATAGGAGCTACACAATTTGTAGAGTTCCCCGGAATCTTGTATGACAGAACGAGACTTCAATGCCGGAAGTGCATGGACGAAAAGTTCGAGCAGCTTCATCCCCTGTTTAAAGCCCGGATGTTCCAATGGTCACATTGCAAAGTATAGATGACAGTGACGGCAGTATACTCGAGGACGATGGGATATTATGATGCTGATGAGAGAAATGCGGCTTGTACATGCAAGATCACATACATTACAATGTATACGCATTTCTCGGAGCGACGAGAGATCAGTGACTTAAATATCCTGAGGAGCATAAAGACGGAAAATGAGTACGTTTGGCACAAGTAATATTATGTACCCATTGCGACATTAGTTGATGGCCGACCCAAACGAGACACGATGTTATAGGTCCAAACACAGGTGCAGGACTTATTAGATATTCAACAAGTCTTTCTGAAAAAAGGGGCAAAAACAAAACGATGGGCCACGATAATAAAGGCTTGATGGCAGATGTAAATCATTTTTTCCCTTCACAGATATTCAGATGTCTTTCAGTTGGTGTGATGTTAAACGACCATCTGATGGCCGATCATTGGTGAATGACTACCAGCGTTTCGCAAGGAAATGATTCAAGCGACTTTTAAGTGGGTGAGATGTTAAGGGTTTGATCACAGGTGCAGGCATTGTATGAACGCTCGATGAAAATTGAAACCAGAATGTTGACGAAACCAATGTTAGGCTTGGTTAAGTGTGTGATTGATTCCAAAGGGGTACGGTCCCTTCCCCCTCCCTGCCTCGACTCCTCCCTTCCACACCCTCACACCAAAGAGCTTGTATGCCTTATATACACCCAAAGGGGTAGAAGCTATTCTCAAACTAACTGCATTGTCATTGGAGATGCTTGTTCATGGGTATCTAACACATTGCTGTAATGATACCGTAGTATAGATGCTTGAAAACATGTCAGGAATAAGAGACAAGCAATGCAAATTTATTTAGGTATTGGCTTTAAGAAGCCGCAGAGCTATGAACGCCGGTTTTTGTTTGTTGTTTGTTGTTTTTGGGGTTTTGTATTTTCTCTTTGTACATAACGCACAACCATGCCATGTTTTGTTTTGTTTTGTTTTGTTTTTAAATCTGGTAGTGACATCTGTATAGTGGGCAAGTTCACAGATTCATTTGGGACGTTAGTCTGTTGTGGGGTCATTCCTAAACAAATTTAATGGCACTAGCTCGTTATTGTATTGATGCCACATGGGTTAATAAGAGCCTAATTTTAAATCCTGTTGCAGGAGGCGAGGATAATGCATCCACATTTACATCTACATCTAGAACGGACATTAGTTAATAAGAGTTACAGGGACTTTGTGATTGTTAGTTTATCCCTATAACGTTTGCCTGTATAGTAAATAGTGATGGGGGGGGGGAACATGCAGCAACGGCATATCATAATAGTGATAATCAAATTTTCAGCAATTTTCGTTGTTACCTATTTTGTGATCATAGGATGTATAGGATAGCAGCAGCAATAAGGTATTACATAAACCCACACATCTGATCAATAACGATTAATGATTAGCGGCATTAAAAAAAAAGAACTTATCTTTAAGGTATTCTTTATGTCATTGATACTGATAGACTGCCGCATGATGAACGCAACACCATTGTGGAAAGTGTGAGAAAAATGAGCATTAACAAGCTGTTTCATAAAGATTGCTATAATTATGGGCCTACACATTCTATGTCTATGATGAATTGTGATGTATTCCATGAAAAAGGCTGTACCTATTAACGGGTAAGAGGAAAGCAGTCGCGTGTCATTTTGATCGATCCGATATTTCAAGAAGAAAATTATCATAATCAGTGTATACAAAAGGATACAGTTTTGACATCATCAAATTGTACATCAATGATGTCGTCAAATGTAAGCAATAATTATTTATTACATTTTTTGACCAATAAACTCAATTTCTATTCAGCATCACATAATAATTTTCACATCCTTTCAAGGTTCGCATCCTACAGTTTCAATTTAAGTTTGGCGCATGCGCGTATGTAAAGTTTCTATAAAAATGTAAGCCAAGAGCTATACATTTCCTGCAATGCATGGTGTTTCACATCTTTCTTCCCTAATACTTAGAATACATCATCCCTGCCCTGTAGATGAAATGATTCTTCAACGCGATATCCGACTGCATTTATGCACGCGGAGAATATTAAACATTAAGTTTTTGTAATTTGTTAAAATACTTTATATTTCATTGATTTTATGCTTTTGGATTTTTTTTTAAAACTTGATGTTTAGATTAGACACACATATTTTGCCATGAGCATACACGGTTTATCACGTTCGGCTACAGTCAGAGTGGAAAGCGGTTTGAATGGGACACTCTAGTCCCATGTTTCCAAGTCTGAGGTTATGTGAGGCACAGGCAAATTATATGGTGTAGCTGATACCAACAATACCAAGGCGCGATCAACACTGACAGAATAGACTCAGCGTAACATCCTGTTTCCCTTTATTATGAGGGGTGATGTGATTATAATTATGGAAAGCTTTTAGCTGTTATAGGTTTGATGGTACGATACTCATAATAGCCTACATTTTTATACGAGAAGTATTATGATATATCCCCTCTCTCACGGTAGCATGATAATCAATATAAGTGCATGGCCCCATGGTAATCATGACGAGGATTTTGCCAATTTTTTTTTTTTTTTTCAATTTGAGCAGTCTAAAGGAGTTTGTATTCTAAAGTGCCTTGGGGATTTTCAAAGAAAAATAATGTCGGAAATGATCGACTATTTCGGTCGGGTTAGATTTTAGCAGATTGAGAAGTTGTGACGGTGTCTTTTTTAATCGATTTTGCGGACAGCATAACGAAAGATAATGAATAAAGCTTGGCATACGTGTACATGGGTGGACGGAGCCGTGTCTACCAACCTTTGGGTGCACACGTTCGAGGTCAGAGGTCAAAGGTCATTGGTTAATGGTCATCTTTTATTTTACGATGTGCTCCATATCTCTGTCCGCCAATGCCTGAAGGTATTTTCATGAAACTTAATGTATACCCGGTACATGTTTTACTGTACCAAACAACGATTCTCTACTGTCATAGGTTCAAAATTTTGGTCCATAGGTTCAAAGGTTAACGGTCAAAGATCAGGTTAAAACGCTGAAATTTTCTTATTTAGTGCTGAAATTGAATTATTTTCTCGATACATCAAATTCAACTTAATGGGTTGAGTGTATTACGCTCAATCACATTAGAAAGCAGCCTGCGTTGATATTGCACAATAGTCGTGTAGGGAGAGGATTGGGCCATTCAATCAGAGTCAAGTGAAAACGTTGAAATGCTACTACATTGCCATCATTTGAAGAAAAAAAAAACTCAATATTGCCGTGAAAATTGGACATTAAAAATCTCAGTGATTATTACCAGATGTGAATATTTGGAGAAAGTTGTTGGCAATGGGGTCATAGGGCAAGAAGCAAAGGTCAAATGAAAAACCTCAAATTCGTGAATACTTGCTCTCTAACACCATTTAGCCATCTAAATGAAGCCCGGTTTAATAAAGGTATAAACGATCAACACATTTGGGTTATGCCATCAAACTTTCAACCATGCCTTTTCAGATTTTCACTAGTCATGTGAAACTGTCATCCCACATTGTCAGAATGATGTACTATAAACCTTTCGGGAGAATAATCATGATAATGCGAGATGGCGGACGCATACAAGTCGCCATAGCGGCATTTCTAATTATGCCATGCATTCACTTGCAGAATCTAACAAACAAGTTAGTATAATGTCGTTACTTTAATAAAACACATTGATAAAAACAAAATTGTCTATTGCCTACAGATAAACATTCTCAATCAAAATAGAATTTCAGAATTTCAATAACTTAATCAAACTACTATCAGATCAATAAAGAAAACCTAAAATCATTACAATATTGCGCTGATAACATCAAATTCGCATAACCTTGAACAAGACATTCTCTTATCAACACTATATGATATCGGACATGTAAGCATGCATATATGAATAGAGCATATGAATATATTTACATTGAATAATACCATTATTTTTTCAAGACATCGCATTCCTTGCCCTGGCAATAATTAATGAAGACGAGGCAGTCATAAGTAACAAGGGATTAGTTCTCTGACCTACCGGGGTGATTACCGGATTCATTCATATCAAAGAACTTGAGCGATCTCAACCTCTACCTTTTTTACTTCATTCCCCTATTCAACGAGATTATAGTCTCTTCCGTGCGCTGTTTGACGAAACCCTCATACCAAGTCGCTGCCTGCATAATAATCACTACAAAAAAGGAGAAAAATAAATAAACGAATATTCAGAAAGTTCGCTATGGCAACTGGTATGCCTCTGCCATGTCGCATTATTCTCCCAAGCTTGTGAGTTTACAAAGCAACACTTGTTGAACTTTCCGTTTCTCACGCTAATACAACCTTGCATCGATTATGCTTCTTCTGTTTGGGGTCATCGTACTTCTGAATCATTGGTCAAATTGTTATGCCTACAAAAGAGAGCAGCAAGAGTGGTGAAAAGCAATACTATGATTGTGTTAATAGTCTCCAAAATGTCTTGGGGCTGATCTTATCAAAGAACTTAAATGGCAATCATTAATTTTTGAGCATCGGCGAGATTATCATAATATTTTATTCCAACATTCATGTATACACGTGTATATGGTTTAGCTCTGTTCGTTTGGTTTAATGAGATAGAAATGGTCTTTGACAGACATTCTCACAATACCCTTGCTGCTGACTCACTCAATGTGGTCCTTCCAAAACCAAATCTTGCGTGTTTCAAGAAGTGTTTTCGTTCTTAGGAGCACAAATATGGAATGCTTTATCAGCCACCTTACAAAATGCACGGACTGTTCAGAATTTTAAGCGCATGTATGAACAGGTTATATCATTATTTCCTGGGTTATATTTACTTCTCGATGTGACCATCTCAGCTGTAGAAAATATTTTCTATTTATATTTGTAGATACTATTGAATTCTATTTCGGTCTTGAAAATTGTTGAAGTTTTCTTGTCTTCTTTTTTTTTGTAACTTTGTCTTTCTGCGAGAGACTGCGATGGAATAATATCGTGTTTCATATGCTCGATAATTTTTTGATATAATTCATCTTTTTCATCGCTATAGTATATACTTTGACATAATCATATGCGTGTATAATGTGTGAGAGAGTGGATGGATATTATGTGCTCATAACTGTGTGTGCTAAATTGCGTATAGTTATTCCTGTCATTAAAAAATTTGCCATAATATGTTGGCATTCATGCTAACGTATTCTGCTGCGTGGTTGAGATTCTTGTTTTATAGCATTATTTGATTAGTTATTTCAATAACAGCAGCCGATTTGGATTTGTATACTGATCATTTTTTTTTTTCAATGATTGAATTTTTGTTTGTACTTTTATATTTCTTTCTCAGGCCCTCGATGAAAAGCAGCTCATATGCTGATCAAGCAATCCTGAATAGATAAGGTTTTTTTTTTAATAAGAATAAATGAGTGACATAATTACATGAATGGATAGACCTTCGACCTTTGACCCCAAGGGTGTAGAACCAAAGGTTCTAACTCTAACTGTTACAAAAGAGTGATGATCAAGTTTAAAAGGGAAGGAAAGGGATTTGTCAGCAAACATCAGACAGCAGTAACTGACCATGACATGGCTAGGATTTTGTTTTGTTTTGTTTTTTGTTGTTTTAGAGATAAAGTCGTCTATCGGCCTGGTCCTCCTTGATCTCTAAAGTATATCGCTGACGGACAGTAGTATGTATTTGTTCTAAGAGCAGTAGAATGATCTGCTGTGAGGCGTGGATTCTATTGACGCTAGAAAGGCTCTACAGACTTGAGACTCTACTCCAAATTACCGTTGTAAGCTGCCCGAATATCAGGAAAGGGCTAATCCTAAATTAGTACTCCAAAGCAGTTCTTGATTTACAAGCTCCATGCAGCATTTTCACTTTCACTGACCAAATTGTTGCTTCTTACAACAGGCAGAATACTAGTATCAGAATACCATAGAATTGTTTATAATATATATAGAAGTATCTATAGACCCTGTAGATTTTACAAGCCCAGTGGTGTTAGTGGATGGACCTGCGGTCGTAGTGGTCTATTGCGGTACTGAAAAGCCAGACATGTTCGACGAGACTTCTAGATAGTCTCACCTTTTATATTTCTAACTCTAGTCAGTTGCATAAGATATAACGCCAGTTTCTGGACTATCTTGACTAGAACCTAGACCATAAATTCTAGTCCAAGTAAAGTTTTCCATGTTGTTTCTATGTTTCCATGTCTAATATTTTAGCTAAGAACAGGCTTATTCAAACTAATCCAAATTACTGGAATTCCTCGAATCTTGGCATAAAATGCGCTCCTTTTATATGCATTCATTTACAGGGAGATTGATTCCTTTTTTTCAGTTCTTTTAAACAATCGCATGATGACGACCAAACAGAATCGGGTTACTTCGCAGGCCTATTCTGTCAGATTCTTTTAAAATTTGCAGTGCCGCCCCTTTTATTATCAATATTGTCTGTCCGAGTGATTACAGCTAAGGTATATGATTATACTTTCTTTAACCTACTGTAGTTCGCATTTGAAGATGGACATACTCTCGAATCTTTTTTTTTTTCTGTTCTGTTCTGTTCTGTTCTGTTCTGTTCTGTTCTGTTCTGTTCTTTTCCTTCTTTTTTTTCGTGCTCCGGCAAACCTTCGGGGATCTTTGTCTCTTGTTGTACATTCCTTTCTATTTTGCTATCTCGTTGTCATTACTAGTTTTGTTTTCTATCGTATCCTCAAGTAAGGGTTTCCCTATAAGTGGCTTTGTTGCTGTCCCAGTCTAGTTTACTTTCATGTTTGATTGTTTATTTCTTTGCTGTTGCTTTTCCGCGTATCCGTTTGTCCGTTTGTCTCTTATTAGGCTGCCAAACACTTTTGTTGTTGCTATTATTGCTGTTTCAATTTTTAAGCGATTTTTTTTTCCCAAGTGGGGCTCACACTCTACACACAAGCATTGTCTTTTCAGTGGGTCCCTTCTGTCTTTCACACAGTGCATATTTCCCTTTGATATCCTCAGCACCATTACTATACTGTATAGGTCTCAATTATTGTTGTTTAGTCTGTGCAAATTCACATGCATTCCTTCCGTCAATAAGAAAGTAAGATGTATAAATCATCATGTTAATGTGGAAAAAAATAGATAATAAAATAATATATATTAATATATGATAAAATAGATAATAAAATAGATTTGAACTTATCTTGATAATGGATGTATTCTAATTTCATTTTGTTATTTCGTTGTTGCAAACTTGGCCCCGGTCGCATTTCTGCTTCTCCACGTGTTCTATTGTTCTATTAAAAGACCTATAATTCTAAACTTATAAACTTTCGACGGTCCAGGTGCTTTGTTGTATTTCTCCGGCCAATACTTATACGGGGATTATTTGATTTGCATTGCTCTTGATTTCGACGAGCTACCGTTTCCACACAATAAACCTCACTCTGCTGTGCCCGCGGCTCTAGATCTAGAAGAAGTTTTACCGGTAATGCTCCCTCGCGCATTGATGCAGTCGGCGTTAATGCAGTCTTTTTAGATGTCTATAAAATAATCTCTCATTATAAAGGTATCTGACACGAATATTTACCCTCAATTATGAATAAACGAATCAGCTCAGAAGACAAGTGAAGCACAAACTTCAAACAAAACCACAAAAAGCCAATAGCATCACATAAAACAAAGGACCACTAATAAAGAGAGTCGAAGTAGTGCTCTACCCCTCGAACCTGTCATAAACCCCAAAAGGAGCCCCAGATATGCCGATATTCAAGCTGACGTAGAATCTTAAAAATGATGATGATAAACTGCGTGTTGAGAAAGTAAGACAGGCATTATCTTCTATATCCTTCATGCTACGGATGGTACGGTCTAGAATCACGATCGTAATTTCTCACTCACAAATTTTGCAACACGTTTGTGCAGCGCATTTGCCTTGGCGGGCAATTCTCAAACACACTACTGGTGATGAAATCATGCAGTTGTTGTTCCTCCGGCATGGGTGCAGTTTATCAAGAACAACTTTTATCTGTGGTCTTCCTCCTACTTCAAGTTTGCAGACGCGGATTACACTTGATCCAAAGCTATCACAGATTTTTTTTTTTTTTTAACATTCATGTCGCAAAATCTTAATGCTCCTGACAGGTATTTTCTGGAGCCGACAGGACTACACGATTTGTTCAGGCAAGAAAGGATCAATTTGTGATGCATTTCATGCAATTCGATATCGAGCTTGCATAAACTGATGTCATCAGCTTGTAAGAACCTTGATGATATCCCATCTCGCTTATATCATGATTAGGCTGTACACGCATGTACTGGGATGATAAAAGTAGATTGCCTTTATATCGTGCTAATTTTAAAAAGATTCATAACTCAGTGTGATCATTGCGGAGCCGCTTGGATAATCATTATATGCATCATGGCGTTTTCTCGCCAGCCATAATGGGTTGTTGAGCTCTGGATTCCAGCAATAGACTCGAAAGAAGATAACGGAACTGCCTGAGATGTATACTAAGGCCTGCATGTGACAAGATCCCAACAATTTTAGCGAGTATATGAGGAAGTGCTGCAGTGTGACGTTTACATGAACCTATCTGATATGAGGACGTGACGAAACAATTATGTTTAATCTCTTTGATAATGGTCATTCTCCCCCTCCCCAATACAAATTCTGCGGAGAGACATGGCATGGTTGTGCATTAGTGGTAGAAACGCTGTCAGTGCATGAACAAAACACCATTGCAACGTAATAATTGATTAAAAAGGAATAAATGACAAATTCCATAAAAATGAACAAATGGACGGAAAGTGTGTTGGAGACCGTACCCAATGATTAAGAACAAATTTGTGAAAGGAAATGTGAGAGCAATGGATACCTGCAACAAGTGATCAAACCCATGGACAAAAGAACATCTGAATATTTAAGAAAAAGGCATCTAAGCCCTGGGCGATGGATGCCCGGCCTGGTCTGCACCAGTGAACTCTGTCGGGGTCTCGCCATCGTTGTCGCAATCATACTCGCACTCCTCCTCGTCCACTTCGTCGCATGTGGTGTCGTTACTGAACTCGCTGTCGCTTTCGAATGTGTCACTGACATCAGTCTGCGTGTCGACGTCGTCATCAGTGACATCGGTGAAATCATCACTGTAATAAGCATCGGCGTCAGCATCGTTGTCGGGCACGCTGTCATTCCTTTTCTTTGATGTTGGTGGCCTCGGCATCATAGGAGCAGATGGCTGCTGGATGGCTGTCGTAGCGGGACGAAAAGTGAGGAAAGTGTCAACCACGTGTTTAATTGGTATAAACTCGATTCAATTCGCTGTCATTTCTCAACCACCACTGATGAATGAAAGTACCATAGCGCCACCTTTTGATAAACAACGATGACTTAGAAATCAAAACTAAACAAAACCTGAAACCAAACAACACAAGGTATTTGACGCTTTGTAAATTGCATATACTGCTACTCTTCAACATTATGATTTGTGGTGATGTTAAAAGGGCTTTGATTTTCAGTCAACGAGACATTGATTGATCACGTTGATATTGAATCAAACACTATTGCAAGATTATAATGATGGTTCTGTTATGAGATTATAATCATTTTCACCATGCCTGAATTTCCGAAAGTGTAGGCCGATTTGTAGCAAAGCCTGTATACTTTATTCAAAGCTAAGGATTATCAAAACACACAAACGCACACACACACACACACACACACTGTTGCATAACCAATAAATAACATAAAAGTCACTCGTCAAGCAAAAATCATTTAATTCTATTTTGAGCAGCTGTAGAAGACGGATTTTGCTCCTTGTAAAATCTATGAATTCTAACTTAATCATCACAGTTTTTATCAATGAAATATCATCTAATATTGATGTCTACTAACAACGATACAAAACAACGTTAACACGGAAATTATACAAGAATAGTACTACTTTGATCAACAATATTAAAATAATATAGAAGGGTTACATACCTTGATGTTGTGTGCGTGCTTCCGTGGTAACAGACACCTGCTCTCTGTCTGTGACCCGTGAGGGCAGCACGATTTTCCGGCCGTACTTGCCCATCAGGCGGGATGTCACGGGTCCGGCAGTGTTTGATTCTGCAGCAGAAGACTCACTGCGATTGTCCACCTTGGCACTTTTACCTATCAAAATTAACATTATGTCAAACCGTCAATTGTACCACCCCGTGTCATACCCGTGCAAACTTTTAATCTTTGTTTTTTAAGACTCTTTACGTTTGAAGAATTTCAAAGCGTTAAGTGCAGGCACTGTTTACCTTTACTTTGTTAACCTGAAAACGAAGTAACCAGGGATCTTTTAATCTCTCATTCTTCCCCCACGGAGGAGTAATTGCTGTTGAACAGAAATGCTATGTGCCAATACAATGTTGACTGAAAGATAACTGCAAAAGTATTAAAAGAAAAGGTTAAGAGCTATGATTTATGATCTAGCCTAAAAGATGAGATGAGAGAATCTAAAGACTAGACGGGATCAAACTACCTGAAGCTGGAGGATGAGGGGTCATGGCTATGAACTGATCAGGTTCATCTTGTCCAGTTCTCTGCAGTCTAGCTGTTCTGACTCGAGTGGTGCCGGTCTTGGGTCTGCCACTGTGTGGGGGCGTTGCATCTGGAGATGCCGGTTTTCTGCTCGGAGGTCTTGGATAGAAGACGGGAAGTTCTAGATCAATTTTCTGCGCCTTTGGAAGGACGCAGCCCACCACTTGACCATCGCTCAGCCTGTGCACGACCACACGGGTTCCGCTGCCCGGTTTCGGTGTGTTCGGAGGTCTTGGGTTGGAAGGTTCAGGTCGTCGTGGCGGTTTTGGTATGGGAGGGGGGCGTGGGGTATCTGGTACCGCTGGAGGTGCTTGAGGAAGCCTAGGGGTTCGTTGGTTGCCCGTGACCAGCGGTGGCTTTGGGGTGTTTGGTGGCCTTGGAAGGTGTTGGGATGGGTGTGGATATAAGCTGCCTGATTGACGAGGCTGGGAAGAAAAGACGGCGCTTCCACTGACTGTGGGTAAAGCTGGGAGATGGACACTTTGTGTAGTGAACGGTTCCAAGGCTCGTTCACACTCTTCGAGCTTAGCCGTCACTAAAATCATAAGCAAAGAGCCCAATTGAAATAAAAAGGTAAGGACTAGAATGATTATGAAATATTTACTCTATGCAACCATGTACACCATTTTTCAAGTTTTTGTTGTTGTTGTTTCACTTTCATTCGTTGTATTTGCTAAGCATAACATTGTGTCTGTTTGGAACAGGATTATAGATGTTGCAGCATTCATTTGCCGCATTACACAAAGACAGATAGATTTGTTTAGAACTATTAACCAAGAAATACTACTTGATGAATAGGCTATAACTGTCAAATATGAAATAAAGCTGCAACATGTGACGTCAATTTTAAATAATCATACCAATTATACCCAAACTTCTTTGCGTAAACAGCAAATAACATGTACCTGTTACCACCGTGTGTGGAAACCTGTTGTTCTAACGAGAATAAATGCAAGATCAACAACAACTCTGAATTAAAACAGATATATCATTTTCTCTCTTTTTTTTGAAGGCATTTTAACTGGTCTTTTCTATTCTCCGCTAAAGGCGACTTTAGTGTTCTCTAAAGCAAAAAAAAAAAAGGCCCGTATTGTCATGGTGAAAAATATGAGTACAAATATGACTAAATAATTTCTTGTTTAAGAGGAATAAACATTATAATCCTGTAATCATAACACCACATAGTGAGAAGATTATGTGAAAAAAGATAAACAACACTAAATCAACGCCTTCAGGTATGCCTTCACAAAACAAATTGCAACTTCAACTGTTAGAATTAGTGTAACTTCAGCAACTTTCTCCAGTGCACTTTCCAATACATGCTCTGGTTAATTCAAGGAGTCCCTTAGAGATGCGCATTTTTACATAAACAAAATATCTGAAGTAAACATATCTATGCAATAGTGAAACACAATATTATGCACTTGATGTAACAATTGCTATATTTTGTAGTCTTCCTTTACAGCCATTATATGATTCAATATTTGCTGAATATTCTCTTGCTTGTTTATCAAAGTCATAATTTGGTTATGAAATGACATGCATGGAAGATCGCTTACCTTTAATTACGGAGTGAACAACAAAGTATATAAAAGTACAATTATTGTAGTGTATATCATGCGATACAAATGCCGCCAAATTATCAAGCCATTAGTTCATCTGTTGGTACATTGTTCAATATTCACGTCGCAGAGATGCAAAGATCATGTCTGTATCAGTGATGGTTCATGATGCCTTATTTCTATGTAAACATGATATAATATACTCAAAAAAAGATAATATGTATGATTCTGTTGTACTTTTTATGCATGGCATTTGACACTGATCAAAATTATATGTTGAGGCGAGAAATCTAGGATGGGTAATTCATCGTGATTTAACAATCAATTTTTTTTTATATCTTTTTTTTTTAAATAAAATTGTGTGTGTGTTTAACATAACTAACGAGTATTTCCATTTACAAGTCAACTCACGTTCTTCCAGTCTTCGCAGTTTTTCCGCAAGACTCAAGTGATCGAACTCGTCACTTTTGACATCCCCGTCCACATCGGGGAAGGGCGTTCCCCTCCTCCGTGGCGATGGAAGCGGGAGGGGTGAGTCGAGGCGGGAAGATGTTCGCGGGGACTGGAGAGGGAGTAGTTTGGACTCCATCCCGTCCCGTCCGTCCTCGTTTAATCTCTCTGGAGATTTCTGATTGACCATGGTCATATACAGAACTCTCCTGGCGCTGAGAAAGATCGATCTTGAAAATATACACTCAAATAACGAGGTGCAATACTCAAGAAAGGTTTCCCTCTGTTCCAAATAGAACAAGTGATGGATGCACGTGAAAACACATATATCGATCCTTGTGTACAATCTAGTGTTGATATGGCAACGTTTATGATAATGATTATCTTCTGTGCGATGCGCGCATTGCTATGATGACGTATTCAATGGATGTATTGTGTCCAACACACCGTGACGCAGTGTCTATGCGCGCACGAGTGACTCTTGTAGTCGTGACGTATTGAATAAACCTTTGTTTCCACAAGCGCTGTCTCACAATGGTAATTGCGCGATATAGTTTATTGTTAGTGTTGTTTCATGTTTTCATTTTGCATTTGCGTGAGATTACTTGCTCAGTGGTGTTTACAATATAAAGTGAATGATTAAAAGGTAAATGATGGACCGAAAGAAATAATGGTCCATCACATCGCTAGTCATAAAGTGCTATTTGCATAAAAGCCGCATAAACACAGCATTGCATCCTTGGGCGTGATGGGAAAGCTAATAATTTGTTTTCTATCTAATAAGCTTACACACCTGCTTCACAGAAGATGTCAGTGAACAAGCGAGTACATTCAATATAATACACTCCAACTATCAAAATAATCTTCTCCAACTATACCAATTGTAACAGATGACGTTGGGAAGGCAAACAATAATCATAACAACCTTTCATGTGTTGTTCATGATTATCAAATACCCCCCCCCCATATACCAAGACTGCGCTACTCATGAGAGTTAAGGGTAAATGACCGTCATGTGTCTTCACCGCTTTCACATGTGGACCCCTCAGTAAAACAGCGCAACTATAAAGTATGCTGACACCATTCCTGCCCAGCGGTATATTATCGTACCCTTACTTCTATGCTAGTAGTTTGATTTTGCATTCATACATTTTTTTTTTGCATCATGTACAATTTGCTTTCATGCTTACAAAATGCAAAACAAAATTTACAAACAAAAGGAATAGACAATTAATGAACATCAGGAGGAGAAAAGAAACTGGATTAAATTCATGAATGAGCAGTACATGTACAAACAAATTTGTATGGGCACTTACTCTGTAAGCCCACTATACTTCAGAGTTATTTCTTTTGTTTGTTTTGTCTTTTTTAAATGAGTGATACGACGACCTCGTCTATCACAAATGCATGAATGTTCTTCTAAGGTATGTGACTCAAATCTTCGTATCAAGATATAGTTCCGCACGATTTGCAACGGGGGATTTCAGTAGGTTTATGTTTTTGCCTCCCATGCACGGAAACGTAGGATGAGGTCCGTCATACATTTCTTTTTGATTTGATTGCTCTCTGTGCATGTCATTCTCCCTTGCATATTTCTTTATTTTGTAAGATTTTCTGTGCAAATTTTCCTTCCTCTATTTTTTTTTTGTCGTCGTTTCAGGACATTACACTTGTTTTCGCACACTGCAGCGCAAGTTTACGCTTTAACCCTATAAAGCCCAAGGGGGGGGGGGGCACATTGTGCCCCTACCAGATTTTCATTCGCCACTCATTCACCCTGAATCCAATCTTAAGCAAATATGGGGAATTTTCCTAGAATCTTATTCTGAACATTTTGATATATAATTTAGCTATATTTGATAAACTCACAACTATGTCAGTCAGATTTTGCGTATTTTTCTGTTCCAATTCCAATTAACAATAATCGCTTGGCTGAAATTTGCTGAAGAAGCAAAATGTGAAGTAATTATGGCCCTGAAATGTTTTTTCCTATTATTTCCTAATTTGTTCTTCTGTGACAACGGCATAAGACGATAGATATAATAGGGATACATGTACTTAAAAATAACAGTATTTTCCAAAGATTGCCGTTCTATTTTCTGTCATTTTGATTCCCTTCACCCAAGTTATACCTCTAATATCATTTGTTTATCACATTATCAATCTGCAAACTTAAAATTCCAATATTATGGGAATATGAAATATGATAACTATGCATGTACCTTTCCCAAACAATACATCACAGGTCTATTTTGTTATGAATAGCGCCCCCATGTGGTGACCTTGAGAAATTTCAACCATAACAAATAATGAGCTTTGACTTGCACATCATTTGTGGCAAATATGAAAAATTTTGGTCTATGATAAGACATATATACTGGGGATAAAGACATTATACAGAAAAATCATGTTTTTCGCATATTTCCTATGTATTTTTTTATATTTTGGTAAATAGCGCCCTCTATGGGTGACCTTGAAAAAATTCAAGTCTACGGTCATGTAGAGTATGAGTTGTTATACCCATGTGCTAACTATGACGATGAAACATCAAACAATTACAAAGTTATATAGGGGAGGGGTGGGCCGGGGAGGGTCAAAATAGCTTGGGCTCGTTTGTACTGAAAGTGACGTTGGTTGTGTTGATTTTTTTTAATGACCTTAAATAGACTACTAATAAACATTGTCTTTTTTGTTATGCATAATATAATAACTAATAGCAGGGCCCTCTGGTAGAGCAGTGGCAACACTGAAGAGGTTACCCTGGGTATCAAGACATTATTATTATTATTATTATTAGTAGTAGTAGTAGTAGTAGTATCATTATTATTATTATTGTTATTATTGTTGTTATTTTTATTAGTAGTAGTAGTGGTAGTATCATTATTATTATAATTGTTATTATTGTTATTATCATTTTGTTTTTCCAAGCTGTGAGATATTATGTTTGCAAAAGTGGGATAGACTAAAGTCCTGTTTGCTTCGTTGATAAGATGTCTCACAGCGGGGAAACTACCGAGCACGCAATGTTTTGGTCCCAGAAACACGTCTAATTTTCAATGTGATAACACCTCCCCTCAAAGTCACTCTACACCAGACTCGAATGTTTTTCTGCTCGTTGACGAGGATCACCTGAAGAAAACGCTGCGATTTGCGAATTCGATATTCCAATGTTTGATGCTCCATTGGAATAAGCTCAAGCATCATTACGCTATACGTGCCTTCTTGGGACTTCCATTCAACATGACATTGTGAGAGAGATCATATTGAAGAAAATATGTAGTACCAAGGTATGTCACGTATTTCCTTATTTCGATGATAGCCTTTGAAAAATCTTGTGATGTTTGCTGTAGTCTTGGACATTATCTATGATTCTTTTGCGATAAGAATATTTTCCTGTGATACTCAAGTAAACAATGGCTTAGATATTTTCTGCGGAATCTGATTTTGATTTCAAATTGTTGATTGCTTCTGTTTTTTAAAACAGTTCTGACTTGACTGATTTCCGTCGTTCTGTCGACATCATCTGCATGACATATAATGGACATAGAAGGTGGACGATATTTATCGGGAACGCGACGTCCAGCCAGGGTCTTCGGAAGATGTTGGCCCTGTCATTGCCGAAACGGCTCGACGGGATCAAATGAAGTAGAGGTTCATCGAGGGACTGATCCAAACACCGTCACGGTCCAGATTGTCCTGTCGCCTGGTGGTGACCCAACGATCGCCGAAACACTCCGGACAGGAGACATTGGAGCGGAGGAAGCCGAAAATGAGTCACGGAATGGTTCTCGTCACCAAGCTTCGGCATCTGTTTATGTGTGTATGGGAGAGGAAGATATTGTGGTAGACGCAGAGCTGAGCGATGTTTTCCACACCAACAGCTGCCAAGAGCAATTGTCTAAGATTGCTCAGACAATAAGTTCACGTGACAGTTTTCACCAGCTAAAGACTGCGCTACAGAGTATCGGTAGAAACGTTTCAGAGGTGCTTTTGACCATCTTTGCTATGCCGATGCGGGTGAGGCAGACGTTGTTTCGCCGCTCTACCTCCTTTGATGTGCGCGTCAACGTTTCCACACGGCAGCCGTCCGAAGGCGTCACGTCGAGAGCGTCCCTCGATCTTTGTGGATCCCAGAACATGGATGCAATTCCCTACCAGCTGAGAAGGATCCTGAGCCGTCTGCTCGGGCGCACAACTGTTACGGGGAATGACTGGCGAATGCTCGCCGACAGACTCGGCTTCGACCCGATAATACGCGACTTGGAAGACGTGGCGGAGCCGGCGATGGAATTATTTGCAGTGGCGGATGAGCTCAGATGCCTCTCCAGCCTGGTCGAGCTAAGGGCCCTCCTTGAAGATATGGAACGTTTCGATTGTGTATACGAAATTGATCAGTTTCGTAATAACAGAAATCAGCAGAAGAAAGAAGAGGAGATGTAGCTCCTCTTCATAACCTAGGGAGGATAGGTGTGATTATTTTCCCATAGTGGTTGTTAATGAAGTATAGCGGAGTAGAGCAACGGAATGCTCGTATTATGCGAAATGCAGGAAAAAGGTCGCTCCTGCAAACTACCAACAACAGCAGATTTTACCCAAAGAATAAAGAAGTGCAGAAGGAACGGAATGCTATCCAAAGGCAGGTTGCGACAATCCCACTTGCTCACACATGCGCGGCAACAAAAACTCATGGACGAGTTACCCGCCTGCGATCTTGCTTATTAGAGTATTCACCTTTTGATTAAAGGGAGAAATATCTTTTGTTATGCCCTGAGATAAAACTTGTGTGCCGTCAGTCAAAATTTCAATCAGCCCCATCTAATTCAGTGATCCCTTGTAGATGCTTACTTCACAAAGAACAGCGTCACGATTTGTTTTAACAATTCTGGAGTGGCACAGTTCCTGGCTATGTAGAAGACCTGGTGATTCACACTATAATCGAATACTATCGATATACGCAGCTAAAAAGTACTTGGCTATTCCAAATCGAGTCCTCTCAAACCTCATCTGTCATGTATTCGTTGCTTGAGCACTTTTATCACGCAGTCAAAATTCTGACGTTAGATTGCAATTGACTTTAATGCAAAAAGGGGGTCGTTCATACGAATCGTCAAATGTTTTAGTGGTATAATGGAAAACTGATAGCCTTGCTTGAGAAAGCCTTTTGTATTTGATAGACGTCATCATCATAATCATCAAAATACACCAAATGATGCGTGGATCAGCCTCAGCCTCAGCTATCATTCCCCTTCTCATTGGGATGTGAGAGTTTAATCTGATTGCAGACATTTGTTTTTACTCTGCCCAAAACCCACAGATCAAATGCATTGCAATGTTCACAGTTTCATGCACTTCAGATTTTGATGGTCGTAAGTTTCAGATTTTTTTTTTCAGACTTTTTATGCAAGTACTCTCCAAGCCCTGAACTTAGCACGTACTGTATACCCTACATATTTCAAAGTAGTTTAAAGGTCAGTGGATTTAACCAACATGCAAGTTGGCACATGTTTTCGGTGAAAATTGAGTGCAAGTTCCTTATTAAACTTACAGTCATGTATCAATGCTAATCAGCACCATCAAATGTGCACGTCTGTAAGCCAAATGAATCCAGGCACAGCTAAACAAATTTAGACTTTACCTTTCTTCCATGGCCGTAGATGGGGCTCATCGTGATGTAATACTATAAATAAGATTCACAGCATACAGGTCACCGTTCGCTTGGGAAACCGAGTAGTGCTATTTCTCCTTATAATAAAGTTTTTTCACCCGTACGCACTTTCTTTCACCCCTACGCACTTTACAGGGATTGTTATTTTGGTAAACTTTACATTTACTAGTCCAGATCTCACAATAGGAAGTTGCTCCACCAAATCTTGATATAAAAAAAAGTAAGCGAGGCTCATAAAAGTCAGCATTAGCAACTGTACACTCAGTTTCATTGATGCTGTGATGGGATGCTATGGAATCTTCACCATATCATAATGGGGTAATAGGCAAACCGGAAAATTGATAGGGGTAATGGTGTTGATAATGATGACGATCACTAAAATGATTATGATGATAAACACTATACAGTGATGACGATTATGATGATGACAATGATACTGATCATATTGGTATGGATAAAGACAGTGATAATAAAGACAGCTATTACTTCAACTGATCTAATTAATGACTTGAAACGCCAATATTCCAAGAGAATCGAAGATGATTACGAACATGGCTGTACATGGTTCCCACTTCCCAAGGAATCGCTCATCGTATTATTCGGGGTTTTTTCAATGAAAATTTGAACCAGTGTGCATGCGTCTACCTAGACGCACAGTTTCATAAAATAAAAAAAGCACTGGCAACATATTCATATCATCGGAAGACGGAAGTTGAGGAGAAGCGCTGGCAAAAAGAAAGCACATCATCTTTGAACAGATGGAGATCGCATCTTTGAATTTGTCGCGTCTTTGAGAAGGAAACTCGGGAAAAGGGAGGTCGACAACACCATAGAGTACAAAAATGTCTTACAGATTGTTGCTGTGTGCAGCGGTTGTTTCATCACTCACTCACTTTACCTTGTCTATGTAGTCTGTTTTTAATTTTCTTTAAACCAGACAGCTATATTCTTATAAAGTGAACAATGTCAGAGCATGAAACTATTGCAATAGCACACAGTCAGACAGTGGTCGTAGCTTTGATGTTTCACAAAGTAACACCACATTTATCACATGTTTATCATGACGAATGCTTTTATCATTATTTTGCATAAGAAATAGACTCTGGAGATATGACTTCCCCTGTGGTTAAATAAATCACTGCAACAGCGCTCCTAACTGTCAAACTAGTAGTTGCACATTTTATCTTATGTATGAAGTCACGTATGTTTCTCACACCTTATTGTGTTTGTTTTTTTCCAACAGCGCACCGATAAAACGGAAGTAGGACCCTCGTGAAAACAAATGTGTACTTTTGTTGGTACTCGCTACGGGACTTTTTTTTTAAATCTGCAGCGTTTTCTTACCTCTAAACATACTGTATACATTGTGTTATCTTTATGAACTCAGGCTTTTGTGTTATGTTTATTCAAGAAGATTACAGAACACTGTTTAATTGTACACATCTTTTGGTTGCTATTTTGTTCATCCATGCCAAGCAATGTTCTTCTTAACTTTCAGTGCTATCAAGATCTGATTTCTTTTGATATTTCTTCATATTGCCTTGTAAAAAGAAATAAGTCTAAAGTTTGGAAGTGAGGTTGTTCAGCTAGTTCGGAATTACCCCCATTTGCTTGGTAAACATGCGGCACAACCACGCGGCTTAAAAACGGTGATCGAGGGACATGCACAGAAGGGAATTTCTTTCACTTATTCTAAGTTAACTTCATCAAAAGTTTAACAGGTTGTAAAAAGTTCATTTACTCCGGATTGACCCCATTTGCATGTGGCACAATCACGAGTTGGTGATCAGGGACCACTGCAAAAGGGATTTTTCTTTTCTTTAATCCGCTATTATTGTAAATATCAACAAGTCGCCGGTCGACGATTACAAAACACAACTTTCGTGTTTACGAATATTCGTATATCTCTATAGTTTTCCACATTTACGTTGTATGATGGGTCAAAATACGAGTCAGCATAAATTGTCTTTTCCCCCTCATAGATGTTAAGATAGAATAAACAAGACGAGTTAGTCTGATGAGTTGAAAACGCAAATGACGGCTTGATCCTCCTCGAACAGTCACAGATGTAACAATATAAAAAGCACAAATAACCACTTTTTTGTTTTTCTTGCATGAAGAGATACTGAGTTTCATCTAAACAGGTTATTTTAGTGCTACTGTCTCGGCGTGTGTCGGAGACTCTTTGAAAATCTTCGAATACATTGGTATACACCTTAATCATTCCTCGGAACATAATATATCGCATGCATGATCAATTTTGCACGAAAAAGAGTGAAATGTGCGAATAAACATGTATATTTCTTTTTAGATATGTAATGTCACGTCCGTGTACGTTAGTGCGCATGTTCACAAACACGTGATGTATTATGTATGAAGAATGTGTATGCAGACAATCTTTACAGCAACAGTTATAGTACCTAAGTCGTTTCAAATTCGTGATATATATCCGAGATGAAAGAGGTTTGCATTCGCTCTGCAAGTAATGAGTGTTATGGTATCATACCATGATGATCTTTTTTTTATGTCACATGAATTGAACGTTTTATAAACATTGTTGTGGTGTCTGAAAGTGAAACCCGCACATTTGTATACGTTTACTGGAGTATAACCAAACACAGGGATGGATTTTCACTCGAATTTGATGTCATTATGGATATACTCCAGTTTGCTTGGATAAATGAATATGGTACATGTTGTACATATAGGCCTATCTCGTTTACAGTTTAAATAGAACTCTCTACATCTACTTATTATACTAGAAATAACAGCACCAACAACAACAACAATGATGTGCCGATTGTGGCATCGTGGTCATGCAGAAATCGGAACTGAGTTATTATACTACTCATAGCAAAGCTATTGTTTGCTTTGTACGATGGTGTAACTACATGTATGCGTGCCGTCATAAATGCATGAGACCTTGGACAGTGTTATTGCACTATATGGACATAAGAGTTCTGACATGGTATTGATACCCGGGGTTTACCCCCGATGCTTGCGCAGGGATTATGAGCATTATATAGCAAACTCACGCGTGTTTTGTATAGCGCAGAAGCACGTCGCGTTTTTGCAAATGTTTCTGCGATACCCATGCCACATTGATCCATGCATTTATCCTGTATATACGGGTATGATATAATAGTGTAGTATATCATTGTAGTGAATGTGAGCATTTATCGTTCACGCCTTATCCTATATCAATGATGTGATAAAAGATATTTTGTCTTTGGGAAAATTAAGTACGATAACAGAGTTGGAAATGGCGACATTATGTTCTCGTTGTGAATTCAACAGCGTATGTGGAGCGTTAGTATTACTGCACACTGAATAGGCAACAAAGTTTTCTGAAAAGAAAAATTATACGTACTATGGCATGAATGACATATGCATGAAAATATGAGGGTCTGACGACTTGGAAAGGACGCCTTTGTTTTCATATTGTCATGATTATTGTTGTTTGAGTTTTGTTTTGAGTTCTACTTTTAGAAAGCCCCATTGTGGTTGCTGTGTTGCTCATATAACATTCTCCATTATTATGAAAAAAACAAAACTGCACTGCAGTAGGTAAACGAACTTCCGTCAATAGTGAATGATGATTTGCCTTGTCTGGTTCTGTTAATATTTATGTGTGGGATCAGTACTGCTAAAAACTAAAGCCCGCCGCACACTACACGATTTTGCCCCGATTCACCGGTCTTAAGACCTTAAGACTAGAAGTGTGACGTCACAGTCGTGCCAGTGTCTGGTCGTAAGACTGGGTCTTAGCGCCAGTCGTAGAGATTTGACATGTTGAATTTCTACGACTGGTCGTAGGCTTTCAGCCATTCACAATGCAGTAAAATGCAAGCGCACGCAGTGCGCACTGCGCGCGCTTTACAGTCGGGTCGTATAGTGTGCGGTGTCCGGTCGTACGACTGGTCTTAAGACCCAGCTTGGCTTAAGACTTTAAGACCAGTCTGATCGTGTAGTGTGCGGTGGCCTTTACTTGTCGGTGCCGATGTTGCTAACAGTCTCTATTTTTACCATTATGCCATACTGATATTGAAGGCAGAAAAAAAAAAGTTTTCGCCATGTATGACGATCTGGAGGTCACATGCACTCCTCGTTCCGAACATGAAATCTCATGGCTTACTTTAGATTTTGTGACACTTGTGTTTCAGTTTTATGAATCAAATGTGTACAATGTATATATATATTTGTGTGTGAGTGTGTGTGTGAGCGTGTGTGTATGTGTGTATGTGTATGTGTGTGTTTGTGTTTTGTATCATGCAATACTGATATTGAAGGCACTGAAAAAAAAAATGTTCGCGGTGTATGACGAACTGGAGGTCGTTCATGCAATCCTCATTCCGAAACATGAAATTCCGAAATATGAAATATCACGACTTACTATTGTGTAGCACTTGTGTTTCAGCTTAATGAATCAAAGGTGTATAGATTACATTTGAGTGTTTGTTTGTTTGTTTGTTGGTTTTTTGGTAGTATGCCATACTGATATTGAAGGTAGAAAAAAAAGTTTTCGCCTTGTATGACGAACTGGAGGTCACGTGCTATCCTCGTTCAGAGCATGAAATGTCATGGCTTATTACGGATTATCCAAGTTGTCCGATATCTTTATTTTAGCTGTATGTATCAAGTCATGTGTATCTATTTGAGTATTTCTTTTCTTTTCGTTTTTTTCCTTTTTTTTTTGGGGGGGGGGGTATTATGCCATACTGGTATTGAAGGCTGAATTCAAAATCGCCATGCATGAAGAACTGAGAAGGTCATATTAAGTTTTCGTTCCGAACATGAAATATCACGGCTTACTACAGATAATACATCACTTGTGTTTCAGCTCTATGATATATGTAGTATATAATATATTCGAGTGTTTGTTTTTAATTTGTATTATGACACACTGATATTGAAGGCATTAAAAACGAAGTTTTCGCCATGTATGACGAACTGAAGGTCACATGGAATCCTCGTTCCGAACATGAAATATCACGGCTTACTATAGATTATCTAACAATATTGTCCTTCAGCTTTGTTATTCAGGTGCTTATATATTGGATTTTTGTTTGTATTTTGTCCTTTATTATAATTATAAACAAGTGCATTCGCATGTTTTTGTTATTTTATGCCATGCTTATATTAAAAGGTAGAAGGGGAAAAAAGTTTTCGCCTCGTATGACGCACCGGGGTCATAATATTATTATGCGATCCTAGTGCTGAACATGAAGTATCATCTCTTATTACATTTTCTGTAATAAATGTGTTTCAGCTTTATGAATCAGTGTTCAAATTTTCGTTATTTGTGTCTATATTGTTGATGTAACCATGTGTTTTCTCATATTTTGTGTTGTTCTCATATTTTCTACAATATTTATGTAAGTGATTCTCTGTCCCACCTGTGTATGTAGTTCGGAGTTAGCTCATGGGCGCATTGGTACGAATGACCTTTCTCTTTTCTCAGTCGGTTAGGGGCACTTCACTCGTTTTAGAGCGACATAATGCATAAGTTTTGCAGAACAATTTATGGGATTCACAGTCCTGTTCAAACAAAGAACAGAGTTGCGTAGACCAGATGAGCAGAACGATCCGTCAATTTACACTTGGGAAAGCATCCATTTCATTATTTTGCATTGAATGTATTGACAATCTCTTTCTATTCATATTGCCAAATACCACTTTTGCTGTCAGGTAGATGTGCTGGCAAGCAGCATTTATAAGTATCTCACGAATAATCATTACATTACAGATGCTTATCCCAGTGAATTTAAAAACCATTATGCCTGTTGGTCCGAATGACCTTGTTTCTGCTCATGCGCAAAGTAGAACTACGAACTGGCTTATAAAATAAAATGCTTCTACTTCTAGATAAATAGCAGTACAACAGCAGATACTACTACTGTTACTAGATACCCCCACTTCCATTACTACAGCTTATATTACGACAGCAACTGACAACAGCAATCGAGCTGTCCCTATATAGTTCAATCACTTCTGTATTTGCTCTCAACACTCCCCCCCCCCCCCGTGTTTCTTTATAGAATTAGGCGTATTCATCTCATGAGCATAATAAGGATAATCATGAAGGTAAATGACCATAAAAAGAAATTATTAATTATCGTAACTTGTTATTGATAACAAGTTTTATGAAACGGGGCCCAGGTTTCCAACTTTTTTTTTTTGTGAGACAATGAGAAACCGCTCATGAAATATGAAAGAGCATATCTTAGAGGAATACAAAGTTTATTCGATGAAAAATGGGTTTGAATGGCTCAGATATCCAGAAGCAAAGAGGACCTAATAAAAGGTTGGATTCACCTTTTATTATATAGGACCACTTTGTGTTACGTTGTTTTTGGATATCTCGGCTTCAACAGATGCTCGTCAAATAAGATTCGAATTCCTATTAGAAGTGTACCCTCTTTGCAGACACATGATATTTCATATAAGTTGTATTTCATTAATTATCTCGCAAAAAGTTTAAATCTGAATTCCCACCTACCAAAATTATACCATCCCTTTCATCATCATTGTCACCACTGGACAATATTGTCATTTTTTCTCACCTATTGTAATAATCTTCCTGACATTGACTTATCATTCTCATCCATAACACGATCGTGGTCGACGTAGTTGCCGTCGTTTTAAACTCAAGGAGCACAATTTCATAACCAAAGAATATTACACGCACACACACACTGAACCGTCCGAAGTTAAGTGCAACTGTTACCAGTATTTTATTTTATTCCGTCTTTGCTGCATCAGCGCACAAAAGTACAAAGTCAGAAATAGAGTCAACATCGAAAATCAGTTGTGTAACTACAAGGTGCTCCGCTGTGAGGTGCAAGAAGTTATAACCGAGTTGTTGTTTTTTTTTTGCAAACAAGTAATAAATTAAATTGATTTAGTACATTCTAATTGTGAAGTGATAATTGGCTGCCAAGCACTTCAAAAGATTATGAAACGCAATATACTTGGATAATGATGATAACGATGATAGTAAATAAAATACTGGTGAAAAATCAAAAGAAATGATGACACTGAAACTTCATGATAATTAGAATAATAATAATAATAATGCCTTGTTTATCCAGGGTAGCCTCTTCAATGTTGTCACTGTTCTACCAGAGGGCCCTGCCATTATTATTATCCAAGCGTTGCCAGATACCCATTTATATACAAAATTGCATCTGGGTCGAAAGGGACGTTGTGGGTAAAAACATCTTGTCCAAGGACGTAAGCACGGGGCGGGATTCGAACTCGTGTCATCCCCGATTGGGAGTCGGGGGTCTTATCCACTATGCCACAGTGCCCCGAATATAATCATCGTTATCATCTTCACAATTTAGGCCCTAAGTGTTATCAAAATCAGCATTGCAGTTGAAATTATGACTACAATAGAAAAAACAAGCATGACTATGATGTTTTTGATCCGTTTCGTACTTGTGATTTTATTTTCATTTTACTCAAACGTTAGTGTCATTATGGCTAAGTTTATTTGAGAAAAGAGCCAAGTAATATGTAATCACCTACCAAGGGACATATCAAATACATAGTGACGCACCACTTGAAGCAGCGCCATTTGTTATTCATATCGGAACATATAAGTGCAATGAACTTGATGGCAAGATTTATTACGGCTAACCAACGCTGCATGTATGCCGCTTCGATTTACACTCTGCTAATCTGGTCTATCGTATCGAAAAGTCATCAAACACAATATGCCAGGTTTTTTATCATTATCATTCTATATATGCATAATATTGATGGTGGATTATTGTCCATGCAGGGACCTGGCTTTGAGCCCTCTGATCAAGCTATATTCTGTGTCAAATGATATACTCTTAATTTTTGAAATCAGATTTGCTGCCCTCAGTGCTACTAGGTAGGAGAAACTTAGTGCTCCTAAGTCGTTGGGCAAGTCATGGCTGTTGTAAGGAAAAGCCAATGGTTGGATTGACACATGGAAAATCTAACTTGTAGTGAGCCATTGCATTTAAATGATACAGCAACGCTCTAATGGAATATACCTCAACATTTGTGGATTCAGCAAATACAGCAATTATATTGATAGAATGAATCTCTGTAGTTTGAGGAAAATCGCACAACTAGTTTAAAAGTCATGAATTTTGCAATAATTTTGGTGCTGCAATTCACACAATGTACAAAATTACAATAAATCTTTTTTTTAAAGAAAAAATACACATAAGTATTTTCTTCGAGTTACTACTGACAAACAACTATGTTGGGATTGATTGACAATTTTCCCTTCCAACTGAGGGAGGAAAGTCGAGTGCTGTTTCATCATGTTAGAAAAACGAAAACAATAATATGATATTATTATCTTTTTGGGCTATTGATGATAATCTAGATAGCGAGCTGTTGTAGCCTGCTTATTCAATTATGACGGCACATGGATTTCGTAACTTTAAAAATTCATAACTGTTTTGTTTACTGTTTGTTAACTGTTGTCATTTTTTCCTCAAATTACACTGATGTGCTCTGACATAGATTTCTGCATTCAGAAAATTTAGAAACTTGCATAAATTGATAGGCGGAGGCATAACCTGGAATAAGGCCTACCTACTGCTACCTCAAAACATTTGCGTCAAAGCATGGACCTACAACGTTGTAGGTCCATGGTCAAAGTAGGAGCGAAATCAACATCAGTGTTTAGTAAAACAGTGACTGCGCTTTCACAGACAAACTGGTACAAAGTCGTGTACATTAATGCAGTGAAAAATACCATTCTATTCACACAAAGTGCGCAAAACAGAGACAACATATTAAACACAAACAAAAGAATGAATTCAGTCCCACAGCTGAAGTTAAAATACAAGAAACCCACATCAATAAAATCTTCCTTGGCATTTGAGAGTAGGCCCTAAAAGTGCAGGGATGTTGATCTTTTCCATCTGCTGAAACAATTAGAGTAGAAGAGAATCGCCATGAACTGAAATGCCAAAAGTATAATCGTACACGCAATATCGCCATTGAAAATAACGCCTCTGATCTGGCTCAAAGAAACACAGCTCACGATCAGATCTCGCAGCAAAACAATATCAAAACTAGGATCTGTGGATTCTTCCATGCTGAACACTGTTACCAACGATGGCACAAAGACTAAATAACAAGCATCTAAATGCGAAATGTTTTTCTTTCTTATGCTTTATACACAATGGAAATCACATATTGCTATTCTTATTGTAGCAATGTCTTTGTCAGCGTCATTAAATTTAAGTACTTTAATCAAAATGTTAACCATCTAGTTCCATCTATACCCTGATCTGCTGATAGTGAAAGTGGAATGAGGAAGAAGGAAAAAAAAACTACACTCAGACTTTTGTTGTAAGGGAATGATTTGCGGTCACAAGTGAACTTGTCTTTACTCCTTGCCGCTAATTTGGAATGTTGGAGACATTGTGAAGTGATGTTTTTATAGGAGTCACAAGCGTTCGTTTTTTCCGATATCTATTCGAAAAGCTCAAACTGTCGATGCTTTCTTGACGATGACTTATTATCTCTATTATTGGTCTTCTTAATCCAGGGTAGCCTCTTGAGAGTTGCTGTTTTTCTACCAAAGGGCTATGCTATAATTAATTGCTATTACTAGCATATCATTGTCAAGTATCCATTCACCTGGGTCGAGAGGAAAAATGGTGGGTAAAAACATTTTGACTACTTAAGTCGGGAGTCTCATCTATTCATAACAGTGACTCCACTTATTACCTGAACATAGCGTTCCCTCTGAGTGGGATTATCATTTTTATTTTAAAGATAATCATCTGACGATTAAGATCTGAATCATTAACCCGACATTCTCGAACAAAAGGATGATTTTCATGATAGAAAAAAAAAATGACAAGGGCTATCAGATGACTGAATACATTAGAATTTAGCTGGATTTTTTTTTCTCCAGGTGTGCGGCAACGAGAAGAAAATATAGTTTATCAGACTTTTTTTTTTAAATCTTTGAATACTTCTGCCTTCTCCTGGTAAGAATGATGACTGGTGATAAGCAATTTGAGTTGGTTGCAAGCTTTTCAGAGATAAATGACTGAATTCAAGCTATAGGCTATAGGCTTCAAGCTCACTGATGTAGAAGTTAGTCAGTCCCCTTCCCCTTTTTTTAATCCTCTTGTATTATCGTCCCAACTTAAAAAGGGTCTGACGAAAAAAACAAACAACCAAACAAACACATCCCAATCACATGCACTTCAATTCATATAACTGCGATGCTTTCATTGTTAACAATAAGTTGCAACGAAGATCATAAGATCATTGAAGATATATTTGCTTTCAGAAGAGTTTGTTTGTTTGTTCGTTTGTTTGTTTGTTTGCTTGTTTGTTTTTTGCGCGCATTGTCAGGAACAAAATGAGGATTTCTTTTTTCCCCACTGGTTTTAGACACAGATGAATGTCAAGCGACAAAGGGCAATGTATACACAGGATGCTGTCATTCGTTACGGCTATAGCGACTTTCTCATTCAACTTGGGATGCTAGCTCGACAACAATGATGTTCAATTATTGAGTACGAATGTTGTTAACAACCTTCGGTCATCACTCAGGCTTGGGATAGAAGATAACAGTGCGCAATGTACCAACATACCGGTAATTATAACTACGGCGAAGAGGGCGCACTTACCTCAATCGCCGTCGGAGCCAAGTATACACAGATTTTTGTGCCAACTCGTTTCAGTTAGCCACAGCATGGCGTATATCTACTACTATATTCCTTTGGTAAATTCTTGCGTAATAAAGGATCATTCTCCAATGATTTTACTCACTGAAACAGACTTTGTGCTAGATGGCTCTGAATCATGTCATTTTGCTTCAGTCATTTCATGTCATTTCGCTTCAAGCATGTCAAGAAGTTAAAGACAAGGAAGCTAAATTAGGGGCATTCAAAGGAATCGTACAGTTTTGGTTGAGACCTATCTTCGGGTTTCTAACATATTTTGGTGAGACAATGACAAACCTCTTAAGAAATATGAAAGAGCATGTAATTCAAGAGGGATCCAACGTTTATTTGATTAAAATTGGCTTTGAAATGGCGGAGACATCCAAAACAGAGCAATCCTATAAAGGTGGGACCCGCCTTTTATTAGGATCGCTTGCTTTACTTTGTTTTTGTCTCAGCCATTCTAAAACCAATTTTCATCTAATAAACTTTGAAGTCCTCTTAGCAATGCTTAGAATGATATGTTGTGTATTATCTTATAAGTGTTTTCTTGGTATCTCGCAAAAAAATTAAAAGCCCATCTTCATCTCAACCAATACTATACAGTACACCATCTCTTCAAAGTATGCTTCATGTTTATGAACACGTTAGCCAACCGGCTTCAACGCAGTCCTGACAGTTGCAATGAGAGGAGTGCCTCCACCTATAACAAGTTCCAAAAAGGTATACAATGTAGTACCACATTTCTACCACTCAAAACATGTTCTGTGTGCGCGGAGAAATATGCGTGAGTGAAATAAAGAGTCGCATGCTTGCTTTTCCAAAGTATACTAATCGACTAAAGTTTGTGAGAGTAGTGGTACGGTACTGTGAATTAAGCCTCCATCCCCCCCCCCCCCCCAAGAAAAATGCCGTATTTATCGGAGTAAAACTGTAAGAGTCAACTAGAATCCCTTCTACTGATCACGTGTTTGGATGGATCTAATAACAGTAGATTATGGCACTTGAAGGTCAGCTGGTCATAAACTAATGAGGTCCCCTAACATCGCTTGTAAAACTTACTTTCGAAAATGTATCGCGTATTGTGTAACAGGAGTTTCATGTCGAGAAGCTGCTATTCAATTCCCGAGATTTATTAACTGCGAGTAGATCAATTTAACCGACAAGACCGATTGTAGAACTGGAAGGAAATAACTGGGAATTTAATGATTATTAATTACTCTTGAAGGAAAACAAAATAAATCAAATGCAGCTGTCTTGAATCAAAGGCAAATGATTGTGTTCTCGTATTGTTCATTGTGATTGTCCGTCCAAATGAATCGGAAAGTACAATGGACTCCCGTTATGACGAAGTCCTTGGGACCGGCAGTTTTCTTTCGTTCTATCGAAATTTCGTTATAACCAAACAATGAAAAAAAAAACAGCAACAACATAGAGCAAGTAATGTTGCGGCCTGAATTTTTACCTTGTTGCAACCGGAATTTCGTTATAACCGTGTTCGTTATAACGGGAGTGCACTGTAACACCTTTCTCTATTCTTGGTAAGGTCATGTGTCAACATCATGCCGGCATACAACGTAGAAAGAGTAGATAAAATTAACAGTTATCTAAGTGTACCACATATTAAAATGTTTAGTTTTTTAGGCGCATTATACAATGTGTTAAGCTGCCGTGTCGGGTCATGGCTATGGTGAAAAATTAAATCAAGATCAAGTTAAAGATTTACTGATCGTACATTTCAAAGCTTAATTACTGAGTAACACTTAAATTGAATGATCGCACGAAATGTTCGGTTAGCACCAGGTACTCGATCGTTGCTATGCCTACATGTGCCAGATTGCTGCATGATTATGATCCCTTTGACGAGGGTTTACTCGTTGATGACATCAGCAGTATGTCACTTCTATCGAGGGTGAGGAGAGGACGAGGTGAACACGGCTGCTCTTCAAGTTTGTGGTTGCCATGGTGAGCTCCTCCACTTTCCGTCGATGCCTGGAGGTTAGTGCAAACAAACGAGATACAATGTGAACAGCATTTTGTCAGATAATTATATCAATGTATGAATCGCGAGTGAGGATTTACTGACACAGAAATGTCAGAATGAATAAAGACACAAATTATGTATTACCATTGTACATACAAGATTGCAGAAGCATATATGAGATTCTCAGTGTAACTCTCCCTGTTCTCAGGTAAAGGTGACGTCGAATGTATTAGGAGTGACTCCGGACAGACAACCTTCCTGGAATGTCATTTGTCAACCCAAACTACAACATGAGCCCTCTCACACGGGGTACGGCAAAACATGTAGTATCTCCATAGCAACCCACCATCCAAGAGCCAGCTCGCCGGCCACTACATAATAATAATAATAATAATAATAATAATAATAATAATAATAATAATAATAATAACAATAATAATGTCTTATTTATCCAGGGTAGCCTCTTCAGTGTTACTACTGCTCTACCAGAGGGCCCTGCCATTATTATTACCCTAGCGTTGCCAAGTACCCAGTTATACACCTGGGTCGAGAGGGACATGGTGGGTAAAAACATCTTGTCCAAGGACGTAAGCACTGGGCGGGATTCGAACTCGGGTCCTCCGATCCGGAGTCGGGAGTCTTATCCACTACAAGTTGTATGCCACCACATGATGGAAATGATGACAGTGGGACAGCTAGCTCATGACGTAGCAGTCATGTTCTGTGGTTATATTTCATTGCGACGCATTCTGTGCAAAATCAATTTGTATGTAAAATATTGCGCGGCAGTACTAAATCTTCTCAAAGAACATACAGTGATACATTTTATCGCTTTTGATCTTGCAGGAAACCATAACAGTTGCAATGGCGCTGAAGATATGCTATTTTGTCTCTGCTTCAGGGATATCACAATGGAAATTATGTTATGTAAATATATAAATTTTTTTTTCATGCTGCCATGTTCATTCTCTGATGGGAATGTTATTTTTGGCGACAATTATAACAATGAAAGATGCCAATAATGATTATAATAATAATTCTTATCATTCTAATTATAACAATGACAACATAATCCAGTTATAGATTTATCGTTAGTACTTATATCAATATCATCATCATTAATGTCATTATTTATTTAATTGAGAACATTCAAAATCGACATTGGATTTCCTGTTTCGAATTAGACTGTTAGAAGATGTCCATTTTCACCAATGGGCTGAGAGGGATGTGGTAAGTGAAAAGTTTTGTCCAAGGATGCACGCATCGGGTAAGATTCGAACCAGAAACCTTACCTTTTTATGTCAAGAGCCCTTATCCACAACACAAACGTGCACCCGCTGTTCAAACCACTTCCTTCCAGTCCTTAAACTCTGTCAGAAAGTAATGCTCACCTCAATTGCATGTCCTCTATTCTATCCTGGCACACTCTGTGCATTCGCAGAGCCTGGGCCGTTTCGTCCTTGATCGCCGCCAGAGCCTTGCGGTAGTTGAGAAGTATTGCGTTCCGAGCTGCATGGCTCTGTATCCAGGGAGAAGGCAGAGAGCCAAATTGAAGAGTATGCGGTACAGAGGAAGAGATGTTATTACTTCTAGTTTGATGTTTCATTTGAGTGGTTACATTTATGTTTACGTGGTTATCAAAGAATCATACCAACAAGCAAGCAATCACGGGATTCACGGGATCGACGGGGTGAGGTTCCCTCTAAAGGACTGGAAAGAATGAGAGTACACGGTCTTCTTTTAAAAAATGAAAGCTGCTGCAATGTTAACCCTGTTCTACCGGAGGGCCCTGTAATCATTATTACCCCTAGCGTTGCCAGGTATCCATTTATGCACCTGGGTCAAGAGGGACACGTTGGATAAAAAAGCATCTTGTCCAAGGATGTAAGCACTGGACTGGATTCGAACTCGGGTCCTCCGACTGGGAGTCAAAAGTTATTCCCTAAACCCTAGCGCCCTCAACCTTCACGGTTAGCAAGGCACTCAAACAACACACAACAATCTGGCAAGATTGAGATTCCCTTGTCCTAATGAGAGAGTGAAAAAAAAAAGTTTTTTTTTTTTTTCTGGACTGTGCCGGTTTGACATGAGTAATGGAACGGTGTGTGCTTTTCAAGATCAGATAATCATTCAGTATGATATGAATATCCCCATCACGGTTTACGGGATATCAACAGTGCTCATAAGATACCAGTAAAGCAGGTTTAGAAATGATGCAAGCGTGAGAATAATCACTTGACCATTCTGAAGAATTCTTTATCATTACTTCTAAAATGGTTATCGTTGTATTCTCTCTGTTCTACTAATGCATTTAACGGATCTGATTTTCTGTCAGATTGAAATGTAATACTTGATTTGTTTTATCATATGAATCTTCCCTTCACTATAATTAGGACAACTATGAAACATGCACTCTTCCATACTCCACACACACACACACAAAAAAAAACTGTCCTTGCTTTTGGATATCATTACTTTATCCTCTGTCAAAATTTATTAACTACTTTTTGTAATCACTAAATCTTTGAGACGTCATTCATTATTGGGGAATAATGTTTTTTTTTTCTTTTTTTTTTTTTTTTTTGGGGGGGGGGGATGGGAGTGGAAGGGATGGTAGGGGTGGGCAGAGGCATCAATAAATTAATCATTTCATAGTTAACCTTGATTGAATCGCCAAAGCGAGCTTCTGCGGATAATTCGTTTTCCTCGTCTCTCCTCTTGAATTTCCACTGCCAAAGTTTGTCTCTGTATCTCTTCTTGATTGGAGGGTTGATGTCAGGCTTAAACCTCACGACGTAGAGTTTAGGGACGAAGAGGCAACCACAGAGGGCGATATTCGATATCATGAGGCCGAATGAGATGACGTAGGTTCGATAATGGCGGCCGCTGGGCAGGACGAGGTAGATAGCCAAGATGGCTGTCCACATCATGGCTGCTATGATGAACGAGAAGAAGACGAACTTCCCTTCCTGGAAATTCTTGTCGCGATTGCGGTTGCCGAATGCTACGAAGATCCCCAGGATATCAAGGGTCAACGCGTAGGCTATCAGGACGACCATCCCGTCGAAGTTACCCGAGCTGACGCAGTCTATGTAGACTATGCGCTGGGTGCGGTCCACCAGGTGGGCAACGACGGGCCGACTGGCCAGTATCCACAGAAGGACAAGGAGGCCGTGGACGAAGAGGACGGCAATCATAGCCAATGTCCAATTGTTTAATTGCACGTGTTTGCGATGATATGTGGTGTACGCAGCAATGATAAGGCTTCCTTCCGTAGCAGATAACGGCAGTAGCTGCGTCGCGGCGACGCCAAGGCACGCTACGTCCGACGCGGGAATGACCGAGAATGTCGCGGTTATGAACGACGCCATGATCCCGACCATGATCAACCTCCAGGAACGGGCGAAGGCGTGAAAGATGATGACCGTGTTCTCCTTCAGTGTGAAGATGACAGCGATGACGATGCACACGAGCCACCCTGCAACAGCCAAGGTCAGGGCGGCGATGCTGATCGCGGAGCTGGGCGTGGCATAGCTGTATGGCAAGTCGAAGCAGTCAGTGTGGTTCTCGTTGGACACCTGCTCGTCCTGGCAAATGAGGCAAGTTAAGGCATCAGTTTCGTTGGAGAAGTAATTGTCGGGACACGGGACACACTGCCAGCAGCAGCTACTGAAATCTAACGTAACTCGACGCGTACCAGCCGGACATAACTCTCCACACACCGAGCTAGGAGAGTCTCTCGACCACGCACAGGTGTCTCGCGACGGCCAGTATACATCGTCAGTAATTTCTACTTGTCCCCTATCGTTTCTCCATTCACCGACTTGTCGAAGTGTAAATCTGTTCGAACAAGGGGAAGCTGGCTGCAAGTTGTAGAAATCGTACCAAGCAATGGCCGCCAGATTCCCACTGGGGTCTGGCCGAAGTCTGTATCCAGAGTACCCCTGGAAGCTTACGTTTTTCATGCAGGCGATGAGATTTTCGCCCGTTACAGCCGCCGGTTTTTCCGTACAATCTTTGTCACTACAGCCTAATGTTTCATGCAGCGCGCGGGCTACCACCTCTACGGAATCCAGCACAGCGGATATCAAAGACTCATTGGTGAATAAATACGTATCGTTTAGAGACTCGGTGCCATCGCATACCCTCAAGCCTTCCACATTTTCACTTCCATCGGGTACATGACAATTGAAAACGTTTTCCCAGAACTCGTTGAAGAATGGATCCTTGTACTCGAGAGAGGCCGGCGTCAGGTCAAAGACGTACTCGTCATACGCGGGTATTACTTCCGCGTGAGGAAAAAGTCCCAGCATGCCGTTCGTGACGCGAGATATCACTGGATCTTCCACGACTTGCGATGATCCCCATCCATCACTGGCAATCCACACATAACCTGTGACATTGCGCTCAGCGAAATACGTGAGCAGGTCAATCATGGGAGCCTCGTTAGCGAAGGCGACGATCACTCGCACCTCTGGGATTTGTCTGTAGCGATGGAATGAAAAATGGAAATGGAATCAGACATATCAATGTTATGGTTGTTTCTGGTTGTTGGTAATCATATCCAATGTTACAATGCAAAATTTACCTACAGTACAACTTCTGGCGTTCAGTGCTGCAATGGATGCCGTGCAAGAACTACTACTAGGGCGTGGAAATAGAGAGAGAGAGAGAGAGAGAGAGGGGGGGGGTGTAGATAAACCTATATACGTGAGCAGTTGTGAACGCACTGACCTGCAGTATTAACGTCCTTGGTATAAAAACGTATGGATGACTAATAAGATACTTACGTGTGGTATGAAATGTTATCTACACAAGTACATTTTTACTCCAGAGCAATGCTAGTTAAGCCCGCCGCACACTACACGATTTTGCCCCGATTCACCGGTCTTAAGACCTTAAGACTTGAAGTGTGACGTCACAGTCTTGCCATTTTCTAGTCGTACGACTGGATCTTAGCGCCAGTCGTAGAGATTTGACATGTTGAATTTCTACGACCAGTCGTGAGCTTTCAGCCATTCACAATGCAGTAAAATGCAAGCGCACGCAGTGCGCAGTGCGCGCGCTTTACAGTCGGGTCGTATAGCGTGCGGTGTCCGGTCGTACGACTGGTCTTAAGACCCAGCTTGGCTCAAGACTTTAAGACCAGTCTGATCGTGTAGTGTGCGGTGGCCTTTAATTGCTCTCTTTCACAGCAATTTCTGAAAGTACTGGTACATTGTAACGCTTGAGCTGCCTTAAAGGTCCTGTTTACTTTTGGGAGCAGTGATTAAAAAAATGTTCAAGATATCACATTCGATGCAAATGTATTGGTCAGTTGTATCACAAAACATCCTACCACATAAAATTTTCGCAATAAACCCTAAAATATAAGGAGATATCACTATTTTTCTCAATAAACCATAGCTGTAGACGGTTTAGTCTGAAAACATATTTATTATAACTATTGTTCACATTTTGCACATTCAACAACACTTAATATGTAACATCGATCATACTGATTCAAATCTTTACATTGGTTGTTTCTATCCCTAATTCACATTTTAGAACTATTTTGAGGTACTAATACTGGGTTTTTGTTTCATCAGCAAATGGTAAATTATGCCTTTAATACTCTTTATGGCACTAATGTTATCAAAACACAATTACAATCTGTTACAGTTCTTTCATCTATTCATCTACTGATAGCCAGGCTATGCACAGTCTCTCAACGGCAAGTGACGCCAAGAAGGACGAGAATTGATAATTATAATATCTATACTTCTGATCAAATGTCCCCCAGATTTACGCATTAACACCTTTTGAAATTGTGGGATTGGTGACTTTATAGGTAATGGGATATACTTGTGGACAGAATGTGCATTGTTCTCGACCAAATACGAATAAACCAGCGAAGGCCGAGAAGTGATGTCAGTAAGTGTTGTCGAAAATACGAGGAAAACGGCACCTGAGGTCGTTTAATATCTCTTCATATCGTAAGCCAGTGTCGTCAGTGTCGAAGATCTTGGAGTAGGCGACGCAGATATTCCGCTCCAGCGCTTTGTCTTCGAACAGGTGAATGCCGCTGACGCCGTAGGCGCCGTCGTCGGTGGCGAGCACGGCCACGGTCTCGAACTGGAAATGGCTCACAAGGTGGGCCATGGCTTGGGCCTGATAGGTGTCCTCGGGAATGGTGCGCGTGAAATATCTGGAATGTCAAGAAATGCACACAACAGAGTTCTTGTAAATAACAGAACAATTTCTGAAGCGAGAGCTAATTTGTGGAATTGTATAAAGGTACCTCTCCTTGAAGAAACCACTAATCTTTTATTTAATATCATGACTTCACAAGTGACAGCTGGTTTCATGTAATCATTTGTTTTTACTTTTTTCCACAAAAGACTCATTCTTTGGCAAGATGGAATGAATACTTTTCCTGAGCGTCCTCTGATGATGGTAGAAGGAAAAGAGCAGACATTTTGCTCTGGTTGATTTAGCTTTCTACTCATAGTTGTTACCTTATTGCATCAAGTCATCTTTCCTGTCATAACCTTGGTCCTTGGTCTCAGAATTGTCAGTTACAAGTGTTCACTTAAAAGAGACAAACATTTTCGACAAAAGTGAAATATCTAGGAATTTCTGTTCATTTTCCTTTCAGCTTTAACTTGAAGCGTGTTCCATTTGTGAAGTCAACATATCAAATAAACACCAATATTTCAAATTCGCAATAAGGTAATGCAGAGGTTTTAATATAAGATATCGATAAGCATGAAGCTACATCCAAATTTGAACGTTTAAAATGTAGTATTGTCGTTTTGCACATCTTCACATCTACCTTGGAAGTCGTTCTTCACATGACGTAACTTCCGATCAATAAACTGTATTCAGGACTCTTGAGTCGAACCTTCCTCACCGATTGGTCCGAGAGCACAAACGGCATAGGCTGTTATGGTAGATTTTATTTTAGATATTGATAATGGCAACAGCGGCTTTCCATACTCACTCATATCTGGACTCGCTGAGGAAGTCACTGGTTGCCGCATAGCTGACCTGGGGGAGTTTGAAGAGGTTGAAGAGACTAGCCACCGACACCGCCGAACTACTCGTTCCTGGTCCAACCACAGCCACGATGTCGTCAATGTCATTGTCACTGTATATGATTTTGATATACATAATGACACATGTTAAATTATTTGATAGGATTTAACTTCTGAACTTAACATTGTATGCCTGCGTGTGTTTCAGTGTGTATGTGCGTGAAAACTATTTCACTCGCCATCTGTTACAGCTATGACAAATGCATAGAAGGAAGATCCTATGAAACTACCGATATGCCGAGGAGATTATAGCGACTAAAAGATAATGGCTGTTAGGGATATCATTAGCTTAAAAACCCGGATGGAGGAGAAGGTTGGCCATATTGAATCGATCGATCGACAGGGGGCGCTGTGGCATTGCGGATAAGACTCCCGACTCCCAATCGGAGGACCCGAGTTCAATTCCCGCCCAGTGCTTACATCCTTGGACAAGTTGTTTTTTATACCCACCATGTACCTGTCGATCCAGGTGTAAAATGGGTACCTGGCAACGCTAGGGTAATGATAATGGCAGGGCCCTCTGGTAGAGCAGTGGCAACACTGAAGATGCTACCCTGGGTAAATAAGTACTTATTATCATTGTTATTTACTATTATTTATCATTATTCGCTGCCCACGGAGGTGTAATCGAAAACCACTACCGTACCATTTACCCTTATTCTATACTGCGTCAGAGTCAGGCCAATATTGCAATACCTTGTCGAGCATTATGATTAGTCTAATTAAAGGAGGTAGACTTATGTCTTCCTTATTTCTTATCCGATTTTGGTCATTATTTCATCGTTCTGTGGGAAATATTTTTCTCTTTCTTTTGAAGTTTATTTATTTCAGGGGTGAATTTCCTCTCTAAAAGAACTGAGAGACAAGAGGGGATGGAACAAGGATCAGTTTGATCATCGTGAAAGAATTCTTCTATTGCTTGTCTTTGTAAAATTCTTTCTTTGCAATGCAGGCATTTTGTGTGGCCAACCAGTATCAATGAATTTGATCAAGTTTACCAAGTTGAAATATTACGCAAGACTCGTAATAACAACACTGTTGGAGGTCTTTTTATAATTATTTTTTGCACGGACCTGTTTAATTGCTTTCTTTGTATATTTGGATTTATGCAGCGTTAATGAGATGAACACTAGCTGCTATTGGTTGCTCTGTGTATGTATCCGTTTCTTTTGAATCTATAGTTCTTTCATATTCATAAATAATAAATGGTGATGGGTATGACTGAACAATCTGAAGACATGTGTGTGTGTGTGTGTGTGTATGTGTGTGTGTGTGTGATCGTGCGGGCAAGGAGTGTGCAAGCGAATGACATACGAGGTAAAGTAATGACGTATCAACTTTTGCAAACATTCTATTCATGAACCGCATTTGACATCTTTATTTTTTTTAAATCTTATACCAGGTGCGTGGGTGCATTTCATTACCCTAATGTTCCAAGAAATGGGATGAGATCAGAATCTATTTCCATCTCTACGTATCACACAGTTGCATTTTTTTTTTCATTGGGTGGTATCACCGCACAGGCATACCTCCAGGTCCATTCACATCAATTTATCATTTTCTATTCGGAAAAAAAAGAGTGGGACAAATCTATTGGATGCGCACTGTTCAGACCGGTCCCATTAGAGATTACGGAATATCAAAGTGCGCGCGATTTAATCCTCCGAGAGATTGGTTGTATAGGGTAAAACCGCCAAAATGAGTATGTATAGTGAGTGGTATACGTTGTATACGTCAACATTGAATATTATTGACCCAAGCAAAACAAAAAATACAATAGCAAACGAAATAAAATTCATCTTACGTTGGACATTATAGAGATATGGAATAACGAATTCCGTGCTTTGTTTTTTTTTTTTATAATCCATACAAGGAGACCTGTTTTGTTCAAGGAAGATTTATGGAATAACTGTTTGTTGCTAAAGAAAGATAGAATACCCGCCAGTGATTGATTTTGCTTTCACTATCGTAAACTGCAATGACACCACCTTCCAATAGTTGCAGACACTTTTGCTTACTAGGCCCGTACAATGCCCTTCTTGGCATTGTTCTTAATGGATGCTTTCAATGTGCGAGGTTCAGGGACAAAAAAGGGTCTAAGAGGGTAAAACTTCGCAGTAATTCAAGCAATGATGGTGGCCCTTTTGTGATGGACGCACACGACGCACGACGCAAGACGCACGACGCAAGACGCACAACGCAGGACGCAGGACGCATGACGGACAACGGATGCCGGACGATGACGGAGCGCAATTATAGCTCGCATGAGCATTTGGCTCAGGAGAGCTAATACCAACAATAATGCTTTTCCCTCACAACGATAACTCGCAGTTAACCTGACTGCAGCTATAGAAACTATCAGGGAGGTGGATTCCACCTCCCTGGTACTATAAATTATGCGGAATTTCAATAAACCTTTGGGTACCTGAAAAGGTCTTTTCTTTTCTTTTCTTTTCTTTTCTTCTCTTTTGTCTCGGCAAGATTGCACTCACTTTTCGATTCTGTTTGCCCATTTCTTGAATTCAAGTCTTAATTACCTTTTCTTTTTGTCCATTACAAAACCCAACGTCTGCATGATCTGAGGCTTTGAAAGCGATAGGAGGCATAAGATATTTTGCTATACACGTACGCCGCCACTGTCGGCTTTAGCCTAGACGAACTAAATTGAAGGATTTATCCTTTTATCGGTCTTCATACGGCTCTCATAAAACATAATCAAGAAAACATCAACCCGTCAAACCAGTATTGATGTTCTCTTATTTTACGCGTTTAACGTTTAATGCTGCGTACCTCTCTGTAAACTGCTCGACCACATCAGTGAAAGTGAACCAGTACTGTCATATTCGGTGGATTGAAAAAAAAAATGTGGATGGCGTTTTCCATTATCCCATCTGGATAGATGGTGAACAATCCCCAATAATGGTGATAATAGTATTATTATTATTGATAATAATGATAATGATGATAAGTAATAATGATAATAATGATAATAATAATAATAATAATAATAATAATAATAATAATAATAATAAGAAGAAGAAGAAGAAGAAGAAGAAGAAGAATTATAAAAGAAGAAGAAAAAAAGACCTTGCAACATACCCGTCACATGATGAGCCTTGAGTCTTGATGAAATGAACCGAGTTTCGGACCGCAATGTTTGGGTCTGCACATGTGTCGTAAATGTCGAAACCTGTAAAATTTGAAGTTGTAAAGAAAACAAAGAAAGATTTGTAATCAAAGTCCTTTTTTTTTCAGAAAAAAAAATTGTTACAGAGAGTTTACTTATATGCAAAGTGATCGCTTATCTGACATTCATACAAATTAACTTCCTCGCTTACAATGAATAGCATGATATTCTAAGTAAAGAGAGTGAGGGAGACCTGGCATGCCTGATACGAATTAAAATCTAGACGAGAAATTGAAGAAAAGAAGAAAACATGTTTAAGGGCAAGTAAAAAGCAAGCAAACAAACAAAAAGTTTCCGTATGTTATATCAGGGAGGTGCGTTTCACCTCCATGGTTATATTCTAATCAGCATACTACCACCAGTGATGAGCAAACACATGATCTAATGACGTCACAGAAGCATCACATCCGATTCTGCGACGTTGTGAAACTCATCTTATCAGTCTCAGTCCCTGAACAGTTTGTGGCCACGACAACTCGTGCGTTCAAGTCAGACGAGCAGCACATCCTGTGAGCACCTTCATGTGATCGAGATATCGCTGTTATCAATGTCATCATTCAAAAATTAGATACGAAATCTTTACATGTGCTGATGTTCTTTTACCCGTTTAAATATTGTTAGCCCACTCTCACCTAATGATTCAAAAAAGGGAGCCGAAGAGTTGTGTGCAAGGTGACCTTGTTTTAAGCATTCTTTTTCCATTTCGTAGTACGCTCCTGTCGCACACTTCCTGTCTTTTTCTATAGACACCAGTATAGATAATGTGTTTATCAAACCTAATTACAAAAGTTTCTGTCAACAAATGGATAGCCTTTCACATTGCGTATAACAGGTTTACATCAGAGGTCTAGATATTATCGCATTGGAAACAATTCATGCAGTGAAAATGCGGACTTAGTTCCACAACATCTTCCTGTGAATTCAAAAAATTGTAGGACGTTTTCAATCCTTTAATCATGTATTGTGAAAGCATTTTTTGATTATTGCAGTCTGAAAATTTTTCGCGTCACCATGATATGCGTTTCATCTACATTTTCTATAATATAGAATCGTTACAATTATGGCCACAGTATCGACGCTTTAATATTGTAAAGTAGAATATACTCGTACCAACATACTGAAATATTTTGCATATTTAACAATTGGAAATTCCTAACGAGAAGCTTGTCAAGTCGCGTGCCCTAGATAGCAACAACTTATGCATGCAAACTAGATTTCAAGTATTGTGGCGAAGACACTCAGATAAATATCATACAAGTGGATATAGAACATCATTTTAGTAATTCCCCAGAGCAAGCCGAAAAAAAAAATACATAAATTTGAGTACACGAGTAAACCGACATAACGTGTAATTATTATCAATCTGCCTGTATGGCTTTGTGACGTTTGTCATGTTAATGAGTGATACGAATGAAGTGAGTACAGTCATGAATAATGTACGAGTTTAAATTCAGTATTGCTTCACAGAGATTACGCTTATTAGTTGCACTTATTTAATCGTTTCTCTCTTGACAAATAAACAGTGTGTTCTTTTCACGGTAGTAGCACTGGTTTAAAAACCACAAATCGCTGCGGAAGGCCCTGGCGCGAAATATCATTTGCAAATAGTCTTAAAATCTTTTTGGGTGCGTGCCCTGGCTTTGTCATCACATCTAAGAAATAAAAGAAATCTATCAAAATCTAGATATCAAATAATCCTTGCCCTTCACTTGATTTCTCTTTCGGCGGTGCCGGTGTCTTTAGTGGCCCATCCATTTCATTGTGCTTAAGTCCGCCCTTTTTTTTTCTCTATTCCCCCTCCCTTCCACCTCTCTCTCTCCGACCATTCATCTCAAGATCATTCATCCACTCATATGCGGATCCAGGCTTTGCTCTTCCCGAGCGATGGACCGACCGATCGTTTGATCGATAGACGTCGATCTGTTAAAAGCACTTCGAAAATGTCAGTCGCCCGATGAGTGTAATTTGCGTCGACCTCCGACGCCAATTACGGTGTCGTCATTGATGCCAAAATTGGCGCTGATTCATTAACAATAATTATTTTGCTTGCAAATGTTGCCACTGACCTTGACTTGGCATGTTGCATTAATAATCCATATACCTGCAGTTCGAATAGGCCACGATTGGATGTTAACGCATGATTTTTTATCCGTTTAATATCTCAAGTTCACTCTCTTGTTTTTAATAGGAGTAAATGCATTTTGTCATTACTTACATTTCGTCAGCTGCTTGTATAGATGCCAGTGTACACCGTACGTGGCAATTGCATGCTGACGCGCATTATGGATTCCGTTGGTGTATGTGTGCACGTTTTTATTATGAGCCTTGGACTTTATCAGCTTAAAGGGATCGTACAGTTTTGGTTGAGACCTAATTTCAGGTTTCTATTATTTTTGGGTGAGATAATGACAAACCTCTTATGAAATATGAAAGAGCATGTAATTCTATGAGGAATTCAATGTTTATTTGATGAAAATTGTTTTTGAAATGGCTGAGATATCCAAAAAAGAGCTATTGTAATGAAGTGTGGGACCCATACTTTATTACGATCGCTTTGTTCTACTTTGTTTTTCGATGTTTCAGTCATTCCAAACCCGATTTTCATCAAATAAACTTTAAATTCCTCTCAAACTGGTATTTTCTGTACTACATCATAAGTGTTTCCTTGGTATCTCGCAAAAAGTTAAAAAGCCCAATTTTCATCTCCACCAATACTGTACCATCCCTTTAAAGTTCAAAATAGTATGTAGACCTAATAAAGCTCCACGAGTTTCATATTGCATCTGACTTTCTTTTTTTTTTTCCATTTAATACTGCCATTATGTATCGATTTACTTGCCAGTTGAGCGATGGGTATGCATGCGGACATATTTTGTGTCATTATTTTTTTTATATTAGTCGGCATACAATCTTCTTACTTGACCCTTTTAAAGCAATGGCTGGTGGATGTGTTATTCAAGCGAATGGGCGTTTAGCTGATGGATAAGTTACGATTTTCCGTGTGGCGTTAGGATGTGTCTTTCCTATGAACGGTCAGTTACATCCCACACTCGAAGCCTCCATCTGCACGTAATGCGAAAGGCAGGTATATTTACGAAGCTATCTTTGACAGTTTGCGCAGAACATGCTGACTAACCATTAACTTGACATGCAAAATGTAACCACTCGATCTGACCATTTATCGATTTTGCAAAGATCAGTTACACCCCATGGCTGGAAAAATATAAAGCATATCAGAAAATGGTGTGAAAGCAAATTGTATCGCTTAATGCAGGAGGTTTAAAGTAAACTTTGTTTTGCCTAATATTTACAGTATTCGTAATATAAGGGGAAAAAAGACCTATCAATTTACTGAAAATTGTATAGCGATAACTCACTTAGAACACTAAGGGATATGTCGGACTCAATAAGGATGGCCTGCTGCACACATCACTTTCATAAACATATACCAAGAGTCAGATTCTGTCGCGCAAAATTTTAAATCTCAGCCGTAAATGCAATTTATCTTCTCATTGATTTTTCCACAGTACTTATAAAAAAAAAGTATTTCTGTATCTCGATTCCGTGCTGAAAAGCTATTTCTTGGTCTTTAACAAAGGACTTCATAGAAAAGCAATTTGAAAACATTCGTTGGAATTTATTTACTGCATCTTTTACGAAAAAGAATCATTCTGTTGCCTCTACTATAATATAATCACTAAGGGCTTTTGAACGTGTCACCCCGACAAAATATTATTTTGTCGGGGTGACACGTTCAAAAGCCCTTAGTGATTATGTCTGTAAATCAATGACAGCGCTCACTCTGTTCATCGACTCTAAGATGAAACAACGTTTAGATGCAATTCAAGAGTATGAGCTCTGCGTAAATAATGTGGCAAATTATTCCGCATGGATAGTTCTGCGGAAAGTAAGAAGCCTTTCAGATCTTAGGCTGATCGTGTTTGAGTGTGACAATTAGTGCTCAGTATGTGCTAATTTATAACCTGAAACAATGTAACTCTTTTGGAGACATGAATAAGCAGCTACCATTTTTAATACTATTATAAAAGTCATTAGACAATGCCTTCATGCTAAGATGTATTTATATCCACAGATAGTTATCAGAGGTAAGATTCATCATTCCACCGCCTGGCATTATCTGATTATATATAATCGCATCTGCCCCTGTATTTGTCGGCTTCAGACCTGCACATTAACGTCCTGGGGATTTTTCTCTACAGCATCATCCAAAATAAATATTTGCCGAACGGATCAGACCTTCCACCACGCGATTCCTCGCCAGTAACCAAATTTAACCGAATGTATCAGAGATCAAAGCACATGCGTATACAATGATGGCGAGCACACCGGAGAGTTTTAAAGACAGTATAATACTAAGATTTATTATAAAAAAACACCCACAAACAATCGCAACGACCGTGAACATGAGATTAGCGTAACGCTATTGATTGTGCGGTTTTCTATACCAGCAATGAAAACAACGATCTCATTCAGAGATGGAAGTCACTCAACAATGTGCTTAATGCTCGCGAGTCCTGTCATTACCCCAAGACAGTCCATTCTCACACCAGAGTTGTATATTAACCATTTGCAGAAACAAAATCCCAGCTTTAGTGCTTCAAAATAAATTTAAATTGTGAGTTGGGGATGGAAATAACCAATGTAAAAATTTTCATCAGTGTAATCAATATTATGTATTGTTAAATGTACAAAATGTGAATAGTTTCATTAAAATTGTTTCTAGAATAAACCGTCTACCTTATGGTTTATTGAGAAAAATAGTGATATCCCTCGCCTCATTTTTTAGGCCTGATTGCAAGTTTTTATGGCAGGATGTTTTGTGATACTATGACCTACACATAAGTATGCATCAAACGTGATTAAACTCGAACATTTTAAAGTCACTATACTCTCAATGGTAAGGAGCTTTTAGCAATTTGCCTTAGCCAGTTTGTCCAAGATTGTATAATACGCACTGGTACAGGACCTGGACACGGTGTATCTAATGTTGGTTTCATAGGAGTCGGGAACTTATGAACCAGAACATTGTATACTACGAGAATTAACACCAAGTATCAGTTATGATGATATCGGTCCTCTTATGACCATACCATGACTAGCGGTATACGTCGACTCCCATTCGAGACGGCAATTACAAGGTGATAGGTTTGGGGTTGTTGAACTGGGTTTTTATTTCTGTGGTGGTGTTGGGGGTGGTGGTGCGGGAGGGGGGGACAATTGCCAAATACCAATATCACGATATCAGTTACACGAGCATGGACTCATTTCCCATTGCTGGACTAACAAGGACGAGTATACATCACAGCGGATTTTAATCATTATATTATTACTGCATACTGAACGTCGCTAAGCATCCACTGCACATGGAATTTTTTCTTATTTTATCATGTATTGTGATCTCAAATAGTCAATAACTATACATTGACCTTTCCTGCTGGAATCCGTTTGGATTTGGTTTGACTGCTGCGCAGATTACTAAAACGATGTTATGGAATGGCCATGCAGATAATTATACAACCACTGACAACGTTAAGAGCGTCGGAAATTCTTCACGTGACCAACACAGAAACCATTTGATGTTATAAGCAAGCAATCGCTGTCATTCGTTCGATCAAAATGGGTAACTATGATAAATATAGTATAATATGATTCATGGCTTCCTAAAAAACATTTTTCTATGATTGGACCCAAAGGTTTGTTGTAATATTCTTGCGAATCTGTTACTCGCTAACACTTAGTTGACGCATCCCTACCCATACCCCCCCCCCCCCCCCCCTCGTCACCTCGAATTGTATCGCTAAACTATCAACGTCCTGTCATTCACAAACTGTCATGGACTGCAAAGGTCGGTGCTATTTGCTGTTTAAATGACTTGATGATGATGCAGAGTAATTGTCGAGCAATCACCACGGCAATGCAAATATTCTCAGAGCGCTTAATGCCTTGTTAATGCGGAAGTGCATAGCAGTGCCGTTAATATTTCACAAAACGATCCCATGCAGGCGGGCTTGCCAAGTGCTCCGTTGGGATTTCGGCTGATAATTATGTTGTTTTTGTCTATGTAGAAGGTCTTTGTGTATCCGTGCACGATGTTCCACAACTCTGTCGCTTGATACATTGCATTCGAAATGCAATAAACACTTATGTGAAAACCTTTAGACGAGAAGAATATAGCGCGTGTAATGATCATGAGAATGGCGTGATCGTATGATTACATAGATTAATATTTCAGTTGTATTATTGTGGAACAGTGTTATTTCTTGGAATGTAAGTTGTATGTTATTACAAGACTAGAAATGTCGCTTTGGCGACTGGTATGCCTCCGCCATAATGCATGATTTTCCCAATAGGTCTAGATAGTACATGTGGACAATGTGTGATTACATTTTCACAAAATTGGCAAAATATTGAAATGACAAGTTTGTCACAAATGTGTTGAATGTTCACCTTCCTTGACCTAGGTTTAATTGGATGAATAGGAGAGCATGTATCTAGGGATTTAAGGACTTTAACTTGACTTTGACCCATTCATACATTTAGGCATTGAGTAATTTTCAAGGTACAGGTGTGGAGAAAAAGTGCAATTTCTGAATTGAATAGTAAATTGTTACCATTTTCATCTGGCCCTTGACCCTAAAATTCATAAGATAATCACTTTCAGGTAGAACATGCATAATATGTACTAAGTTTCAAGATAACTTTAGTCACTTCCGAGATATGGAGGAAAAAGTTAGTTCAGCACTTTCACTTGATCTTTGACCTTTTGACCTTTGAGGCAAAAAAAGAAGAAAAAAAAAACTTTCCAGAGAATTTCTATTAGGTTACACATGCATACACCAAGTGTAAAGAAAAAATAACCCTGCTGGCATTGCATAAATATGAGGGAAATAGCAAAATTTTGAAGTGTTGCACTTGACCTTTGACCCCTGACCTTTGACCCCATGAACCCTAAATTCTCTAGATAATCACTTCCAGTCAGTACATGTATATACTATGTTCCATGAAGATACATGTACCTTGAACAATTTTCCAAGGTACGGAGAAAAAAAGAAGTTTTGATATTTTTACTTGACCTTTTGACCTTTGACCTTTGACCTTTGACCTCATGACCCAAACTTTCACCAGAGAATCTTAATTGGGTAATACATGTATACGCTAAGTTTCAAGAAAATATCTTTGGGCATTCAATAGATATGGTGGAAATAGTGAAATTTTATGTATTTGACCCTGAACTTTTGACCTTTGACCTTTGACCACATGACCCAAACTTTCACCAGAGAATTTTAATTGAGTAATACACGTATACACTAAGTTTCAAGAAAATATCTTCAGGCATTCAATAGATATGGTGGAAATAGTGAAATTTTATGTATTTGACCTTGACCTTATGACCTCTGACCTTGAGCATGTGCACCAAAAAGTTGATAGGCACAACTTCACCCCCTAATACACATACATGCCAAGTTTCATTAGGATACCTCAACAGGTTTTGATAGTTACCTTGTCCACAAAATTCATTACGGACGGACGGAAGGACGGACGGACAACCCGAAAACATAATGCCTCCGGCACCACTTCGTGGCGGAGGCATAAAAATAGATAATGAAAATGTTATCTCGAATTAACAAAGGTAATTACAAACTGTAAGTACTCACAAACAGAACACATGATAATAACAACAACAACAACCACAACAACAACAACAATAATAATAATAATAATAATAATAATAATAATAATAATAATTATAATAATGATAATAATAATAATATTGATAATAATGATAATAATGATAATGATAATAAATATAATGATAATTACAATAATGCCTTCTTTATCAAGTGTTTCCTCTACATTGTTGCAACTGCTCTACCTGGGGGCCCTGCCATTATCATCACCCTGTAATAATAATGATAATAATAATAATAATAATGATAATAATAATAATAATAATAATAATAATAATAATAACAATAATAATAATAATAATAATAATAATAATAACAATAATAATAATAATAATAATAACAATAATGATAATAATAATAATAATAATAATAATAATAATAATAATAATAATATTAATAATAATGCCTTCTTTATCCAGTGTTGCCTCTACAGTGTTTCCTCTACAGTGTTGCAACTGCTCTACCAGGGGGCCCTGCCATTATCATCACCCTATAGCGTTGCCAGGTACTCATGTATACACCTGGGTCGATAGGGACATTGTGGCTGAAAACATCTTGTCCAAGGACGTAAACACTGGCAACTGGATTATGGTAATATGATGCACCACAAATACAACGACGTATATAATAGCACACTTGTATTTTTGGTCGAGGTAATTTTGGCCGAAGATTATTTATGGTGCTGGGACTCCCACGTAGGTGGGACAGGATGTTCTCGATATGACGTATATATGACAAATTCAAATGGGATATATGCAGAGAAGGAACTAGCCTGACACAGGTACGCTTCCATTCAAGTCAGTTCATTTTTATTCTTCTCTCACAGAACATAACATAATAACCATGGATACCAAAATATTTCAGAAGTAATGGCCTTTATTAAGTAGTGCACAATAGTTGACTACAGAGGTGTTTAACGAATCAAAAGCATGTGTATAATGGTTTTAAACCAACATAGCAATATCCATGCTTTCAGGGGGGAAAAAAAGGCAGGGGTACGTTAAAAGCAAATCTCTTGTATTATGGACGACTCATACAATGGACTCGAATACTTACAAAGTCAAAAATCTTTAAAACATGACAGATACTGTCTAAGGACAAAAGACAGAACCTCCCCTACACCCACACACACGCACATCAGCACATCCGCCCATAGTCACCGAAAAGATACACATGCGACATTTAAACGAATACATACAATGTAAGTACACAACATTACACGGTTGCTATTTCTTATCAAGAAGGGAACGTGCTGGGTTTGATTCATTGTTTCAATTGGATTGTGCCGAAACGAAAACCGGAAATTAAGAATAGCGACATGAGGAAAAGTAATCGAAAAAGAAGAAAGATGGAAAAGCGAAGCATGGAAAGATGACAGAACTGGAACATGAAGACTGAAGAGACTTAGATGAGGATGTAAACGACAAAAGAAGAGAACCGAATAAGAATTTTATCACTACTTATTAAGGTATGACGACTTGATTGAGGCTCTGAAGCCTATAGGAAAATACACTACAGAGAGAAAGGGTGACGAAAAAGGGAACACACCAGAAAAACAAAGAAAACAGGAAAGTACGAAATTGATATGAAAAGGCAAACGAAATGCAGGAGAGTTATTCATACCAAGAACAAGTCTTTTGAATCTTGAATCACTCTTTGTAAATACTCTCTTGCTATGATGACATACTAAATAGCAGTGTTGTTTGCATACCAATACTATTTCCCACGCATGTATATGAATACACAATCAATTGAGGAAAACAATAGGAATAGTGTCAAGCAATGATCATGAGAAAACAAAGTACTGCCCAGGTTAATATCATACAGGAAAATAATTGTCGGTCTTATGGGTAATTAAGGATCATTTCATACTTGCTTTAAATGAGGATTGTGTGGAGTAAAATTTGAGCTATCAGTTAGGAAGATTATTTCCCACTAATTGGGAACATTGTAAAGCCTCTTTTCTGTGCTTTGGGAAAATGTTTGGATTTGTGAGGTGTGAATTCCAAATTTTGAGTGTTAGACATGCGTGAATAATGTTTTTAAACTGAAAAAGCTTTCAAGAGATGAAGAAACGTTTTTTGTTGTTGTTGTTGTTGCAACTTGAAGAGCATTAATATATCAGTCACTTTTATGCAGGCGTCACACTAAGGTTTTATTATCCCGAAAGTGAGCAACCGGGGAACATGATAAAGGAAATGTCCAATTCGGCTGTGATCATAAATCGGGTAATTCGTGAGGGCATCTCGAAGCTATCGTATATCTCTCAGGCCGCAAACAAAAGATGATCGGTATCGGGGCTATAAACTTCGCACGAAATTGAAAATTTTACATTCCTAATGTCATCTTGTACCAATTTCGGTAAAGTGTGACGCCAGCCTTTATCAGCGTTTTCAATTAATGGACTGGTGGATTTTAATTATTAAAGAGGATAACAAGCGAATTGACTTTTTCCCCACAATTGTTGGTTAATATTAACGTTTGCATTTCCTGAATTAAGACAGACGGTGTTGCAATCAGATATAAATGACAATGCCACTGTCTTATACAACAGAAATTGGGTTCTCACGGGTAGAATGATCGAATCTTATCTTAGATAATAATTCCCATGCTTTCTGATTTGGAACTTGTGGTATGACATGATTATGATAGAGCATCCTAGGTTATATTCTCGTCGAAAACATTTCAAATCATGTGTGGAGTTCTGTTGCTGTTCAAGCATGTCAATGAGAAAACTATCAATCTTAATGTTAGCAGAAGTCGTAGCCAGTTTAAACATTACGGTGTTTGTATGAAATGCATATAATGGATGTTCATAATAATAATAATAATAGTCAGTTCTTAGAAACGCATAATACCATAAGATAGTCTCTTATGCGTGTACAAAATAATGAAACAAAATCTATCACATATTTCTCTAATTCAAACATGTAATCAACAATTGTCAAAAAGGTGAGTTTTTAACACAGATTTGAATTTATCAAAATCTGTAATGCATCTAACACTGAGAGGGAGATTATTCCATAATGAGGGTGCCATTTTTCCAAAAGACCTATCACCATATGTCTTAGATTTGACACTTATTTCAGAGAGGAGATTTTTTGATTTTGAGCGCAGATTACGACCAGGATGGTATGGCTTGATGAGTTCACTGAGATATGCAGGGGCATTTCCATGAAAACATTTGAATACAAGGGTCAAAATCTTAAACCTGATACGAGCTCTTATGGGCAACCAATGAAGACTACGAAGAATGGGAGTTATATGATCAAATTTCCTTTTGCGTGTCACAAGCCTTGCGGCTGAATTTTGTATCCGTTGGAGTCCTTTCAGGTGAGAGTCTGGAACTCCAATGAGCAAACCATTATTGTTATCCAAATGACTCAAAATAAACGCATGAACCAGTTTTTCTGTAGTTGCTTTATCGAGAAAGTGTCTCAATTTTCCAATCCTGTGCAGACCTATGGCTGCAGATTTGCATATGTTATTGATATGGGTTTTCATACTAAGATCATCTTGGATAATGACGCCAAGGTCACGTGCCTTAGAAATTGGCAGCACAGGAGTATCGCAAACATTGACGGACAAAGTTGTTGAGGACTTGTTACGAGATCTTACATGCACAACTTCAGTTTTCTCAAGATTCAATTTCAAACCATTTTGCAAAGACCAATCTTCATGATATTTATGGATGATTTGTGGTACCTAAACCATACAGAACCATTCGGTAATCCCGAATTAAGAGTGTTCACTTGGGTTTTGATTTCACTGTGTAAATAAAAAAGAATGTTGGAATCATAATCAATGAAATACAGATAGTAAATCTTGGTAAAAGTGATGTATTAAATGTATCACTAGCATACGAAAAAAGGATTGAACTCAAGATTGAGGATTGCATGTAATAATCTGTTACCTGTTGAGAGATGACGTGATTCTGAAATGCCGTTGAAAGTTACCTATATTTTTCCTTCTTACGTAGTATCGATCCAATGAAAGCTCTTGGCCATGTATAAACGGAATTTACGAATCAAAATTGCATGAATAAGCATGTGGAACATTTTGCCCAGGACTAGAAATATTCCACTTTCATGTTTTTTGTCGAAAAGTGCATTGTATTTTGTCGCAAATCTGTAATAAGGCCAAATCTGTATTTTTCCCTGAAACCGTATTTTGGTAGGAGTTCAATATTTCATGTGTGCTTAAAAAGTTCAAAAATCTTTCGTACATCACTTTCTCAAAATGTATATTGTTGAAATTATAAAGTTAAATGATTGTTTATTATATCAGGCGGATATAGTGTTTTCTTTCAGTAAAATGAAATTGGAGTAACTGGGGCAAGTTTTAGTAAATCTGGACATAAACTTTATAGATTCATTAGACTAGAGTGAAAGTTTGGCTTTGCAATGAAATGGATAATGTGCTTGATAGGTTTGAGCAAGGAAGTACATGACTCTGTATAATATGATCATATTAGCTGGAGTTCAACGCTAAAGTAATGTTGAAAAATTCATTAGATTTGGTATTAGTTAGGAAAAGACATCCTTGTGTCTAACGATTCTGAGAGAAAATTTGTAGAACGCGTAATGTGCGTACTGAAGATTTTACTTGCCATTTGTCAATAGTTGTTTGTAGGCCAATATCGCTGGAAATGATTTGAATGATGAAAGATAATCTGATGTAGGAGGCATTTTGCTCCCATGTATATTGAACTTATCCTTGGCTGATGAATCTGGGTTATTTTCAAAAATTTTCTTAGTGGTATGCAGTGCAGCACTTGCATTTAAAAAGATTTTATTTAGTTTTGCGAGTAATACAGCTTACGATCGAGAGTCACGAAGTACGCATATCAGCGTATATCTTTCGTAACACTAAACATTGTGTTTCAGTTGTTGGATTTGTCAGGTATACATTTTGTAAGAGGGTCCCTCATTTTGATTGATTTCATAATCTCTTTCATTATCCATGGATTTGGGGCTTTCTGGGATTACTTTGCTCTCACAAATGGGATGAGTCCTCCCCCCCCCCTAATGAAGCTAAAGTTTATCATCATATTTTTCATAAGCTATATTCACATCATTTACACGGAGTACATCATTCCAATCTCCTAGACCTAAATCTCGTTTGAGCAGTTCCATATTCCTCGGAGTTTCTTTGCGATATAGTGGGTGGTTTGAAGCAATATGTATTATTTTCCTGAACTATGAAATTAGGTAGGTTATCGAAAAACTCTGAACAATTCAGTCCTCCAGTAATCTATTACTGCCGTTTGCAAATGATAAAACTGAGTGAAAATGTACAAATTTGATTAAAATCGGGTGGAAGTGAGAAAAGTTCAGATTTTGTGAAGTTTCGTTAATATTTGCAGAACAGTTCTCGTACAGTTGATATGAATGTGCAATCAAATGAGCTAATGATGTCATTACTTCACAATTCCCCATGAAGTGTGGACAAAGAAAAAAAATCAATGTAATTGTAAAACATAGCGTTATTTTCTGGTTGAAAGAATCCAGAATTATTAGTTAAACATATTAAGATTTGAAACTGGGGGGTAGCTATATTATACATTTATATCACCTTGAAAAAAAAAGCATGGAACCCCGACAAAAGCTAGAGAGGAAGCTAACAGGGTTATATTATTTAGTTAAGGCACATACACTGTAGTTTCAAGCACATGTTTTTGCATGCTGCCAATTAGATCAGTAGATCGCGGTTTTTTGTTTGTGTGTGTGTGTGTGTGTGTGTGTGTGTGTGTGTGTGTGTATAAATCCTTCCTTTCAGGATACACATCAATGGGATTTCAATGACTCACACTTGGACAATCGGACGATTGGGGCTTAACCATAGATGGGCCTCAGCTGCATGTCTTTGAATACTTATAAATGTGACAATATTATCAGCAAGGACTAGCATGGTGAATGCAACCTCGTACATCTATACCACAATGTAATGTAAGTGTGATAATCTTCACCACATTGGAAGTGGGAAGACGAGCGGAAAGTGATGGTTGAAACGAGGTTATACGGGTCGATGAAGAAAGTCCGCATGCATATTGTTCAACGTAGGGTGGACGAAGTTATAATGACAACATTTACTGAAGCGGCTTCGTCTAGAAGATTGTAAAAAAAACTGTCACGATCAGGAAAACAGAACTTCTTTTCTTTTCCCTTCTTTTCTTTCCTTTCCTTTCTTTTTCTTTTCTATTCTTGTCTTTTATTTTTGCCATTAGCGAGTGAGGCTCAATCTCGATGTGTTTTCGTGGGGATTTTATTTTCACTGTACAACCTCTAGCACGACGTTTAAATTCACCATGATCACTGGCTTTGAATGTTGTGTGGCTAACAATGGGCATTTAGATATTTTATTAGCAACACCAACTGGGCATGGTAAAAACATATCTGCGTTCATTTATGTATATCAAGAGCAATTGTTAAGTTTGATGCTGAAATCAGATAATGAAAATTATTATGATAATAACGAAAACACATTCTATAGTAATAACAAAATTTTCATTAAAATAACAGCGGTTACTGTCATTTCCATTAGCATAATTAAGTCATAATCATAGAAATGATATCATTGATTATTCTAAACAGTAGCAATAATGATAAGGTGTTAGTCTGTTACTGCAAGGTAATCTTATATCAGTGATAGCACTGCCAGCAAAGAGTGCCGAGATTATAAATCAGTCCATCTGTCCAACGCGCGGGTATTTATTTTTACACCTGCTTCAAGTTGTCAAGACGAGGAAACTTGCTAAAGAAAACTGGCTGACCACGGCATGCCATGACACACGGCAGAATTTGAACGCGGAGCTTTCACTTGAAAGTTTGGCAGCTTAATCAACAGCCCTTAGTACCCTATCATTGTTGCTTTTTTGTTGCTTTTGTTTTGCTTTGCTTTGCCTTGCTTTAGTTGTTGTTTTTTTTTAGAGGAGGAGGAGATTTGTTCATTTCCTTTTCACATTTGAAAGTAACTATAAGTGGCTATCACAATAACGAGTTTTTCGTCTCTCTCTCTCTCTCTCTCTCTCTCTCTCTCTCTCTCTTTGGAAATTATTCCCTGATATCGAAAGCTGAAGTAGAAAGGGATCACATTAAAGTTGTCGCAAATCAATTTAGATTAGATCCGCTGAAGCAAGGACATAAATATTAGCGAACTAGACGTCGTCAAGACAGTTGGTAAGCTCCACAGAGTTAATTTCTACATGGTTGCTGGTATATATTATACAGCATAGTCCTATTTTGGGCATTGCCCCGTCACGGAAATGATTTAAATGTTCACCATTCACGGTCTCATGCGGCCGTAGATACTTGGAAATGTGATATATCTGAGGGTATACGCCTCGTATGTCTCTTTGTGCTTATATACTGTATTCAGTAAATTGCATATCATGTGACAATGTCAGCTTCGTGTTTTCCTCATTTTAGGGAAAGGTAAGAAGGTAAAGTTTGCCTTATACTTTCTGACGAAGGAACTAATCAGCAATTACATCTTTTGTTCTTCTTTTTTTACAAGAGAATTGTCACATTTTCTCTACTCTTATGGCACTCGTCATTAATCGCTCCATTACTTTGTGTCCGGTATTTTTCAGCTCCGTAACGCAGGACGAAACATACAGAACTAAATAGGAGTGTCATCTCTTTCATCTCTTCAAAATACCACATAAATCTCCACTTCAAATGAAATACAATAAAACCTGCCTTAGCGGCCACCTGTGTATAGCGGTCATCTGCCGTATATGCGGCCACTAAAAAATCCCCTGAGAGAAAAGCCATGAATAAGGCCCTGTCCATAGCGACCATCAATGTTGTTTTCCTCGGTAGATTTGAACCTGTCTATAGAGACCACAGACCAAGGCAGAGCCGCAACTGTAATGAGCCGATAATTCACTGTTTTGTTTAGTGTTTTTTTTTTATTCTCTCTGCTTTGCCGATCATGGCTAACAGCTGTTAGCTCAGCAATCGCCACCGCTACATTCTCTCGCCGTTCAGTCATAGTAATCCACTCGCGAAAAGGCTTGCTTGCTGCACTCATGCTACTGTGCAAAAACTCGATCAATGCCAGCATCGTTCAATGCACGAAAATGCACGTGCATATAGGCCTACATTATACAAACACATAGGCCTACATACTTATGGATGTATACAACAATAATATATTCACATGTCGGCACGAGCACAAAAAGTGGGATAATCTGTCTAAATAGCGATCACCTGTCTATAACGGTCATTCTTTTCATCCCTCTTGAGTGGCCGCTGTAGACAGGTTTTACTGTACTTGAAGTGACAGCCCTTTAGGTTTAAACCCAATACCTTCCAATGATTTCCTTATATCTGACACATTATAACAATCGGTTCTCGTACGCAAAGAAATATGGATAATAAATCATTGTTGACGGTGCTCTTCGTGAAAGTGAAGAGAACATCAACCGAATATAGTACGAGGCAACTCGACAATGTTCCCTCTTTTCACAAGTTACGTGTTCTCACGGAGGATCGGCGATCACATGGCATTGATTACTCCAATTGTATCCGTGAAAACCATGCAGTAAGTGCATGTACGGGAACTGTATACCTACAACTGTAGCGTATTAGACCAGTCTTTACCCGACATGTTTGGAAAATGTCTGGAAATTTGACACCGACACTGCTGTGATCTTGTGATTTTTCTCCTTGCAAACTGCGTGTCTGAATAGCATTTTCCCGTTGATAAGTGGGAGAGAACAATATGTAACTGAAGAGGGCGGCTAATTTGTTTCAATTCTAAATTCCGTTTTGTTTGTTTTGGTGTGTTTTTTTTTTTTTTGGTATTGCTTTGTCAGCCGATATCTATAGTCTACACACGGACTGCACGATATGGCGCTCACTATCAAAGGCAACCATTTAAACTGACGTATATAGATGGTAGAACCCGCAGGGAAACAAATCGATGTCTAGCCTGCTCCGGTGATCTGTCTCTCGAAAGTGTCTTGGTCGAGTAATACTCGTATCGAGAAAAAGGAGTTAGCTCGACAGACTATGTCCTTTTTTATCTGTATTTTTCCGGTGTCGCTGCATAATGACAAGCCTCTGGAGGGCTGGGTTTCTGTTTAACTGTAGAGCAGAGTTCCATCACGGAGCTATTTAGTTCCTCTACAAGTTGTGACTTTTCTATGACGTTTAACATGTTTAATGACAACGATGGTGATAATGAGATACACCAGTGTATCCGTTGTTCAATTTTCGTGTATTGCAGTGTTTTCCAGATTTCTTTTGCCCCCATTTCGAGGTCTATATACAAGGTATATTACGTTCTCCTTTGAATAGATTGATATTAAACATAAGCGTATACTTCGAAGTGCTTTCTGTGTATAACACTGATATAACTATTAACCATCACTGCCTTGGAAAAGACATGTGAAAATGTAAAAATATGCTTTGAGCATGTGCAAAAAGAAGCGTGGGGAATCTTATAGTGTTATTAGGTAAATTGAATTATTCATGACTGATATCAGCTTCATTGTAGACAGCGACGAAGTGACAAAACTCGTTACTCACAAACAGGTAGACTGTGCTATAATTGGAGACTTTTCAAATACTCTTGACGGGAAATCGTCTTCCTCGTGCCAAGTCGAATCAAATTACATTCAAAGGAACATGACCGTCTGGAAACTTCAATTTCAAATTAATTCGGAGCGATTACACTCGCTGCGCTCGCACACACCCCTTCAATTAGTGATGTACCACTTTGCTTATACCGCGCGTCCACTTTGATTCGCGGCGCAAACATTAGGCGTTAATAAAGTGAGAGGAGCACGATATGAGACCGGGTGGCTGATTGGATACCCCCTGAATTCCTTGGTGTTCTGCTATTGTTTTGGAGTTTGTTCAGCCCTGCACCTGTCATCCGTTTTCAATAGTAAACGTAGCTGATTGATGGACTCCGTTCTCGTGAGCTACTGGTATATCTTACTCAGGACTCTCTTGCCGAAGGGGCTGGCGGCTTTCTCAGAAGGCGCCGGATTTCGAAGTTCCGTGGCTGACCGTGCATTTTTCTCTTTCTTTGCTTCCATAATAAAGCTGATGAGTTCCTGTACTTGCATGCGTAAAATACACACCCATTACATTATCCTGACCCACTTGCAATATTATTATTATATACTGGTACCATTATCTTCATAACAGATTAACTGTGATGGCTACGAACCTGTGCGCGTGAATTATGCAAATTGGTGGTTTAAGATTGTTGGTTTAAAATGATGAGAGAAGGTTACAGAGAATCTCTTTCCTTTTTTGTTTGTTTGCATGTCACTAATGTGTTCCTGTTTAAAGTCGCCCCAATGACTTGCCTCGAGATATCCTTTATAGAAAGAAAGTGATCACATTCATTCTAAGTTGTATGGTGTGCGTGCGTGTTTAAACAAAGACAAGTCATAATCATAGTCGTACAGTGAAAGAGAAAGAGAGAAGTGAAAGAGAGAGGAAAGAGAGGGAAACAGCGAGAGGGATAGACAGACAGACAGACAAACAGACAGAAATAAGAGAGAAGAAGAGAGAGTTCGCTGCTACCCAAGCAAAAATCTCTGCTTAAATGCATCGTTGAGCTATCACATCAGTCATGTTTGAGCGGAGCACACAAGGTGACATTGTTGTCGCGTCGCTCGAAGTCGAGTCGCATGAGAGAAAAGTCGATTTCTTTTTTACCACGCTCTCTCGCGGGCTCTTTTGCCCAACCTATTCACTTGAGCAAGCGAAGAGAGAGAGAAAAAAAATCGGAAAGGAAATCCCGGAAATATTGCTCTTTGATGTGTGAAAGGAATCTCGTTTTAAATGCTCCTTTGAGTAAATGACATAATAGTTATATTGTGTATAACTCCCATCGCAGGATGTCGTTAATTCATCTGTTCACGGATGATCGTGGCGACATCTTGAAATTAAGCTTTAGCTGTTGAATTATATTCATGGTGACACAATTTGCAATCAGTTCCTGTACATGCATGCATAAAAAACTAAAAGACCTCCTCTGAATGAGCGAATTGTCCGGTGGTGTGAAATGATCCCATTATAAAATCTTATACGGAGATGACTGCATGTCGTATTGGATCGAATTGATGCCATGATAACATTACATCCTCCCCTTTCCTTCCTTCCCCGAATGAAGCTTTTTTTTCGGACAGAGAGAGAGAAAAAAAAAATAGGCGACAATTAGGGATGAGGAGTAGGCACGTACACTTTCAGTTTAGAGAAGATATCGCATCAGGCCGATATATATATTTTTTTTAACCAAGCCTTTCTCGAAGTGTTTGAGTAGAAACGACCCAGCGCGGAAACAAAATGTCAAGAAGATTTAAATTGTGGACACTCACGCTGTACCAAAAAAAAAAAAAAAAAAAAAAAAGATCTAAACACATCTATGGACAGATATTGTTGTCGTATGAGGGAGGGGTTTTTTCCACCATCCTGGTCAGTGCCGGTTGACCTTGTCTTGGAATAAGTTACCATGTGATAGCAATTACTGTATCTTTTTTTTTAATCGCTACTACAGACTGAAAATTGTATTGGACGAATGTTTCGACATTGGCCAGCACCTATCTTGCTATCAAGAGAAGATATGAACCAACCAAATCTTACATCGGTTCTGAGGGGCTTGGATCTGATTAGCTATCGCTAGCCTTCTCGGTGTTTCCATCAAGTTTTATGTGATCAAATCATAGATGATGCTGATTTTTTTTTTTCACTGAGCCATAATCCCCATGCATAATAGGCTATCGATAAAGTAAAATGATAATTATAGACTGAGTGAGCGCATAGGGACATTATCACTTTGTGTTATGCGCTATATAAGAACTGTCAATCATTATTATTATTAAGTGCATATCACAATGCCTTTCACAAAGGACGTAGGGTAGAGATCTCCTTACACAGAAAGTAAGAACGTTCCTTCGTTGAGAATGTAATTTTTCACGGGTGGACTTCACGAGTTCGACAACCACGAGACATAAAGCCCACGAGTTATACTGCCCAAGAATCATTATACAATGTAGTTCAGGAGATAGACGCTATTGTGAACAAGGCCCATGATACGAGCTCGATATTACTTACGTAAGTTTGCACTTTTTGCCTGTTGTGTCGAGCTTATGGCCTATCAAATTTGTCCGATGTCTAGTTCACGGGCCTGTTTGAGTCTATGAGCCTGTTAATACCTGGTGTCTAGCACATGGGATGTGTGACTCGTGAACCTTTTTTCAATGTCAGTGGAATGTATATCTCGTGTGGGTCGAGCTCGTGGGATGAGCCCTCTTTTACGTCTCTCTCTCTATCTTTCACTCACCACCCCCTCTCTCTCTAATTAAAAGTATTGTAGTGAACATGCAGTCCGATGAACTTCATTGCAAGCAGTGCATGGTGATGCAGTAATCTGTTAATGGGAGGTGAATAGCTTCAAGTTGAAAAGAACAGATTATTAAAGGGTCATCGTGCCTGCATGCTTACATTATTGCTCTGTGATGAATTCATTTTCTGGATTCCAGACCGTTACGTGCATGACAGTGTGTTTCTATTTACGGCTATTTGTGCGTCAAACTGAAATAATTCCCATTTCCTGCGACCAAGCCATTTCATTATGATGATGGCCTGCGTGTACTTTTCTCATTTCAGTTAAAAGTTCAGGAATACTCTGTACTAAGCACACAAAATAAAGACAAAAACAAGTGGAGAAAATACTATTTAGATGCAGTTTTTGCGGTCTCTTTGCTTCCCATGTGCTTACAAAAACAGATGAAACATTAGATGAATACAATTGCAAAGTCACGGGTAGCTCTAAGTCACCTTTGCATGTGTTACAATGATGATGTGTATACTATTCTTTTGTCTATAAAGGTTTTACCCGTGCACTATATTACTCCCCGTAGTACATCCTGGCCGACGGGGCATTCGTTATGATAGTAATAGCCATTATGTATAGCACAAAACTATAAAACGTACAAAGCAGCATTAGCTTTTAGGCAGATTCAGCTACCTTATCATTCCTGCGTAACAACGGTGTTGACAAGTGCTAAAAGGACGCATATACATTGTATGTGTATATCATAAATGTCGATTTTCTTTTTATGCGCTTGAGAATGAATATCTGTGAGATACTCAAGCTAAGTAGTAAAGGGGACCAGTCCAGACTAAAGTTTCCGCTTTTATAGGGATGTAGCACATGGCGCCGAGGGGAAATGAACTCTCAGAAACATTCGTTATTAGTTATTATGCAGTTTTTATACCATTTAAACATTCTTGCTTGTACGGCATATCAAAAGTATGTCAATGCACTGCTTGTGCTCATTCACGATGTCCTTGTCATGATAAAACAAAACTTCAGCATGACTGTTTACAGTGCTCATCTCTATGAATGCATTTCTCCCACCCCACCCCACTCTGATGCCCCCAAAAGAAAAATAGATAAAGCGATGACAAATAAACAACTCGTCCCAGAAAACATGGAAAAAGTCAATGCACTTTTCTGCATGAGAACTGAGGAGCCGAGTATTATGCTCTCGCTACGCCTGTAATCGAGAGAGATGGATAACAGATATAAACTGGCTGATATCTGAATGTAACACTCTGAATCATATAATCCAGTGTTTCATTCATATATTAACCCGTTTGTATCTATTATCTCGCTCTCTCTCTCTCTCTCTCTCCCGATCTCTCCCTTCCTCCCTGTATTATTATATATATATTTATGGTACATGATTATCATTATAATTGTATATATATATATATATATATATATATATACAATTATAATGATAATCATGTACCATAAATATTTTCTTTTGTGTTGGATGTTGCCGTCTTAGTATGTACTCTTTATACCGTGAAGTGAATTTATTATTTTTTACAGTTTTATCAAATAATTATGAATATATAGTATGTATGTATATAATTATTATGTATTGTTTTCATCCAATAATGGCATTTCATATTTTATTGTATGTCACTCCGCAATTCAGCCATTTGGCTGCCATGGCAGTATATTGTGAATAAACCAGATTGAAATGAAATGAAATGAATTATGTGTATAAATACATCGAAAGTGTTCTATTCAACGACACTATCTCTTTGAACGTTCAAAAAGATTATTTGCCTCACATTATGCACAGGCATGTATTGGGCTGGCAGTCATTGTAATTACAACACCCTGTGACGAACATAGCGATGGGTGTCAATCTCTGTCCTCTATGGATGTGTATGATTATAGTAGTTAAGCAAAGCTTACGGTAAATACCTTGCACCTGTCGTGTGGCGTTTTTGCCGCTGTGACACGTACGAAATCCTCTCAGCAAATTAAAAGATCCATATTTGAACAAGAGATGAGAGAGAGAGAGATCCCCCCCCCCCCACCAAAATCATGATAAATTTTGTGAGATTCTGCGCACGTTTTCTGATAAGGTTGACAGGCTTCTCTGCCAGGTTGGTAAATACAACAAACTGTCTGTCAGTAATTTCTCTCAGTCAAAAATGTGCAAATGACAGAACGCATTGATATGCTTTTTTGTTTGTGAAAATGATTCATCGCACAGCGCAGTTGAACTAGAAAAAAATCAGAAGAAAATCACAGCAGAAAGTATATTGTGTAACTTTTAGAGGTGAGTTTTGTTTGGTATTGTCTTCGTTTTTTCCAGTGCAATTATACCATGTATACGAATATCTCATTCCCATGAACTATCTAATAACATGCCTTAATCCAGTATGCTTGTACAATTATGTTCCACTGGTATGTAAGGGAGATTGAGACGTGCACGAGCCAGTAATGACACTTTCACTTTCAAAATCATTCAAATCACAAATCAGTTATGCAACTTCCTTCAGAACCAATTAGTGAGCTAATGAGTCAGTCAGTCATATTATGAGCTCTATGTCAACCCATGTAAAATGGTTGCAGGTATAACCTTTCTCAAATAATGTTTGCTTTGATATCGACACCAAATAGTTCATTAACTTTGTCTAACAATGGGTGTGGGTGATAGAGGCATTCTCAATTGTTTGTTTTCGCTTTTGTACTACGCTTGCTTTCTTTGGTTGCTTTGTTTTATGTTCATTCTTTGCTAGATTCTTTGCATTCAAACAAACACTAGGCGCGCAGAGGACCATGTCCATATCATGCATTCTTTTACAGTTCATTTGCTCTCCATGGATGATGCGAAAGGTCTTACATTTCCCTGACCATCAACGATTCCACCCACAAGTCTATTTCGGTGACACTGTTGCCAATGAAAGAAAGCGTGATTCACAGACGAATCGCCACCCGAACTGCAAAGTTTAACCATGCATTCACCTGCGTCAGTTTAAAACATGAGCAAACACGTTACAAAAACAAGCAAGCAATAATGTAACAGGGCAAAAGATAACACTGTGCCTGCCCTTGCCATTCTCTTCCTATCCGGATAAAGTTTGAGATTCCTTTCAAGAAAGCTGTTGCTTGGTTTAAAAAATACAGAGACAATTTCAGAAAAAGCCTGTGTAATCTAGCTATCATTACTGTCCCAGAGACACAGTGACAAGGCATCGAATAAATTCATCTATTTTTGCTTACTTTTAAAGATTTGTCGTACTTTGTATATCCAGCTTGTATTGGTATTGTTTCAGCTTGTCATATATACAGGCCATGTTGGGCGGTGCCAGGTAAAAATGTCAGAGGTAAAAATGTCAGAAGTAAAAATGTCAGAGGTAAAAAAAAAATGTTAGCGGTAAAAATGTCAGAGGTGAAACTGTCAGAGATATTTTTACATCTGACATTTGTGCCTCTGACATTTTCACTTCTGACATTTTTATCTCTGATATTTTTAGCTCTGACAGTTTTATCTCTGACATTTTTGTCTCTGACATTTTAACCTCTGACATATTTTTTTTGCCTCTGACATTTTTACCTCTGACATTATTACACCGAACCATGTTGGGCGGCCAGAGCATTATTGTGGTAAGAAATAGCATTTTGCTTCATATGTCTTTGGCATGACTACTGCAGTATATATAAAATGTAAGTATACACATTGTAGGTCAGTCATATGGGGGGGGGGGGTAGGATTAGAGAGAATGTGTGTCATTGAAAATGTATTGACAAAAAAACACCTTCAAAAGTGGTGTGACTTTTTGCATATGCAATCAACGTTATTTTTTTGTTTCCATTTTATAAGCCACTTGTCAAATTTTGTTTCATAATCTTACCTTCATTTTAGAAGTCAGTTTTGTTTGGTCCTGCTCATCCCCCCCCCCCTCCTCCTTGAGAAATCGAATCCTCCGTATTTACTATGCAATATTGTGTGTGTTGTGAAAATACAATGTCTAACGGCAAAACTGAGGAATTACTTATTCCTTGCTTCATCGTTTGCTCGATAAGTTCATTAAAACAGAAGTCCTGTTTAAGAATTACGCCAAGAGGTAATTCGAGTCTGTCGAACCCGGGCAATTAATGAGAATATCATATTATGTTGAATGGCACGCATCATGTCAAACAGGCCAAAGTCCGATTCTAATTCTTTTCAAGCGACCCATCAGTCAATACTACACTATTATAATTATACCGTCTACCATGGTCTACAGAAAGCGTGCTAATGTTCCAGCAAAACTATGAATTCACGCCATATAATCACCCATTTCAGCTCTATTGTAGTAATTGTTTGTTTTTCAGAGAAAGAACGGAGGGGGAAGGGGTAGTAAAATATTCATAAAATTACGTTTCAATATACGTGCTCATAACCATCCACGTCATAATCATCCGCAAACTATATATGAATAATTTCTAAGTGCAATTACACAAATTGTTGTGTCGAAACATGAATAAATTGTAGATTTTGTAATCATTTTGGCAATAGGTCATATCTACGAGTTCGACGCTGCATACAATTGTCCCTTTCGGAGTTGCATGCACTGATTACCAGAGGACTGTAATATGGAGAGTGGAGGTCATCAGAAGACAATAAGTGGAGAAAAAAAAAGATTGATAAGTTTATTTATTTCTACTTTTCTTCCACTTGCTGAGCGTGAGACAGACAGGAGACAAAGGGACACGGGTCACGTGATTCTGGAGAACTGATGGCGAAAGTGGTGGAGACTAAAAAGTACTGTGGTCAAACCAGACATTTTCGCGTCCATGAAACTTTCGCGAATTTCGCGAGGAACCATGCAGAATTCGCGAAAGTAAGATGCAGGCAAAATAAGGTTTCGTCTATATAACTATACACAATCACAATCGAATGCCAGTGGCAATTCGCCAAAACTTCATGCCGCGAAGAAGGCCGTCGACTTGACGTGTTATGGTTTTAAAGTACGGGCAGTATATCTTGTGATAGAGTGAGACATAGATAGATAAGAGGATATCATTATAATATTTTAGTGGTAGACTGATAAGCAGGTAGGTAATAAGTGAGAGGGGGCGGGAGAAAACTAGTGAAAGAGAAAAAGAGAGAGGGCGGAGAGAGAGAAAGAAGGTGTTGGGTCTAGACAGACACACATACAGAAAAACATACAGAGTGAGTGCTAGATTATGAGAGTGCATTCATGGCATTGGAGATACGTTATCGTCTCTTCAGTGCCAGGACTGCAATACAACTCTTTCCCTATTTTTTCGACAAAGCATTTTTTTCTTACGAGTAAAGGACTACAGCGTCACGGTGGATGAAGATGTGAGAGCTATTAAGCGCGCTTACTCATCTATAAAATACATGCAAAGCTTTTAAAAAAAGTGCTGCTAACAATTATTAAATTATTATGACAAAGAACAGATACTCATATCACATTCAACTGTAACAATGTGAGCATACAATGATTAGCATGGTCCCATGACATTTGCTCCTGCGACAAATGCTTCCATGAAATATCTGCACGCTAAGCCAAACATAAATTCTACCCACACACGTAACTCTAACCCTACAATCCTAATCCTCACATCAAACTTAACCTTAAACCCTAACCCTAAGTCCTTGGAGAAAATAAGACTGGAGCAATTGTCACAGGAGCAAATGTCGTGTCACCGATTAGCATAGGCCGTAATCTTCACGGCATTAACAATTGTCAAAATTGAGACTTCTTCAGACTTTTTTCTTCTTCTTATTGTCTTTTCTTTTATTTTCCTTTAGTCTTGAGAATTTCTGACATGACAGCAATACACATTCAATAATCCTAAAGTGTCAAATTTTGATCTTTATCACTGTAATAACGTATGGCGAATCATCTCTGAAATTACAAACACCTGTTGCAAGTACATACGTATGCAGACAGCAAGTATTTGATAAACATAGCCTGCATAGACAGGCAAGCGTTGTCATTTATACCGCACAAAATAGACTTTCGGAGTTATCCTTGACTTACTCCGCGCAAATGGACCAAGTGCGGAGATTCAATTTACGGGGAATATAATGCTTGTAATGATAATATATATAGTAATATGAAAGCGTTATCATAACGGTTGGTTACTCTTTTTTTCTCTCGCTATCACCTCATTTTGTTTGATATGCAGAAGCTCATCAACTGAATTGCCGCAAATGTAAACGTGTTAGTGGTCACAGTTTTGATTGCATCAAATCTACTTTCGCCGAATATTTCCTACACATCGTTGCTTTCAAAATAGATCAATTACATATCTTATACGAGCTTGCGGGAACACGTATTCCCGTCGGGGGTGCGCAGGTGTCGAACTGCGGCCGTTCCCCAATAAATCTTAAACTGGTTTGCAATTAATTGCCCGTGGCCAATGAATATATACATTGTACTTGAGAGTCGGTGGTCATTGCTCTCACCGATCTAGAAGCTTCTTTTTATTGGGGAAAAAATAGCGGAACTTGTTCGCGTATAACGACCTCTCTTATCCACATAAAATATACATTAGAATATTTGATCCATTCTGCTCTCCCGATAGCCAGTTTAAACTTTAAGTTTCTGCCCTCTATCTTTGCTGGGACACGGAGGGCAAAGTAGCGATTTAGATTTTTTCCCCCTCGAACTGATCGCAGATGTACTAAACTGAATATTGATAGTGTTTTAGAGCTGATACCATCTAAGTAACAGTGTTAGAATTTGAAACCGATATTGTCCTGCTTGTAAAAAATGGTAATTTTTTTCAGATGTCACTCATTTCAGACTACTCCTCTGAGCCATAAGGTTTTGACCCAGACTGTCACCCCTATCTCTCCGGGTATAGGTAAGGGGAGCGCTTAATGTCATCGAGGGGATAACCACAAATTCAGGCTTTTTGTGCGGTTGCCCTTTTCAGGAGTTCACAATCAATGACAATACGGGTAGGGAAACCATCACATTTCATTTGCAGATCTTTCCCGGAATCACGAAAGCATCTGTCATATCTGGCTCGAACTGCTGACGGGCCAGCCGGATGGCCTTATCAGAAGTTTGTGGCTTTAACATTTCAATGAATAAACAAGGCATTGGCTGGAAAAAGAAATCGTTTCATTGGCAAGGATTTGGTGTCATGTTGCGGCAGAATTTAAGATGCTTTAAAAACGCTTGGAAAACTCCCCAAAGTGGTTAGCAACCGAAAGATACTATTCACCTAAATCGAAGTAAGAAATTTCTGCTGGTTCGGTGACATGAGTTAGAAATATTCAATATAGCAAACTTGAGGCGTAAAAAGGGCATGACAGGTTATAATGTGAAATTCGCTTGAGCTGGATTGAGGCGCGTGTACTGACCCTTACCTGTCAAGCGCTTATAGTTTTAACTTGTTTGTGTATGCGCTGTGGAGGCGTTGACGATGTCCTTGGTATTCTCGCTCATTGGGTGCCATGCGAGCACGATTCGGCTAACGCGATGGAGTAACACTAAAGAAAAACCATGAAAAAAAGGAAAACCATTTGAACCAAATTGAAGGGGCGTGAAAAGTCAGCCCTCTCTTCAGCATCCTGCATGTCGCTTTGACTTGCTTCATATTATAAATAGGGAGAGAGCGAACATCGAAAGATGTCGTGTTATTGTCGGTTCTTACCGTATTGAACACATTGCAGAGGTGCCAACTTTGCACATCCAAGTGAGGTTTCAAAGTACAATCAGAGAGCGTGCGTATTAAAACATCTTGACAGGCAAAATAAAATCCCAAATGAAAGTTATGTTAAACAATCAGAGAGCATGTGTGTAGCATCTAAACAGGCAAAATTAAATTCCAGATGAAAGTTACGTTTATCATAGGGTTTATACTCTTGTAAGGACATGAGAAGATATATATAAGTTTACAGAGAGCTGCCTTTAAAATTGTCTGAATTGATATCTTTGGTGCCTTGTGATGGACCATTAAGATCTCTTTTTTTCCAATTTGTTGAAAAAAAAAAGCTCTATCATTCCTTGCAGTGATAAAAGTCTGGTTGGGAAACTCAGATTGTTAAAAAAGAAAGGATGATATCATATGAGGTCGGCTCGGCTTTTTGCACCTGTACTTATCAATCATTACGACCCAACAATATCACACATGCATATTCATGATATGACTTGACAGAGGCGGAGGATAATCTACAAAGTTTAATGACCTATCATGGCAAAAATTGTTCTTCATGGCAGCAAACATTACCATGTGTATTCCATTTTTTTTTCGTGTAAAACGTATTTCTTCCCGAAGAGTGAGTCGGCGGCGAAGCCAAAGAACTTTGGGAACATGTCTGCCGGATTTAATGGGTATTGATGGCAAAGATGAGGAGGCGGGCGCTGCCTAGCTCCATTACCCATCTTCGCCGTATGATAGACTTATTCCACTTCCTTGGCTGCTTGCTTGAAATGCGACTGTCCATAACGCAAACCCTCTAATGGAACGTCAGCAATCAGGGGCGAAGGTTAGAAATAATCGGGATCGGAGGGGGAAAAGAACAAGAAAGACAGAGAGAGGGAGAGAAGCTTTGCCCAAAGGCCATGATCTGAAATGATTTCCAGAGAAAATGTCAAATGGCATGGGATGCAGTGCTTCTGGCAGTCGAGTCAAATGGATCGAAATGTCGGAAAAGTTTATCGTCTCTCGCAAGTTTTGGAAAGCTAAAAGCTACTACAGAACCATCCACGCGAAAGGCGCATGCGCTAGTATTATGGATGCATTAAGGCAGAACAGAATGAAGATAAAACCAAAAGCAGAAAGACCAGAGACACACTTCACATAGAGATGTTGGTTTCAAATTATGGCAGTTGATGTGTGTAATAACTTGAACATTTGCAATAGACAAATCGGTCGGATCTTGACAGTTGCCACTACAGGGTAAGAGCAATAAAGTTGGAATTGGAAAGCAACCCCTCAACTTCCCGTTTTTTTCTGGATGTGGTTGGTAAGCTGCTGTCATCAATGCTATCTCGAGACTTACAACATGAAACAATTGCAAAAATATGCATGGGCACCAGATTCGTCCATCCATTATCCAATCACCATGCAAGAGTTACAGTCACTGTATAAGTAACTTTACACACAAAACAGACGAATAAATTAGAACAGAATTACTTAAATACTTTTCTCTGTACTGAGTAGCTTCTTGACTCATTTTGTTGATGCTCCAGTTGCATTCAAAATAGAAGTGATAGGGTGCCTATTCTAACTTCTGCAGATTCTATTCAATTTCAATTTCAGGTTTTTCATGAAGAAGAAGAAAAAATGTTTTTATTCTCTCGGGAATAATCAGTCAAAAAACATTTTCAATGAGAAAAAAAAATCCCAAAGAAGTCAGGAAAATTGCGTTTATGAACCATGTCGATAATTATTTTATATAGAGTAAAGATGAGAAGATGAAATTGTGTATGTAGAGCAGACATGCGTAGAATACGCCAGGCACATTGCCCTTTTTTTTTTTGGGGGGGGGGGATTTCAATAGACTTTGAAAGTCAATAAAATGAGGTATAAACCAAAAAGTAACTGGAAATGTTGCTATAGCGACTGGTATGCCTCCGCCATAATGCATGGTTCTCCGAATAGGACTATAGCACAATGTCTTGACAATGTGTGATGACAGTTTCACATAACTGGCAAAATATTAAAAATGACAGGTTTGTCACAAATGCATTGATTAACTTTCCTTGAACTAGGTTTATTTGGATGAATGGCTATATACTGTCTAATTAGAGTGCAGGTATTTGGGGATTTGTACCCAACTTTTGACCCTTTTATAAGTTTAAAGAAGAAGTGAAATTTAGCACTTTCACTTGACCTTTGACCTTTTGACAAGAAACTTCCAAGAGAATCTGTATTGAGTAATACATGCATACACTATTAAAGTTTCAAGAAAAAAATCCTGCAGGCATTGCATAGATAAGAGGGAAATGATGACAATTTGATGAGTTGACCTCGACCTTGGACCCCTTGACCTTTGAACCATGACCTATGAATTCCCTACATCATCACTGTCAGTCAGAACATGCATATACACTAAGTTCCATGAAGATACCTTGATATATTTGTGAGATATGGAGAAAAAAGTGTCATTTTGACATTTTCACTTGACCTTTGATCCTTGACCTTTGACCTCATGACCCAAAACTATCTCTGGGGAATCTTTATTTGGCAATTCATGTATACATCAAGTTTCAAGAAAATACCTCCAGCCGTTGCAGAGATATAGGGGAAAAAGTGAAATTTTGAGCATTTGACCTTGACCTTTTGACCTTTGACCTTGAGCATGTGCACCAAAAAGTTGATAGGCACAACTTCGCAACCTTATACATATACATGCGAAGTTTCATCAGGATACCTCTAACGGATTGTTAGATACGCTGTCCACAAAATTGATTACGGACGGACGGACGGACGGAAGGACGGACGGACGGACGGACGGACAACCCGAAAACATAATGCCTCCGGCGACACTTCGTGACGGAGGCATAAAAAGCGATTAAACATCCCGACTTTAATCCTCCCAAATACACCAAACCGGAGATTTAAAACACTCAGGGAGAATAGAATCCAAAACGGGGATTTACGAACGTTCTGGGGTTGTTGTTACTTGTTGTTGTCGTTCTGTTCACGCTTGACAGTCAGTATACCTGATGGAAGGTAAATCTGGAATAAATCCCACCCGCTAGTACAACAGTAAAAATGATTGAAAGATGCTTTACTCTCAGGATGAATATTTCATTATTGTTTTATCCACATTTCATCCTTCAAGGGAATCTACAGAATGTCAGCGTCGCATGATTAATTTGAAAGGGATTCCATGATATATCACAGGTGAGATAGTTTATGGATATTTGGCTAAGTATCCGCAAAATTTTATCCTTAATAGTCTTATAGCATGATAAAACTGTTACTTGTCAAGTTTTGCTTGCAGAAAAAAATGGAAGGGATAAAGAGATTTACAACAATTCTTCTCTTATTCGTTCTTCAAAATCATTATTCTGGAAATCAATGTCCGCATCCACCACCCCCCAACCTTCCTGGCTCAAAAATAGGGATGATTTGGCTAGAAAGTAGAAAAGAAAGAGTAGGGAGTGGGTAGTGACATAAAAAAAAAAAACGGAAGCTGTTACTGAAACAAGACCTGGGAAGAGTCACAATTCAGATTCTTTCTTCCAAGTTCAAAATGGTTGGAAGGTCTGAATTTCGATACAATAACCGCGACAATCCAACTGTTTTTGTTTGTTTGTTTGTTTGTTTGTTTATTCGTTGTTTTTTACACATTTCTAATGAAATTGTGAAAGTGACAGATCCCAAGATGATAGCTAATGGGTAACCTTTTTGAGAAAATAAACATTCCAACAACACTTATATAGAATTATGTTACTTCGATGTTTGGTGAACTAACGGAAAGAAAATACATGAACTCCTTGTATAAATATTTTACAGAACGATATCATTTCATGTTTCTTTTGTTTCATATCTAACATGGTCTAATAGTTTATGTTTTTGAGACGGTCATTTCCTGTTTTTTTTTCTTTTTTTCTTCTCTTTACGACCATAGTAAGATTCTAATAATGGTTTCTGTCTCAAATGATAGGCACGAATGCACTTCAATGGACTTTTATGTATTACACAATGAAGGGTTATCCCAATGTTAAGATCGTTTCATGATTGGCGACGTACGACTATACCTGCATGAACCAATACTATAGGTATTGTACAAACCTCTGAATAGACCGTGGGGCATTTATCCCGCAATGACTGCCCGTTACATAGTGAGACTTAAGTCAATTCTCCTGATAAGATAAGTGGTTTTTTATTGACACTAATGCCCATCTGTTGTGACAATTATCTCCTTGTTCGTTGGCCTGCTTTGTAGAATAGTTAAGGGGGACACACTTGTAACGTTCATAGTCTTAATACTGCTATTCAGGAGGGGGAAAGATGGTGGCAACTCAATAACACGTCACTCACACACATCCTCAGTCACTGTGACACCGAACACATCACCACCAAACTTTCTTGGAGTAAAAGCAACTGAACTTGCATTCTTCCCCTCGAGCGCCATAGTCAGTCCGAAAAGTCTCGAAACTTCCAATGTGGGCTGCAAATGGTTACACTTCATTTACGTAAATTCATATTCATGACAATATCTTCAGTAAAGACATCCAGCCCAGCAGGAGCATCAGGAAGACAAAAGCTAAAAATTATGTACGGCGACCTAGGAGATAAATATTTGAATGGATTTTGTAACAATGGAAACATCACTCGTAATAATACCGATGATGAGATTATACAATAATAAGGATAATCTTTAAAACGGCAATTATGGTAGCAATCCGAACAATTATGGCAAAAATGACAATGATGATTGTCATTAACGTTGTCAATATATACTTATAAATATTATGTGCTTTATACTTTATCATAAATAACATGAGAATAATATTGAACTGAAAATGTTGTTTTTATTATCAGACAGTTCTATATCAAATGCCTATTATGTATTCAGTGTATGGGGTTCGCGTCCATTAGTAATTCATTCCATGAAGTATACCCTGTACAATTATGGGGGAAGGTCACTTATATTTTACTTTTCTTCCCTGTAAGACCCTCTCAGTTGAGCTTGATCCCTTTAACGCAACGTTGGGACGCAGTAACCATGGCAACTCCGGTGTTATCACTCGAGCGTGCTGATACACTCAGTGGTGGGGGATAACCTCCTTTGAACACAATCAGACTAAACAACAATTGACGTCCCCATTACTAATTTACGCACACCCATCGTCATCCATCTGTAAATGGGGTTAACGAGGTGATAGGAGTTTTGTCTACCACCAGAACTCGGGCACTGCTATAATCAGAGCACCGTCAAAGAAAGGGGAAGATTCCAAGGTGTTAGAGCTTGTGGAAAATACCTCGTGACTATTTTAGTTCATAATCATGTCATCCCGCTCAAGGAACCTCTTCGAGTGTAACTTGCGATGGAACCTAACAGGTCATAGTCACTCTCGACGGAGAAATGATACCCGCGAGAGCCACCGAGAAAGAAGGATAAGAAAGTGTGTATATGAATAGAGATACACAAAGTCCCTTCAGAAGACAGTCTAAACATGAGTCCTTGGAGAAGATTATTCAAACTGAATTAAAACGATATTCAATTAGACAACAGCGAAATGTGAGTTAAGGGTGTGAAAATACAATAAGGTAAGTCTCGTTCTTTCACCCGGCCCCTCCCACCTTCTCACTTCTGTCTTCGTTATCACTGATTTGAAACTTGAACCTTTAATTTTGTTAGAACAATTTTTTTTTGACAGCATGGTGTATACAATCTATGAATTTAAAGCAATAAGGACAACAACGCTATCCTTTGAGCCTTAAAATTGTAGTATCATTTTTAGCTCATTACCTTCTCTGTCTATAAAATCAACTGATTAGTTGTCTTGCATAATGATAAGATATTAATTGCGTAACAACTTGTTTGTCGTCATAATGGATATCCATTCCAAAGTTTGAGTCGCATTATCATGACATGGCCTACCATACCTCAGCCACTCGTGGCAGTTTTGAGACACTGGGATCATAACGGATGCAAGGTATCCCAGGACATCCAGTAAGAGAAATAGAAATCTTGGGAATCCTTCAAGTCTTTTTTTTCCTGTCCTTACCTACGATGACTTTTTGTTTTCCTGAAAGACAATATCTTCAAAAGACAAACGATATTGAATAATGTTGAAATAGAGCTTTTAAATTTACTTGAACTTTTTTTTAGGCATCCAAGTTGTCCCTCCCACTCATCCTGACTGCTATGATGCTTAAGCTTGGCAATGCCAATGTAAAGGTCAACACCTTGGAGGTAGGTAGACCATTAATGTCATAACGTTTTACGCTGTACATGACATCATCCGAACGAAGAGATAGTGAGCAGGTTCCATTTTCTAATATTGCGCTCAAGGTGAAATCGTATTCCCAAACTTGAGTTTTATAGCTATCCCACTCTCCCACCGGAACAACATAGATAAAACAACAACAACAACGACAACAACAACAACAACAACAAAAAGTTATCAGCTTTTATATCAACCCAAGCGAACACAGTTCTTATACAATTAGAAGGTTTTGTATATGTTCATCTGCAAGTTTAAACCGTAATATCAGCAAACAGATTCACAGAATGCACATAAAGTTTGGACAATTGCGAATTCCATGCCAAACATGATAATACATTCAAGGGATATGGGCTGGTTTACTTGTGATTTACCGTTGACTAGTTGACTAGTAAAGACAATAACATGAAAATCATAGTGGTAAACTGTAATGATAAAAGTGGAAATAATCGATTTGAATCCATAATTTATTATTAAAACAATCAGTCATTCTAAATGGAACTCACAACGTATTATAATTACATAAACATAATAATAACGATCAACACGTAAACGGACATCTCTCCCTTACACTCCCTGTACATACTTGAAAAGAAAGTGGCTTAAACTCTGGGTATTTCGATCAATTTTACGTTTTATTACTCGAAAGTTATGTAATAATAGTAAAGGTTAATGTGGCAGACATCTTACTGTGCATGCTTGTGGAGGGCAAATTCTTTTCCAACTGTGCTTTGTGAATAATATTGATGGACATAAACTTTGTGTTCTATGATCGTTTAGGTTGGTAATTCAAAAGATATGTAAATTGATAGTTCAAGTTTATATGCTGCAGTCTTTTTATTGTTTAGTGTGTGCTTGTGAAATGCATTTTTTTTTAATGAGTACAGACAGTCAGTGTTTCAAGGGTACATTCTGCTTGCCATGTTTCATAAACAAGCCTGTATATTCCCACGGAAAACCAAGCACAGCTCACGAATTTTATATGAACTCGCGAAGGCAAAGTCCCGGCCGTCGTGCATTTTAACATATCCTGCACTTATGTGAAAGAAAAAAAAAACACGAAACATAGACTAGTAGAAGAAATGAATAACACAAATGCACCATGACATTCGTTAGTCTTGCAACGGCAATCCTTGTCTGTAATGGCACTGAGCGAAAGCGAAAGTGACTGTAGAACAATTTACATACACATGCAAGGTCAATGTGTGGACAAGCAGGTATGGGTAAGCCCTATACCAAAAACGAAAAAGGTGAGGGGGGGGAGGCGTGCGCTTATTAATTACCATACAAATCAGGAAAGGCGTACTTTATAATGAGGTGACGCTCACAAGCTCCCCCATCGACTGAGGCTTAGTGTGTACAAGGACATCCAGCTTAATTAGAGCAAATATCCTCAAAATGGCGACCCTCGAGATCTTAGCCGTTGCCTGGGCGGGCAGCGGTTTCATATGCCATTCGGGACACAATCCACGGGTTTGCTCAAAGTACAAACATTTCTGCAAACTGGCGGTACAGATTGGCCAAGGCTGACCCATCAGACACAGTCTTTGAAAACAGGTTTTCCTTCTGGCATTTGTCTGAATTGAACCTTAAACATAATTCACCACTATAGGACAGTTTTCTTGACATTTCTTTCGTTTTGTATCTGCTCATGTGAACAAAATAATTTTCAGTAAATGTAAACAATGGAAAACAGACCAGAAATTTATCAAACTGATACGTGAAAAATTGCGCAAAGAAAATGGGATTCCAAAATAATGTTTGATAACATGCAAGGGCTGAGTCCTACAATACGTCAATGTTGTTAAACGTGAAAAAAAGTTTATGTTTTTCTTTTTCTCTTTTATTTTCACGCATAAATATGTTCATCAATATTTGCACAGAAACATTCGAACGTGTGTGTCTTTTAATGATGAAAATGGCGTTACAGACTACAGTAGGCGTTCTCTGCACCGACCTCAAACAGGTTGGCGCAAAAATAAAAAAAAAAATTTAAAGTGAGAAGCTGTCATGTGACCCCCCCCCCCGCGCACACACACACACACACACACACACACACACACACACACACACACACACACACACACACACACACACACACACACACACACACACACACACACACACACACACACACAATATCTCCACTTCAGATTAACTTATAATTTCTACCTCTCAGACTCCCCCTGTCACCCGTGATGTGGACCTACATTGTACATCAAACTTCACATAAGTTCTGCTGATCATTTTTATACGGTAACAAAACTTTCTTTAAAATAATTGCATTGAGGTATATCATTCCATTATATGAGATTAATTAAGCATCATGTTCAGGGATGAAGGAAGCATTCATTATAGTTGAACATCGAGTATTAACAAAGAGGTAGTAGGCTCGCCTAGTAGTCCAGGCTAGGCTCCATAGAAAGTGCACCTAACCTTGTTTTTTGATATATACAATGTTTTTTGATGGTTTCTTGTCAATTCGAGAGTGCTGATTCCAAATCCGATTGATGCCACTCGCGTAACCTTGAGCATTTTCGGCAAAATGCAAAAATCCAAAATGGCCGCCAGATATGCTATAATTTGGCCATGATAATCCTAGTTATGTCAATTTTATGACCAATTATTCCATCAAAGTTTTTTACATTTTTGTTCCTTGAGTAATTCTACTTGCACTTGCAAGAAATTTTTCATTTGAAGAGGTTCATTTAGTATTTTAAGCTTATTTTCAATCCAAAATGGCCGCCACTCCTATACTCATGTACTATATGAATGGCAAAAAATATGCATAGAAATAGAAGGCGAATTTTCAGTCACATACCTACGCTTTTATCAAATTTTGCATGTGCCATGCAAATCTGATGAGTGCCACTAGCAAAACAAGCAAACAAACAAGCAAACAAACAGAAAATGTATTGCTTTTAGGCTTATTATATTCTTCTTAATACAAAAACTTCACTGAACGGATGCCACTCATATACCCCTGCACAATATGAACGGCAAATGTTTTAGTGTACGTGGAAAAAAAAATTTTTTTTTTTCTGTCACCCGGGTACACTGTTTATCAATTTGTGTGCTGATTATAAATCAGAGGATTGTTACTAACAAAAGCTGTTTTATTCTTTGATGCAAACATCCAGATTTACTACCTAAATCTGAATTCTTCCCAAGAAATTTGGAAAAACCCATCAAAGCTTGAATTTCTTTCGTGCTCTTGTGAGGTTCGAACTGATGCCAAGATCACGATCATTTATCAGGAATTATTAGACATGAACAATTTGATACTTACTTGCCTTGAGATGTACAACATCATAATATTCACGCTGATTTACTGAATTAAAAGGCTGAATCCTAGATGATGACACAATGAAATTTCCAATTACCTGTCCTGTTCTACATTATCTAAAAGCGATATTATACAAACTTTTCAGTCCCCTCACCCGAGAAAGAACTTGAGGCATGCAGGGGAAAGTGGAAAAAATGGACCACCTCACTTCCTGTTGTCAAATCTGTGAAATGAAAACAATGCCCAAAAGTTTTTCATGTTAACCCAGATATAATTATGGTAGATGAATTCTACCTCCATTTTTTTTTCTGAGTGAATGTGTTTGCGTATATGATGTCAAGGGAGACTCTGAGATGTACAGTGCTGCCTCATTCTGAAAGTAGTGTTATAACAACTTCACACTGCTTGTCTTTAATCTTCAGCACTGAGAGACTCCAACTCTCCAGCTTTCGACGGGAGATCTCCCGCCCCCGTTTCGCAAAATCTCCCGTTCTCCCGCGTGAGATTTAATTTCTCCTGTCCTGGCTCTGTGTCTCCCACTTGAAATGATTTCTTACTTTGTGTGTTCGTATGTTGAAAAATAGGCCTTAGATAGCACAAGAGAACATTAAGAACCCTATTATTTAGAGCTTCCAGAGCTCAAGCGGGCCCTGGACCCCGGCCGCAGGAAACTTCGCGCTCGTGATAAGCGCTTCGCGCACATCAAGTTGGAGTCTCCCGTTTGCTAGGGGTTTCAGGCGGAAGAATCTCCAGATCAGAAGGTACTTGGATTGGAGTCTCTGAGCACTTGCAGATTCAGGATTGCTCTAGGTAACCAGACCAGCAGTGTTAGGACTCTGAATGATGGCCTCCTTAATGGTGGCTGTAAAGTAACTCCACTATAGAGCTCTTTTTACTATATACATGGTGACATAACATTCCCTTCACTTAGGAAGTTTCCAGATGATCTTGCCTTTGCGTCTCATAGAAAGTCCTTGGATGGCATGAGCCGAGTACTGACCCAGTCAAGACAATAGAGGAGTTCTTCACGTTCTTAAGACTTTGCCCCAACCTTTATAAGATTATAATCCGACCCATGCCCTCCATCTTAGTATAATAACCACCTTGTCAATGCTATGTTCAAGGTAGTCCTCTATGGCAAGCCTTCCAAGCATAGGCTAAGGAAGTCTATCCTCCTTCACTGGCACTCGATCACTCTCCCTCACGCTGGAAGGAAAGGATGGCAAGTGTCACCAGTGCTGTCAACGCATTCCCTGACCTTCCAAACGCGATAGAATGGGGGCATTTCATGAAGCGTTTTGTCTGACAAATTTGTCTGACAAATTTGCTCTCAGCCAATCAGATGCAAGGATGTTAGTAGCTTATAACAGTTAGTCAAAAAGAAAAGATCTGACAAAACGTTTCATGAAATGCCCCCTTGAACAATCTGCCATCAATGCGTCTGAAATCCCACAAGCCTATAGATTTCCCTCCCGTGACTAGAAAGCTTTGACCCCAAAACCGGTTGGTGAAGAAGCTGGTCTAATGTCATCTCTGACACCACCTAAGTTACCTACAACACTGTCTCTGGCCTGGCAACAAAGCCATAGGGCTTCAACTGGTGGTGATCAAGTCTTCATGTCTTCATTCTGTTTCTATGGCAAATAATCGCCCTCTGACCCCTGAGGAAGTGCTGAATATTACCAGATGTGGTTGCAATTAAAGGAATTGCAGGACTGGACTAATATGCCTCTTTAGCCTGAGAATTCTGAAAATTTGGGGCCTATGTCACCTGCTGCCAAACATCCAATTAAAGGGTTCTTTAAAGACAATAAAAATGACAGTTTTAGTTTCAAGACAAGACTGAATGAGATCATGATGTCAAAGTGTATATTATCAACACATTTGAACTGTGAGAGAACTGAAAGAGGTATCTCACATTGCTCCTTGGTTGATGTTTAATGAATAGTTTGTACGGTATTGCGTTTAGACAGTTTCGTTTATGCCTTCACCAGTTTTTGTCGTTGTTTTAATTCAAGAAGAAAATCAAGTTTGCTCTATAATATCAAGGCGGTACTTCTAACCCCCCCCCCCCAACTGCTTGCTGGAAAAAAAATCTACAATGAAAAGGGTTTTTAGTTGTTGTTGTTGTTGTTGTTGTTGTTATTTTAAAGAACGAAATAAGAGAGAGAGAGAGAGAGATAATGGGGCCCTATACAAATAATTTGCCCTAAGTTTTTTTAGTTGTGTCATTAATGTCCGGTATGTTTTTGTCTGCAACTATGTATCTCTGCACTTCCTGTATAGGATTTTTTTCTGTACTTTGTTAACATGGTTTTAGGGGAATGTATATTAGAAGCTTTGCTTTCTAGCTTCCCCTCCATTTTCAACATTATTTGATAAATACCATGTATCTAGGCTTCTTATATATATTGTGTTAGTATTACATTTTCATATTCAACCTGCGTGTAGAATAATGATGGTATATTGATTTCTTGCGAGACGTTTGGTGAACTTATATTCGTTGTTGAGACAAAATGAAATAGACAAGAAATTGTGTTAAACATAGTAAGGTTTATGAATATGAAATGCTCAAATACACATGTAGGCCCTGTATATTGTAAGTGACACCCAACATATTTGTATTACACATGCAACACTTTATGACAGCGTAGGTACGGGACTGGAAATACAGTAAATTTGTTCTATATTCTATGCATTATGTTTTGCCATTCATATAGTACATAAGCATATAGGAATGGCGGCCATTTTGAATAAAAAAATAGCTTTAAATGCTAAATGAACCTATATGAAATGAAAATTCGCTTGCAAAATCAGATGGAGTAACTCTAGGAACAGAAATGTACAAAGTTTGGTGGAATAATTGGTCATATAATGCACATTATTATGTTTATCATGGCCGACTTAGCATATCTGGCAGCCATTTTGAATTTTTGCATTTTGCCGAAAATGCTCAAAGTTACGCGAGTGGCATCAATCGGATTTGGAATCAGCACCCTCATATTGACAAGAAACCATCAAAAAACATTGTATATATAAAAAAACAAGGTTGGGTGCCTTCTAGCCTGGACTATAGTACCTCCTTGGCATTAATAAACTCGTGGTATTGAAACGTTAACACGCACGTTAAGCACCCTTTTCTGCCGGTATCTATAGTTACTTCCCCACCCCCCCCCCCCTCCCCGTCCTCCTTTATTTAAAAGCAATTTAAGAGCTTGCAAGTAAAATCACATAGTCCGGAGGGGAATACGCAAAACGAAATGACCTTTTCCCCCCTTTTCCTACCAGTAAGGCAGATTTGGCCAATTACATGTATATCCAGTAATACCACCTCAATTGAAAGGGGTGTGATTATGATGATGTTCAAGTGGCATCTGTACACGGTTTATTAGTGGTTAGGATCTCGCTATACTGCATTAGAATTTACGGGAATTTACTGAGCGTGAAGTTATTAATAATACCTCTCAATTCCCGAGAGTGGTGCTGCTCCGCGCAACAAGCAGTGAAGGAAAGATTCAACGTTCGTTACTCCCTTATACAATTAGCAGAAAATGAATTGTGATGCAAAATTTCCAAGCGTGTGTCTACGTTATTATATTAACAGAACATTGGGTAAGATAATGCAAACATGAGGACAGACCCGTACACAACCTCATTTTCAAAATCAAAAGACGTACCAAACACTCATAATGTATTTCGCTACCATTCTTACTCCAATATAAGTTCTTCTGGAATGGTACATACAACCAAGTTTGTCAATATGTAATTTACTGTATATCTGCCTGAGTATTATGACGCAATAAAGTAGCCACTTCATAACGATGTCCTTGACCACTGATTAATTATCATTGTATTGAAATGTCCCAATGCTGCTTAATTTTTAAAGAGAGAGTGAGAAAGAGACAGAAAGAAAAAGAAAAAACAGGGGGAAAGCGAGGAAAGCGGCGATCATTTTGTATGAATTATACGTTTCGCACAATGGCAGCAATTACGCCACTAATTTGGGACGAGGTGTAGTTTTTCAGTCATCCTTTTGTTGTTAAATCAGTTGAACATATTAATGTCAGGCCTGAATCATTTGCCTTCGTTGTTGCAATGAGTCATGTGAAACGCCATCCCGAATGGAGCAATGTGATATGTAATGTTTCATTAATCTCAGGAGAACTCGAGCCCATTACACCGCATTACGCAATTACAAGGCATTCTGCAAAAGTACACGGCAAAGCTTGCGTCAATCAAACAACAGAGCATGATACTAAGCAATATGATCTCTGTAATCGTTTGTCTCATTTTTATCGAACTTAGGAAGGGGAAAATTGAACAGAGCTACATACTATTGAGACTTAAAACTTTGTGCTATATAAACTTTGCGCTATAAAGTAGCAGAAAATGAGCATGAGAATACCCCGAGATGATGAGCTATAGGAATTCAGACAAAATAAGCATAAGGAAAGGATCAGCGTTCATGTAGATCAAATTTATACTTCCTTGCAACAAAAAAAAAAAATGGAAAAAATGGTGTACATGTACGGCTCTAAAACATGAAATATTTGTCTTTCTCCTCCGCTTTACGTGGCACTCCTCTACAAGCTTGGCAAACATCCATGAGCGAGGATGGGGTCTACTTTGAATTCTAAATCTTCGCGCTGATTGGTTAAAACCTTGACAAGCCACTCATTGGATCGTACGCTTGAGACCCAGACGCTCACTGAAAGTTGAAAGTCCTTTCTCCGTCATTGGTAATGAATAATGACAAACACACATTTTGCCATCTCGCCTAATCTAGATCGCTTCTGCAGGAGTCTATAGGAATCTCTCATGGATAGGTAGGTCATTATACCATAGTGTGACAATAAAATGTCGCTGTAATCGGTGGTCGCTTGTTTGTCTAATTATTGTTCCATTTACAATGGCAGCATAACTGATCGTCTGGCGAGCAGTCAACTATTTACCCACAGTTCGTTTCGTGGCATCTTACGATTTCTCATCCCAGCCACGTTGAACTACACGCGCAAATTTTGAAGAAGCATACAAAAAATGACTCATGACAGTGTGCTCTATAAAAATGCAGAGGGAAATGTAGGAGAATTGACCATAACCATTTGCTAAAGCCTCTAAATGTCACATAAATGACATCCTCGATATTCCTAAATAATATTACAATATATTGTCTTTATAAACCTGACTGTAAGACACACATACACACACACACACACACTAAGAAAAGAGACACAAAACAATGCCACTTATTGGCTTCGACTTTGTGGGCGAATCGTTCGCGAATGTCAAGGTTCTCTCAGGAATGTCCGCTGCCATGTTTACTTTGATCTATTGCAGGGAGTGAAGTGGTTCGCATACGAAAACCAAGGCCGACCTCACTCGGCGAGACCTTCCGGTACGATCAAGCCCGAATCCCAATAGGGCGGCATGCATGCACTCACACACACACAGACTCGACAAACATTTCTCGATCTCACGTAGATCGCATTTGAGTTATACCCACAGCTACGCATTTCGTGCAATACCCAATTTGTCTGACAGATGAGAATGAAAAGATTAGAAATCTCGTTTGTTCTGGGAATCTAGAAATAGAGAAAACACACAGGCGGAATAGTCAGCCGCGCACAGCTAAGTGTTTCGCATCACATTTTTGTGTGCGTTTATACGCAAGTAAATATCATACATGCTTATCACTTATTCTATTGTACGTGTATGCCGTATGTATCTCGCCCCGCCCCCCCCCCCCAAAAAGTCAATGGGACTTTCTGCAATGATAATTATAAAAGAAGTAATCAATCGAAATGCAATTTGAAGGTATCAAACTATAGCTTATATCCGACAACTTAAAAAAACAAACCCATCCGATTTGCTTTAGCGCTCACAGAGAAATGGGGATCATTGTCGAACAGGTCAATAATCCCTACCCTCCAAGTTTAGTCCATTGTGTCATCGATGCCAAGGGCATCCAAGTGATGCTAAACTTTGAAGAAACAGATCCATGACATGATTTACAATGATCCACATTTCTCTGTGACCACTTAACTAAATCAAATGGGGCTTTCTTCAAGAAAGTTATACTTTATTACCCTGAAATGGCATTAAGATTGTTTGGTTTTTTTTTTTTTTTGGGGGGGGGGGGCATACACTGCAACTGACATAAATTTTATTCCATCATTCAAACAATATTGAAACAAAATGCAAAGCATACATTACACTACTATTGTTTTATCATGTTGTAAGAATACATAATGATAAGATTTATATGATAAACTTTCCAATTTTGTATCACTATATATTACCACCATTATAACCACAAGGTCTTTCCGAGGCGTGGAAGTGGTTTGATATTACAGTATCATTGGACACCCAGGAATCATACAGCCCACAAGCCATGCAGCCCATGAGTCATACAGCTCATGAGTATTTTACAGCCCATGAGTCGTACAGTCCATGAGTCCGACACCAGGCTAAACAAGGCCCACGAGTTCGACACTATCAAAGCAAACAATTACGCCCACAAGACCGACACATTAAGGCCCGCGATGTAATGCCGAAGTAGTGGTCGCTTTTACCTATCTCTACACATGTAGTTTTAAACTCGTCGGCCTTGTTTACTTACACATTATTTTTGTAGTGTCGAACTCATGGGCCATAATGACTCGCGGGCTCTATGACTCATGGACCCTTTTTTCGCCAACGTCGAACTCGTGGGTCGTATGACTCGTTGGTGTCGGTCTCGTGGAATGATCCTTTATCATTCGCCCTCCCTTCATGACCACACTGTAATTTTCATGCACAATGGTATGATGAAAAAAAAAAAACCCAAACACCTGGAAATAAGTAGATTTTGCAAATAGAATATCATTGCGAAAAGATACGAACATTGTCTAAAAAAAAACCCTCCCCATATGCTCTCTGATGAGGTTCATGGTGAACCAATCAAGAAATTGGCTTGAATATTTCATTGGAGGGACGTGGTCCACTAAGCCCGCTGCGGACTGGCATGCATAACGCGGGTCTACGATATTTAAAATCTCAACCCTCCACCCAACACAGCGTGAAATTCCGGCTGGGGGTAACCTTGGTGATGATAACGTGACGTCTCCATAGTCACCTGGTGTGATAAGGTCACGTGTACTGACAACTTGGAAGAGTATTTCATAGAGGACCCCACAGCCTACCAGGTGATCATCTCTTCGCTTTGTGATATGGCGATGATAATGTCTTCATCGCAAACCGATATTATAAAGTAGATGAATGAATGAATGAAATGTTAATTCATCAATTAAAAGTGAAATTGCAAGAAAATAAACTAGATAAACATATAAACATACATATATATATGTATATATATATATGATATATATATATATATACATAAATATATATATATATAATACGCCATACATATTATATATATATACATATATATGTTTATATGTTTGTATTCTACTCTAAAAGCGTATGTGTGTGTCTGTGTACAAAAGCAGAATTTTTATAACTTCGAATTGTATGGGAGAGCTAGTTAACTTGTTTCTTTCCATTCTTTTATAGCTAGCATGATACTTTGATAGAGATGGATGGCCATTCACAGAGAAAGAAAGAGAGAAAGAGAGAGAGAGAGAGAGAGACGTTGAAATCATTTCCATCTCAACTTTGTCACGTAACCAAAGATGTTGGACACTCACAGGGTGCTATTTCTGAATGTCTGTTTGTGTTATGTCGCACTAACTCTCTTTCCAGCAGGCCCCATCAATATTCTACCAACACGGGGGGGGGGGGATGATTAACGATGCAAGACAGGCATTAGCACTTAAGCATTGCGCGGAAACATGTCAGCAGTGATGTTACTGGAAAGTTTAAACGGCTAAAATCCCTGAAAACAATCAGGGGTGCGAGTTTCATCAAGGTATAGATCTACCGTAAATAGTACACAGCCACATACTCAGGAACTCGCCGTGCGGGAGAATATCGTGTTAGAAGGGCCCAGCGGGGAGACAGCTGGGAGTTTCATTAACGGTCTAGGGTTCATGATCATATTCCCTGGATGCCGGATATCATGGTCTTCCTTGCAACACTTTAAAAACAAATAAAATAGTGCAAGATTCTAGCGTGATGGAACATCTGTGATCCAAATCACGTACATTGTACAAAGTCACGTGGGTGTGATATATCAATGAATGAAATGTAAATCATTCATTCCACATACATAATGAATGCAGAAGATCGATCCTGGTGAGAGTCTGTGAAGATCGACCGAACATCAAATTACCTCTTAATTATTCATCAAACTGGTGATGAATGGGCGTTCTACTAAAATGACCCGGTAAATTTCCGTCAGTATATTTCCGCATTCACGCAATGAGTTAAAGTGTACGGAGAGTTTCCCTTTCGCCCCATGACCTGCTGGCTTTGCGATGTTTTCTCTTTTTTTCATACAGCTTACACGTTCTCAGAATTACGTAAGAATATTTTATTCTTTGATTCTAAGCTGCAAATTGTGGTACTATATAGCTCTCTCCATGGTTCCGAAACACACGAAAATTGCAGCCTTGTAACTATGTCAAAAATTCAAAGAAATGACACAAAGAGACCAGGAACGGATTAAAAGAGACAACAGGGTGGAACGAAAACGAAACACCGGATATGCAAGCAAACATTCCACAAATTGTGCCCCCAAGGTCCAAGCAATATTTTAGCTTTTGTCATTAGGATCCGCATAACAATGCTTCGTGCTGGTAGCTATTATCTGTAGTAAAGTATTACGGTACACCAAAAGGATTTCTTTAACCATGCTACATAAATCCTTTCTGTGCCAGGGAATTTGGACACTGTGTTAACGTTGTTGGGTTTTCTGTGTCAGTCTGCAATTGGGTTAAGGGGTGAACACAAAGGGTTAAGTGACTTGTATATCATTCTCCTTCACTATGTCCTTCGTGCTATATCTTATTATGTAACTTTCGACATCCGCAGTGAATATGTGGAGAGTTATTGTCAACACTGTACCAAAATACAGCAGCAAGGGAAAATAACTGATTGATATTGTTGGGTGTCGTTAAGAACACATATTTTCTAATGGGACCACATACAGCTGGCATAGTCCTATTTTACAAAAAAAAAAAAAAATCCAGCTAGAAGTTAAATAGTGCTATATGGAGCTATTAGCCATGCGTCACTTTTACTAGTGCTAGCTGTGCACTCCTCGCAAGAATATCTTTACTGCACAATTGCCTCCCAGCGTATAATCCGAGATTCCGAGGTACGCATGCATCCGCAATTGAGTGATATTGCTCTATAATCATGCCAAAATAATCTTGACAAACTTGCAAAGTTCTCCGTCTCCGTTCCTCTCCTGAGATCCAAGCACTTTGCTGACAACGAAGTCAAAATGTTCACTGTGAAAACTTCCATCACTGCTCAATGTTATGACTTATATGACACACACACAGAAAAACATGCATATACACAAAAAAAAACACTGTCAAAATATGATAATGATAATTGCGAAACCAGAAGTTAAAGGCATAATTTACCATTTGCAGATAGAACAAAAAAAAACCAAGCATTAAAGCTTCAAAATAGTTATAAAATGTGAGTTAAAGATAGAAACAACCAATGTAAAAATTTGAACCAGCATTATAGATGTTAAGTATTGTTAAATGTACAAAATGTGAACAATAGTTATAATAAGAATGTTTCCAGACTAGACCATCTACAGATATGGTTTATTAAGAAAAATAGTGATATCTCCTTTTAATACATTTTAGGTTTTAGTGCGAAAATATTATATGGTAGGATGTTTTGTGACACGACTGTCCTACACATTTGCATCAAATGTGATATTTTGAAAAATTTTTAAATCACTGCTCCCAAAGGTAAACAGGACCTTTAATCTTATTAACACAAAGCAGCAAAGTTCATGAGTACGTACAGATAGGTGGTGGCGTTGTGACGATGAATCAAAAATTGGTCTAGGATGGACCTAGATTTTTACCACGTGATCCAGCAATGTCAAAAACAGCACTCTTGAGATTTCGTCGTTTGTTGACGGATTTTATGACAACTAACACATCATCCCGACGCTAGAACCTCTGGCATGTCAGCGTATCGGGGAAGTGTGGCGTCATGTCAACGTATAGCCTAACAAAAGACAGTCATCTATCCTCAAGTGTTTAGTCGTAAACTCTTATGTTTGGAGCGTCCCACATGCATGTCACGATTGAGGCGTACACTCCATGCAGTACGTAAACTTACCAGTGGGTAGGGCTTAAAACAAAACAAAACAAGACAATCTAAAGACTGCTTTTGAAACTTTGTTTGCTTCCACATTGCTGGAAGAAACTCAAGATGTTTAAATAATTGCAGACACTGCAAGTATCAATGCTAACCATTATTGTTTGAGCGTGTAATTTAATTACACAGTAAGTATGACCTTCACTGAGTGCATAATATGCACTCAGTGAAGGTCATACTTACTGTGTGTAGGCCCTATATTATAACTCATACATAAAATATGAAACCATGACAGTTAATTTCGATACATTTTTTATGTATCATATATATGTCGCATTATGTATATTGTTATGTCATATACATACCCGTGAGAAATGGGGGAGGGAGGGATGAATGCATACACGAGAAATACCAGTCGTTATTCTACTAGCTCGTGCATGTGCAGTCGAAAATCATAAAGAAGATAATAAACGAGAGATATCTATACAAGTCTCAATCAACTTTGTGTTTTTGTTTAATCTGCCGCTCTGCAATTCCAAGTCCCTCTTTGGCTGTCATGTATGACCTCGATTTAGCTTGTTGGTATCACCATATTAATTTGTTAAAATGCTAATTCGACGGCACCAATGTCTTCTTCATTACGTGGTTACGAGTGTGTCCGTTTCCTGCCACACGGAAAGAAAAAAAAAATGTGCGTACAGATTACGACAAATTAGATTCGATATATACACAACTCCAATGTTCAGTCAGAAAACGTGTGAGTCAAAAAAAAAAAAAGCTTTGGTGGGAAGGAAAAAAAAATTATCATAACACGATCTTGAATAATACATGCACTGAATTACCAATTCGTAATTCCACCACGCTCTTCATGGCACTGCTCAACCGTGTCTACCACAACAGCCGTAAATAAAGTGGAAGCTTCTAATTTGACACCAGACGACATTGGCCATGATGGCATGAATGCAAAGGGTCATCCCTATATGCGATGAATCGACTGGAAATGAGTTGCAAGAAAAATAACGCAACCCATCATCCTCCTTCACTGAAGATGATGACAGAGAAAACGAAGAAACATGGAGGCTTAATAATGCTCTGCTAGAATTCAGCGAATGACATCCAATTTACATTATGATAAATGACTTGTGAAGAAATATTGGAATTTAGAAGAAAAAAAAATCCACCAAGATATCAGAAATCCCACTTATCATTGCAGATGAAAGTGTTGTGTTTTAATGCATAATGAATTGTGGATCAATCATAGAGACAGAGAGAATCCAACAAACTTCAATGTGACAAAAACCCACGAAAAAATCTTGTGTTTCTTTCTAAAAAATACACAAACAGATGACGGGAACATCGATTTGAAAGAGAACAGGTTTAATACTTTCAGAAATAAGAAGCTAATTTGTTGCTTTATTCCGCGACTATTTATATCTATAAAGGTGTAAAGATGATCAAATGATGCCTGTCTTCTCAAAGTGACAGTGTTTAATTTATTATCTACGTGCCAATTCATTCCATTTTACATTGTAGTCTAGTGGGATTTCTGAAAAAGGGCTCTCTAAAATGGTGTTAGAGGCATTTTTGAGTAAAAGTTGGGAACCGGTCTCTTTTACCTAATTTGAGTATGCTGAATCCGAAAAATCCGGTTCCCAAGCGAAATTCACCGATCTTGACCATCTAATTTGCATAAACAAAATGGCTGCCAAGCTACAGAAATTATCAGTTTCAGATACGCATTTTCTAGCAATTCTTTGCAAACAAGCTGGAAAAAAGTGATTTGAAATGTTTGTACAGAGAATAGAATTACCAACTTATATGGGATAAACGTTTCTCAGGTGGTAAAAAGTATATTTTATTCATAATTATGCAAATTAGGACTGAAATATGCAGATAAATATATATATATATATATATATATATACATTAACACTGGAAGAGTAATTTTGACATTTTCGTATTTCTTGAGAGGCAAATTGAATACTAAATATGTAGACTTTAAGGTTTTGAGGGTCAGGAAAACTCCGGTTCCCAAGCGAAATTTACTGATCTTGACCATCTAATTTGCATAAACAAAATGGCTGCCCAGCCACAGAAATTGTCAGTTTCGGACACGGATTTTCTAGAAATTATTTGCATACGAGCTGGAAAAAAAAGGGATTTAATATTTTGTACATATAATAGAAGTAGCAATTTGAGGATAAACGTTTCTCAGATGGTAAATAGTATATTCTATTCATAATTATGCAAATTAGTACTGAAATATGCAGATAAATATATATTAACACTGGAAGAGTAATTGTTACAATGTTTTTCTTGAGAGGCAAGTTAAACACTAAAGATGTAAACTTTAAGGTTTTGAGGGTTAGGAAAACTCCGGTTCCCAAGCAAAATTTACCGATCTTGACCATCTAATTTGCATAAACAAAATGGCTGCCCAGCCACAGAAATTGTGAAGTTCAGACACGCATTTTCTAGATTTGTGTGTGTGTGTGTGTGTGTGTGTGTGTGTGTGTGTAAACGAGCTGGAAAAAAAAGTGATTTGATATCTATGTATACATAGACAGGAATTAGGAACTTGAGGGACGAACGTTTCTCAGGTGGTAAATAATATTTTTCTTTCATAATTATGCAAATTAGTACTGAAATATGCAGATATATATTAACACTAGAAGATTTTTTACATATTTTTTCTTGAGAGGGAAGTTAAGAACACTATATATATATATATATATATATATATATATATACACTTGAAGGTTTGGAGGGTTAGATGAAATCAGAATCCCTTCTCAGTGGTATCAAAATAAATGCAAATACATGTATTGTAATTGGTATGCAATATTTATTTTTCCCCCTCTGCACGTTAAACACATGATGCTAGTCAATGTTGTGATGTATGTTTGGTTCCCTGTATTTTTTGAGTATTCACTTGATGTTTTATATGTAATGTAATATTATTTGCTATTTATCTGTTGTCAATATGTGTTTATAAATGTGTGACAAAATCAAATTTCCATGCCATGTTTTTATACATAATTTGGACAATACAGAAATGAAATGAAATGAAATGAAGACAGTTCGAACTCTGAAATTGCATCGGCCAGTGCAATCTGCGAAATAAGGGGTTTACACCTTCCTGTTCCTTTTTGTTTTTGTTTTCAGTATACTTGGATAACATGCCGCCAGTGATAACCACCAAGTATGATGCATTTCAATGTATTCTTAACTTGACGACGCCACGCTCCCTTGTCTGTCTGACTTCTGATACATCTCACCAGGTGTGATTCAGATCATAGAAATGACATTCTTAGCAAACAAGCCTCTATAGCTTTAAGGGCCAGTGGATTGTAAGAACTGAGGAATAATGAATACTCATTAGAAACCATACATACAGAAGATTCCACTTCATATCAGACGTAAATGGTCGCCATTTTGCCTCTCATTATATGCTTCATCAAGTATAATTTTTGAATACCCACATTGTCACTTGAATTTCTGTCCAAGAATTAGGATATGGATCTTTTCATGGAAGACCTGGGTTTTCCACCACCTTGCGAACATGAAGTTACTTTTGTTCCCTTGAGAGATAACATCGATCCGATAGCTACCTTAAAGAGGCCTTCTTACGTAGATACTGGAGTTGTGCTTTTTCTGCCAGACTGATACTGACAGTAGCACTCTTATTAAAGCAAGTGATCAATGACTCACAATGATCAAGGATGCTGCTTGTACGAGAAGAAAACTAAAGGATTCCAAGAACATGGTTATTATCAGTCGTCTTTATAAGAATAAACTTATATTCGATTCAAAAGATGCATCACACAAGCTCGTTTGGCACAAAGTATGTTCCGCCATTTTACCGACAAAAGTATACTGAACGCTCGAGAAGCAGTCCAACGACAATACTCCAGTATTTAAAAAAAAAGATAAAAAAGGAAGAAAATCCTGCTCACTGTGCCAGACCTGATCTTTCTTCACCAGTAGACAATGGATGGGAACGTTTTGATCTGGTCTACAGCCTGTACAACTGATATATCTAGCTCCAATCCAAACAAACCAAATGCAAACCTTGCATGAATGTGGATCAATTTAGCTCGATTGAGAAATAGACTTTTTGACTCAGATTATGTTTCTTTTCAGCCAAAATATAAAGGTGTTGATGACTACAATAATACAAAGTTCATCCTTCGTTTGTGTTTCCGACACTGTCTGAGATACTAGGATTTTTCTTTCATTTTTTTTTTTGCTTGAGAATGCAGAGTGGGTGAAGAGATAGATAAAGAAACCCAATAAATTATGACGAGATTTATGAAAGTTGCCACTTGATTTTAAATTCATCAGATTGAAAATAATAAACCAATCTATCCAATGAAAACGACAAAGTACAGGGTGGATAAAGCGACCTTGCACTAATCCATAGAGTAATGTATAGTGATGTGATTGCTCGATAACTTTGATGGCAAGATCTTGTTTTGGTGGCAAATATGTATAGAAAATGGGTGAATATTTGCATGATTTATTATGCAAATGAGATAATAGATATGTGTTGTTTAGTAGTTGCAGTTCATTTTTGCATCTCTTAATCACACCAGGAATCATTAACAGGTTTTGATATTGTTATAACTGTTATGAAACATATTCATATATTGCGGCAGTGCGTTGAAGAATCTCGAAACCTGCCTTGTCTACGGCCTCTTTAATATCAATTTGCAAACATATTTCATTTTAGTGTCATTCAGTTCTCCTTTATTGTTTGATTCCAGTACTTGATTTACTTCGGACTCTGACGACATCATTATGTGCAACGTGTTTGCCCGATATCTTAGCTGTATTTTAGTACGCCAAGGTACATTTTGATAGCAAGACTTTGTTTTAGGGAAAATATCCATAGAAATGGCAACTATTTGTATAATTTATATGCAAATTAGATTATTAGGGTATTTCTAATAACTGTGTTTTTTTCTTGTATCTCCTTTATCACAAAAGAATCATCAACTTACGTCTTGATATTATAACTATAATGATTCAGATTCATATATCGTGGCAATGTGTTGTAGAATCTCAAAGCCTGTCGTAGTAAAGCCTCTTGCATACCAATTTACATACGTTATTACAAATATTGTTATTCATTTTTTTTTTAATTCTGAATTGATTGATTCCAGTACTTGACTTTCCTCGGACTCAGATGACACCATGTACACTTTGTTTGACCGATATCATATCTTTATTTTTCACTACGCCAAGGTACATTTTAATAGCAAAACTTTGTTTTAGGGGAAAATATGTTGAGAAAATGGAAAAATATTTGCATAATGTATTATGCAAATGAGATGCATGTTTTGTTTTAATACATAAGGTTGGTTCTCGTATCTCTTTAGCACACTAGGAATCGTGAACCGGTCTTGATACAATGATAACTACCTTCAGAATTGTGATTCAGATCCATATATTGCAGCAATGCGTTGTAGAATCTAGAATCTACTATGTATCCTCTTGTATACCAATTTGCATAGATATTTGCATAAGTGTAATTCAGTTCTTTTGAATTGATTGAATTCTTTTGAATTGATTTATTTTGATTCGACTCCGGCGACACAAAGTACTTTTTTTTCCGTTTTTTTTTTTTTTTTTTGTTTAAAATGATCAAAAACAGAAGTGAACGCGTAAGTACTATACATGTGCATATATATGCGGTAATGCATTACTGTATCAGCGGCAACTCCTAATTTGCATATTTCACTTCTTAATTTGCATATATAAGTGAAAGTTATGAACAAATGATGACCTAGTTATTGTCTTTGCACCTTAATTTCTGAAATTATTACTATTTCTGTATGTCTAGGGAGATTTTATGAATATTAGATCATCGAAACACCTTAAAAAGCAATGAATTGGCGGCCATTCTGTTTATGCAAATTAGATGGTCTTAGACTCAAAATTCCGCTTGGTAACCGGAATTTTTGGATTCAGCGTACTTGAATTATACAAAATAGACCGGTTCCCAACTTTTACTAAAAAATGCCTCTAACATTCATATTTTCCCCAAATCCCACTAGACTATTGTGCTTACTTTGATATCTATCACAGTTGTTTGGGTTTTTTTTTTTTTGTCTGTCACTGTAACCATTCCATATGTTACAGATTAGGGATTACACGCATCCCACAGCGTTAAGACTATAATGTAGATTTATTTGGTATCCTGCACATCCACTGCTAGTTTGAATGTACAGAACAATAAAGAGAAAAGAAAATGGACAATGGTACCGAACTGTGCAATATTTCAACATTCATCTTCTTTATCTTCTTTTATACAAACAAGAAATATCATAGCAGTGGTGTAAAGCGCTTGAATGTTGGATATTTTTCACATGATTTTTGATAGTGTTTCAATGAATAGATTAGTTAGGTAATTGTGATAATTCAAAGGAAACTGCGTTTGCGGATTGTCATTATGCAATGATCATTACGCGCGATATTTGATTTAAATGCGTGTGATCGATCGCATTCTTTACACAATTCGATAAATGTTGTATTTTGTATGTTGAAATTTAAATAAAAATAAAGGATTGATACTTTTTGAACAAACAAACAGTCAGCAGATTATTTTCTTCTAAACCACGATAAAGTCGTCGCCACCATGAAATGTCGTGAACTACCCATGTACTTGCGTTAACTGGCGTCTAAACCCATCATTCTTGTCAGCTATGTATGCAAACAAAAGACTATTTTAAGATGGTGGTCCAAGGTTAACCTGAATGGAGCTACAACACAGCTTATTTTGTTGCTCCATGGTTTAAATGCATTAATTACCTTTTTTACTTCTTTTTTACTTCTAAAATGTGAGTTTCATCCGACGTAAAAATGTTTGTAAGTATGATCAATGTTAAGTACAAATATACAAAATGTGAACAATAGTTATGATAAAATTGTTTCTAGAATAAGCCGTCTACAGTTACGGCTTATTGAGAAAAATAGTGATATTCCCTTATATTTTAGGCTTTCCTACAAAGATTTTATATTGTAGGATGTTTTGTGATACAATTAAGTGACCTACACATATGCATGTATATGATATCTTGAACATTTCTAAATCATTACTCCCAAATGTTAACAGTACCTTTAACAGATTATGACTCCCAAAGCTGTGACTGGTCACAGGGTCAAATAAGGGTCATGACGGTCAGAGGACTGACACACATTAGGCCAGTATATGAAATGCAAGAAAGAAAAGTACCGCTTTTCGTGTAGACGACCAAATAAACTCTAAAGCATTAAACGAAGGTACCTCGAAATGCACTTTGTGATTAATTCTGTAAGTGAAGAAAGCGAAGAGCGTTAAGGATATATCTTGGTATATAGATAGGATAAGTAAAAAAATCCGTAAATAAATGGCCGAAGGATCTGCGTTTATTTATCATGACAACAGATGCCACATCATGCCATATACTCCGCTTGAACCCCGTAACCCGAACTGGGTTGGTCATATTCCACGCCAAAAAGTGTTTATAAAACTAAATGCCCATTACGAGTGACCTGCAGAGTGATCCTGAAAATTTGGCTCAAGTAACCTAACTAATCCAAACCAGCTCGATTCAATCGTGCACTATTCCAGGTAAGTCATCGTCACAGTAAGCATGGTAAGCGTCATGTCTATAGTGTATCTTTCCAGAGGCTTCACAGGTAGATCAAAACACACAGAGACACATTACTTGGTCCAAGTTGGTTGGTTAGATAAACTACATGTATACGAGATTTTCCCAGGTAACTTCAGTTCCGATGTAGTAAATAGCAGTTCCGTTGTAGTATTAAAATAGCAAAACTACCGTTGGAAATGGGCGTACCAGCAACACGATCCATAACCGGAAATACCGGCCGGCTATTCAAAACGGATGCTTCATTTATAGTTAATAGGTGTCGATCTGATTTATTGGAGAGATTTTCAATTTATTTGTAATTCTATATACTTCATGTGGAAAAGCGGCTTAAAAGAAAGCTATGCTGGTTAAATGATTTTCACCATAAGAGGAAAACGTGAAGAATTAATCAGAAGGTATGGCTCGTATCATGTGGTACAGTATCTTCAATTTAAATGACAGACATTCCATGTTTAATGTACATGTATAGTGACTGTAGGCTTATCTGTAGGCAGCCAGTGCATGAATTACCTACTGTATTTAAGTATGGAAAGAGTGTACAGTTGTACAGTTGTTTGTGTCTGTGAATACCATGCGTGTGATATTTCTTTGCTGGAATGAATAATAGACTGTATTGCATTGTTTGTACACGCCCGAATTATGTGATCATTCTCCACCCAAAATAACGCGACACGGCTGGCAGGGTTTCAATGATCCCTTCGCTTACGAGTCGTCACCTCGCAAGGGTACTGTTATGTATTGACCCTCTAATTGATACAGAATCATTTTGTTAAATAGATACAAATCAGAATGGAGGTGAGTTCACTGTCTTCAGTGCTGATTTATTTTGTAAAAGCCAAGTGTCTTTTGCCGCAAGTTACTTCAGGTCCCACAGGATTTCACCTCGTTCAAAGAAAGACTGACGCGAACAGTCAATGTATATTACGGTCCAGGTCCTGAGACCCCATTATGATTTTTTTTTTAACAATTTTTTTTAAAAAAAAAATCTCTTTATGTTGTAATGCTTAAGGCACCCATGAAAACAAAGGAATTCTGTGGCGAAACGATACTTCACAACAGGTGTTTCGGATTCCATTTGGTTGGTATAAAACATACGACTCAAAGGTTGCCATGTAAAACACCTGTGCGATTTATTTGTCGCATTTTTCCTATTGTATTTGTTTATAGTATCAAATGAGTCACATGTGCATTAAATCCCAAACTACAGACATAGGACAAGATCCTTCAAGATTTTCTCTTGGAGTTGCGACGATTGTGTTGTTGTTTCTTTGATATTTTCATTCAAACACGTTTCCATTCGCCCTGGGCCAGATAATACGACGACTTTGTCGACCTGGTGCGCGTATAGGACATTCTTCCATCTCACTGTACTCACGGCTATATCAAAGGGACTATGTGCAATGCAATAAGTGCATACTGACCTGTGCATGTATCCGGATTATCACATATGTGGCTAAAAGTATCATGTAAACATGTGCCACATACTTTTGCAAAATTTTTTCTACCATTTTTCTTCAGATTTCACTTCGTTACGCCCACAAAAGACATTCAAAACCAGGGTTCTGTCAATGACATATCTCTTGTCAACCACAGGTAAAACACTGATAACATTGATAAAAGACAATGGAATGCACCTTTCTCTAGACTGAACATAACTTGCATGTTTACCTAAAATGTCCTTTCCTAATAGACTGGTTCTGTATAATGTATTCAGATTCCATGCATGCCTTTTTTTTTTGTTGTTTGGTTTGTTCGCAAAAGTTGCCCTTAACAACCCTTGGTAACAAGCACAAAGCTTGCCGCAGGCTTGTTCTGCCTATAGCGGGACAACTGAACAAATTATTGCCATGAATCTAATGGGAGGGAGGTGGATGAAAGACTTTATTAAGAGGCTGTAAAGATGAAAAGAAACATCAATAAATTGTGATAAATTACAGAAAAGGTCTATTGTATGTGTAACATGAAAACATGCAGGCTAGGTTCAGTCTATGGAAAGGTGCATTCTGTTGTCTGTTATTAATCATATTTGTACTTTAGTAGTGATCACGTGATTTTTTGGTTGTTGTGTTTTTTCCGAAGTAATATGAAGGAAAAAAAGTTGTGGAATACATGGCATAAATGACATTCATCAGAATGTCATGAATAAATACAAGTCAACAGACATTTTGCATTCCGTATAAGTCCCATGAAGAGAAGGTCGTTGAAGTTCCATTGCATGCCATATTTAAAATGACTTTTGATATAAACAGAGCAAAATAAGATTAACAGAATGGTAAAAAGAATGAAATGTCATCAAGATCGGATTAGCAACAAGATTTGAGAAGAAAATATTAAACCTCTGCATTTCTATTCACGGACTACTGATGTTGTTCGCAAACATTATCATGCCAAATGTTTCACTTTGGAAATAATGTCATCAACTTACACCTTTCCCATTGATTTGCGCAAGCAAACAAAGTCAAATGTTTGTTTTGTTGTTGTTATTTTGTTGATAATGTAGCCTCTACAACTCTTTTCCTTCAAGAAATGTTTTTAAAAGTCTTACTATTTGGTTATTTTCCCACAATTTTGACGCGAGAAAAAGATAACATATCATTTTTTCATTTTGTCAGCGTATCATTGAAAACAAGTGAAACTCTACAGAAAAAAAAAAAATATGGGCTATCCAGCCATCTTCTCAGATGGAAAATGAACAAATAAATAAACAAGTGAAAATCCATATAACTATTTGTAAAAGTTACATTTCGCTACAATATGTATACTGGTCCTCGTGTTGAGTTTCCTAAGACTTCTATCTCTGACTGGTTTTCCCCCCTCATGACACTTTAACCTCCGGCATTGTCACTTTGGACACTTTTAGCTCAGCCATGTTGACAGCTGGGATTAAACCTGGCACCATGCATGCACGAAAGCCAACATGAACATCAAGTAAAATTGCTTATTTCATTCCTTCGGTATTAACTTTTAAAGAAAATTGAAATTAAAAATGTCGAAAAACTAATGCAATCCATTCAAGAAGTGTTCGGAGAAGGCATATCAAGGTCTCTGTATGAAATAATAACTGAAATCATATACGATATTGCAAATGATACAAATAAGTTTATCCGTCCTTTCCTACACAGGCCTTGCATTCAAAACTGGGTATCGCTCTAATTGCTCTTTCTTTTTTCTTTTCAAATGAAATATTTCATGTTGTTCTTTGCCTTTGAAAATATTCACGATAACTCGTGCTTTGGAAATTGTTGTTTATAGCTATGTAGCTCTTTCCTAATTGACAACGACGTCACAAACATTTGACTATGATACAAATCGTCTCATCTTAAACAACAAAATTAATTTGAAGTAATTTCTGTTTTAAGAAAGAGTGGTAACTTCCACGACGTTTTTGCAAAATAAATCACTTTGAACTAAAGACTAACCAAATTTGCTGTGGAAACGATATAATCAAACAATATCGTGTAGACACTCTAGTTATAACCCAAGAATAGGAAGTTAAAGAAAGAGAAAGGGTGTACATGCAGCTATTGACTGCGATAGGCAAAACTAACCCGAAGATGTTTTTCAAGCGCGCATTCAAGTGACAAGTAGGCCTATATATACAAATTGTATGTCTAATGAGAATAAATGCTTTATTTGTTTGCTTTTTCCAGCAGCGTGGGAGTCACCTACTCGCAATCACACTTTTAATCAGTGGCAAAGGGACATACTGGGCCACGTTTTATCATAAGATAAAATCGATTCTAAATTTCCTTACCACACAGGCTGCCATAGACTTACAGTTGAAATCAACTATATAATCAATTTTAACTCTTCATAAAACAGGGCCCTGATCAACCAGCCATGACTTGATAGATTCTGCACGGGAACATTGGGACACATAGTGCGTGAATAAAAAGAGGAAAAGAAAAGAAACCGTGTTTCCCACAGCTGCAACGCGGTGTTTCATACCCCACACAGAACGTAATGATTATTCTCACTCACTCTATCACTCACAGTTACATCGAGTCACAATGAAGTAAAGGCAGTTAAAGAGAAATTTCCATACCATGTTCAAAATTCACCTTGATAAGTCAAATCAGACAAACAGAATGGTATTAAGCTTCATAAAAATCGGACCTGAATTGAGACTTTTACGAAATGCTAAATTTCGATATTTCTTTCAACGAAATACATGTACTGACACTGATCAGTGGCGGATCCAGAGGGGGCGCAAACTGCACACGCCCCCCCCCCCCTTATTTTTCGTTAAAAAGAAAAGAAATAAAAAGAAATGAAATGAAATGAAACCCGGAAGTGGCACCAGAAATATTAGTTGCGTCCCCCCCCCCCCGCCCCCCTTTATAGATTTCCTAGATCCGCCCCTACTAATCACAACCACATACTGCAAAATACGTTCAAACCTGTCTTTGAGGCCACCTGTCCATAGTGGCAACCTGCCGTACCGCTAACGACTATGTCTATAACGGACATTTTTTGTCGCCTAGGGTGGCCGTTGTGACAGGTTTGACTCCAACCGACCTTTTTTTTTTTAACAATGCCGTCCACTAAAAACTCTCCCACTGCTTTGTGCACATACACAAAAAACAATGAAGAAAATTAAAATCATGTTTGCGCACATTTTTCTTCCTCTTTTTTATGTCACTGCATCACTGATGTAAACATAATAATTATTATCAAACTGTGCAGAAAATCAAAATCTTGTCTTTCTTAACATCGGTTTAATTTCGATAAAACACCCGACATCATTCCATTTCTCTAAAACCATAATCTAATATTTCCCTGCTGCCACCTGTAAATATTTCCCTTGTTTCAACTTTAATCTTTTAGTTTGTTTGAATTGGTGTGTAATGTACTTCAGGGGTGCACACAAACATGGGTATATATTCATACCTTTTTCTCACTCCCATAGACATGTTTTATTGTGTCTGAATAAGTACAATACAGTATAATACAATTTTACCCCTAACGTTTGTACCTCTGACATTTTTAGCTCTGCCATTTTTACATATCCTGGCACCCACGTATAAGTTAACTGACTATTTACATGAAGTGAGATTGCACTTTAATCCTTCAGAATTAGCTACCTTTTCAATTATGAAAAACGAACTCATGAATTTGTAATACACTCACAAAGTGTTCGGAGAGGGCATGCTGCTGTTTAAAGTGTAAATTGATATCTGGAATCCTTTTTAGCAAATGATACTGCATATCATACGATAAAGCTAATAAGAACATTTTCCATAGCTCTCAGGCTTTGCCCTAACAGGTCGGAATCAAACGTTTTTCAAGAGTTCCGTGAATGTGTATGCCTGTGCTGTGTGTGTGTTGTCACTATTTTTTCAGTGAGACTGAGGGCTTTACAAAAAAGTTTGTTATTCTTTGCCTACAACGTGTTCAGGAATAATAATGAAACTAGTGCTTTGATAATGTTTTCATCAGTATACAGCTCTTTCTTAATTGGCATTGACGTCACGTTATGTAACCGTGTCGAGGCAATCAGACATCGATACAAACTTGTCACATCTTCAACAAGAGAATTGATATTTAAGCACTTTTGTCAAAAGAAAGATTGGCAATGTCAACAGATATTTAGCAATTTCTTCATTGCAACTCTCTGTGACATCAATTCGAGCTAAGATTAACCAGGTTTAATATGTAAACGATAATGATATAATGAAAGGATATTATTTATGATAAATTCCTTTCAAGTTAAGGAAGGGTGATATAGACCTAAAAACTACCATGGTCTGCAGGCCTGCATGAATACAAATATCCTGTGGATTTTTTCGTTCAAGTGTGACAAATATGCAAATATCTATAGTGACAATGAATGTTTTATATGTTTGCTTCATCACGCTGAGAGCAGTCACGTAATTCACAATCGCAGATAATCAGTGACAAAGGGGAATCTACGCCACAAAATGGTCACCCAGCCGTGACTTGAAGGCTCCTGCACCAAACGACGGGACAAATGGTGCGTGGAAATGTGGAGTTTTCTTTTCGTTTTAATCACAATGCACAGTGACTCATATCGTATTCGCGTATATTTTCCCAATGCATCATGTACATTCATCGCTATGTGCATGTTGGGGACATTCGAATGCGATCACCATAGCAAGCTATCTAGTGGTCTCCCAAATGCACGACCACTTTCGATTCGCTAGTTTTGTTGTCTTTAGTTTCAAAACTCAGCCAAAATATTCTCGGTTCAGGAATTAGACCACTATCACTCAAACATTAACGCCACCCGTGCCTATGAGTGATTACTCGGCCTATTTGCATGATTAGGGCCTCACTTTACTTACCGAGTAGTCTAGACTTGTAGTCAGTATTCGGGGATATAAGAAGAATCAGTGTAAAATCAACATCTCTCGCAAACGGGCTATCAGTATCAACTTTGAATGGAATCATCCCTCCCATGAGCAGTGAAAAAAAAAACAGAACATTTTGCTTTGGCTACTGGTACACTGAACTCCAGATTTCGCCGACAACACAATCTTATTGTATTTTAGTCTTCGTTCTTTGCTTTCTAGCATGCAAATGTTAGTTTTCATTTAATTCACGTAGAGCAAGTGCACGCTCGACACACTGGTAATAACGACAGTTGCGACAAACTGACATAAAAGCATTGAGCCCGAAGAACGCTGCATCTTATACAGACACCCCCCCCCCCCCCCCCCCCCCCCGCTTTAAAAAATAGAGCAATTCATATGAATCGATAGTAAATTAATTATCGCAATTTTCATGCTCGGCACACTTCCGTAGAGTTTCATTAAGAACACAAACACAATCGCTGCTGCTGACTTACCCAGGGAAATGTTTGGCAGAATGTCACGTCTTGCGTTGATTTGATCGATGGCAAACACCATGGCGTACATCCACTGCAGGCCACGTGGGTTGAAGTCCCCGCATTCCCCGTCCTGCGACTGGTGCATATCGAAGAGGCCCCCGAGCACCAAATCGCCGTCCTTGCGGTAACTGTTCGGGACGGCCCCCGCCGCCGCCGAGCCCTCCCCGTCGCCGACGCCGGTCGTGACCGTTTCGAGAAATTCCGTGGTGTTAAGCGGATTAATGGTGGAATAATTCTCTCCTCGCGCGAGATAAAGCAGGGATAACCAGACGATAAGGGCAAGATAAGGCGGGAAGTTCGCTATCTTTAACAGACGGTAGTGGGTGACGTACGGTCCCATGTTGTGCGCCATGGCTACATGTTGTTTGGGCCTATGAGAACGACCAAATAATTCACTCGATCAATACTTGTAGTACTCAGTCATAGCGCTGCAAATTTTACGGAAACTGCTCGCTCTTTGCAGAGTTCCTGGTTATTGATGAATTCAATACACAAATCGTTCCTGTCTGCGAGTGTCACCACGCCGTGGGCAAAACTAGGCCTTCTGTCGTCACATAATTCCATTTTGAAGGATGATAAAGTTCTCCGGCTGTATAGATTCACATTCATCTATTCATTCCAAAGATCGGGCTGTATCCAATAGCAATGATTGTAATGATATTCATCATTCCGTCGAACCGGTGTGCATACCAGCAGGTAGGGGTGTCCGATGAGCTTCAATACACTCCCGCTGCTGTACTGGATCGGTCTCGTCTGTGTATAGAATGACAAAACACGGGAAAAAAATAACAAATGAGTGTAGGGATGTGCGCTCACAGCTGCACACACATCTGTGCTATCGAGCGGATAGGCAATTGAGCATGCGCATTCGCACTACGAAATTGCTAAATTTCTGATTGGACGTTGTCGTGAAAGAGTTTGACAAGTTTTCCTCATCTTCGATATGTCTTACTCGTGAGGAGGAGTTTAGGTCGGCGATAAACCTTCTAACAATCCTCATCCCAATTATTACACCGACAATATTTACCAATAGGTTGCCGATTGGGGGTGTTCCTCGTTAAAGTTAGCTGTGCATTGTTTGCGGTGAATGCGTATAAACGTTGCCTCTGTCATGTCTGTTGTGCTCGGTGGAAGACGGGAAAGTTTCAGCTATTGCAATTTCCTTGATAAGAGGTAGTTATCATAGCATTGACACAAATCACAAATCGAAAGTATGTGTTTGTAGGAAATGGTTTAGTAGGATAACAAAAGAGCATGTTTTTATCACCATCTTGCAAAAACACTCCAGAACGAAAACACAGAGAATCTCCATGTTTTCGTTCTGTAGAGATAATTTTCTATCTGGCGTGCCTTGTACAATATTTACTGTTCTTATATCAATAATTGTGACTTCCCGTCCCAACTTTATGTCGCTTCATACATTTGGCATTGTCCCTGAAGACAAGTTAAATGGTGCTTTCAGGAATTAGTAAAAAAAATACAGATATAGATGACGAAGATGATGATGATGATAATGATAATAATAATAATAATAATAATAATAATAATAATAATAATAATAATAATGATAATAATAATAATAAAAACAATAATAATGATAATAATAGTTATCATTATTAACATCATCATTATTAATATCATCATCATTATTATTATCATTATTATTATCACTATTATTATTATTATTATTATTAATATTATTATTATTATTATGATAATGAAGGGGGTACATATTTAACCTTTCCGATCCTATACACTATATACATCGGATATTTGCGGAACAGGTTTTCGGTGGTAAGACAAAAGTTTATGTCAAGTTGTTGGTTGTTACTGTTGTTGTTTTTTGCGCTTCAGTGAAAACAAAACAACAACTCTCCCTCTCTAAACAAAAGCTTGACAAAACTTGGGAGAGAACTTCTCAGTTTGATGTCTTTGGTGGTTGGGTATTTTGGATATTGACCATTTAAAGCAGTTGACTTCTCTGTTGCCTTCCAGAAAAGAGAAGAGCATGAGAATGAAAGGATACATAATGTTGGAGACAGATATATATATATATATATATATATATATATATATATATATATATCATAGGGATATAGAGAAAGAGAGAGAGAGAGAGAGATAGAGAAAGAGACAGAGAGAAATTTATACCATTTCTTTGTGTGTGTGTTTGTATAAATCCGCAACACTGACAAGATGTACTTTGCTATTGTTACGTTTACCTACATGAAAAGGTGAAAAGTGTATTCAACTTACAGATACACGTATTATTCCAGTCATGTGTAAATATCCGAACTGTTAAATACAAACAAAATGAAACGAGAGCCACGAAGTCGATTGAATAACAGCGAAAAATTGACAATAGATTTCCACTAGATGCCCAATTGACCATACTCCAGTTATCAGATAAGCGATAAAAAGCTTTCGTATCATGTTATACAAGGACACATAAAGGTCTATTGAGTCTCGATAGCGCCACCACTTAATTCTCTGACTTACCAAGGATGCTTCTAAAATGAAGTGATTGTCTCTGTAATGTAATCAGTGATTTTTGTGTGTGTGTGTGTCTTGGACAGTATACAGGCTTCTACTATCGTCTACTATAATCAGCAACGTTGAGTATAAAAGAAAGATAAGGAAAAGGGCAGTGCACAAATTCGTTTTTTCATCTTCATCGTCTCCTTTTACTTCTTCTATACTACTACTTCTTCTCCTTCTTCTTCTTTTCTCCTCCTCCTCCTTTTTTGATCAACTACTTGCACTTAACTGAAAGATAGGAAATACTTGCGCAAATAACACAGTAACTTTTTGACGAAAACAGAAAAAAACCTCCAAAACAAGTGTTTCGGAATATGTGGTGTTACCCAGGAAGTTGCCAGAGTTTCTTCACTAACCTATTCTACCAGTGAGGCCCGCCATTATCTGCCATTATTATTGTCCAAGCATTAGTAGGTACATGTATCTCATTTTTACACCTGGGCCAAGAGGGACATGATATGGGGAAATTATCGGCTCTTGTCCAATTTAATCATATGATTGCACAGAAGTCGAACCCCGGGACAATCGGTTTAAAGACCCCACAATCTTAACCACAGGACCATGACATCAAAACATCTCAATTCTGAGGCCAGAAAAAAAAAATGCTAACAGTTCTATTGTCAATAATCAAGGGTTAGACAAAGAAAGGCAGCAAACCGTTTTCATTTTTACTAATGAGAGCTACCAATGAGGGCCACTTTGTTTTTTGGTTTTTTGTTGCTGTTTTTCTTGCTATAGTTGGAATACAATGCAGCTCTTTTAGATGTCATTTGGAGTACATCATCATAATCTACTGCAAATTTTGAGAGCAAAAAAAGAAATGTATTTATTGTAAGCTATTTTTTTTCTCAATAGCCACTTTCTACAACCCAATATGACTCCCAGAGTCATTAAAAATCCATCATAAAAAATGTCATCCTAAAAATCCAAACGTATACAGCCGAAACTTTTATCTCTAAAGTGCATCTCACGTCATACTCTGAATATCTGTTTGGCTAATTGTCTCTCCCCCCCCCCCTCCCGCCCCTTCTCTTGCCTTTTCATATCCCCCAGTCATCTTGACTCCTTTCTTCACTAATTATTTTCGATATTTGCCGTGAGCGACTGGAGAAACGCTAACCATCTCAGCCGTGGCTCCAACCTTTATCGTTTTTGACAAGCTCCGAAGAGGTTCCGATTTTATTTTTTTTTAATCCGATGATACAGCAACCATCCCAAAAAACTTGTACTGCTGCAGCTTTGGAAAAAAAATGGTTTACAGAAATACACCACATTACCAACGGAGGACGATGTGTCTTGGGGGGAAAAGCTGTCTGCAGCACTCTTTTTGCTTCTTCTTCTTCTTCTTCTTCTTTTTTTTTTCTTCTTCCTCTTCTTCTTCTTCTTCTTCTTAAATCTGGCAGTAACCAATATACCGTTATAAATCTAATGAGTGATGCAATGTATACTAATGAAATAGAAAATGGCTAGTTTTATTTTTCTCCGGTAGTTTGTGTGTAGAAAGTAGCTGGCCTACCAGTAGAAGTACGTACGATGGCTTTATCGTAACTTTCATGTTTGTTTCCTTTTCATAAGTGAGCTCAAGGATACCGGAAAAATAGCTGTATCGTAAAATCAATTACTTTTCAAAAACCTGCCATCGATTGATTGTTATCCCGTACTCTTGCAAAAATTAAACAAAAACAAAGCAAGAATAAAATCCTATACTCACTCCCTCGCAGAGTTATTTGACTGTGATTATATGTCTGCAATTATTTTCCTACATTATAGTCTAATAAGAAATTTATTTTGAAACCGGTTCAATTGATTGCCTGCATCGCATCACATCGTAAGTACAACAAATTACAGTGAGATAACGATTGAAAAGAAACGTTAAAGAATACATTTCAATCAAATATTTCTCCGTCCCCCAGCATCATTTTTTTTTTACTAGTTGATAACGACGGCACAGTACAGTGTCCCAATCTACACAATTAAATGCTTAAACTATTTAAAACATAAGGCTGTGCAATTAGTGAGGCAAGTCGTTAGTCCCAGGACATACTGTGAAATGAAATCGGGTTGTCGATATGACATTATTCAGGGGCGGAACCAGGAATTCCGTAAAGTTGGGGGGGGGGGGGGGGCTTTACAAAATCAAAGGGGGCTCACGTACGCCCCTCCCCCCCATTTTTATGCCTCCGCCACGAAGTGGTGCCGGAGGCATTATGTTTTCGGGTTGTCCGTCCGTCCGTCCTTCCGTCCGTCCGTAATGAATTTTGTGGACAGGGTAACTATCAAAACCTTTTGAGGTATCCTAATGAAACTTGGTATGTGTGTGTATTAGGGGGTGAAGTTGTGCCTATCAACTTTTGAGTGCACATGCTCAAGGTCAAAGGTCAAAAGGTCAAGGTAAAATGCTTAAAATTTCACTATTTCCCCCATATCTATGCAATGCCTGAAGATATTTTCTTGAAACATAGTGTATACATGTATTACCTAATTAAGATTCTCTGGTAAGAGTTTGGGGTCATGAGGTCAAAAGGTCAAAGGTCAAAAGGTCAAGTAAAATGTTAAAATTTCACTTTTTTCTCTCTATCTTGGAAATTGTTCAAGGTATCTTTATGGAACAAAGTATATATGCATGTACTGACTGGCAGTGGTTATCTAGGGAATTTGGGGTACATGGGGTCAAAGGTCAAGGGCAATACTTCAAAATTTTACTATTTTCCTTATATTTATGAAATGATGGCAGGATTATTTTTTTAAAACTTGATGTATGCATGTATAACCCACTAGATATTCTCTGGGATTTTTTTTTTTTTTTTGCCAAGAAGGTCAAAGGTCAAAAGGTCAAAGATCAAGTGAAAGTGCTGAACTTACTTCTTTCTCCATATCTCGGAAGTGGCTCAAGTTATCTTTAAACTTAGTACATATTTATGTATGTTCTGCCTGACAGTGATTCTCTTATGAATCAAAGGTCAGATGAAAATGATAACAATTTACAGTTCAATACAGAAATTGCACTTTTACTCCATACCTTGAAAATTACTCAAGTGCGTAAACTTATGAAAGGGTCAAAGTCGAAGTTAAAGTTCTTAAATCCCCAAATACATGCTCTCCTTTTCATCCCATTAAACATAGGTCAAGGAAGGTGAACATTCGATACATTTGTGACAAACATGTCATTTTAATATTCTGCCAATTTTGTGAAAATGTAATCACACATTGTCCACATGTACTATAGACCTATTAGGAGAATCATGCATTATGGCGGAGGCATACCAGTCGCCATAGCGACATTTCTAGTTCTTTTTATTTCTTTTGTTTTAACAAAAATTTACGGGGCGGGGGGGGGGGGGGGGGGGGGCTCCCGCCCGGTGCGCCCTGCCTGGATCCGCCACTGATATTAAAGGTACTGTTTACCATTGGGAGCAGTGATTTGAAAAATGTTACAGTTATCACATGTGGTGCATGTGTGTAGGTCAGTTCATCACAAATCATCCAACCACATGAAAATTTTGCAATAAAGCCTGAAATATATGGTGGTATCACTATTTTTCTCACTAAATCATAACTGTAGACGGTTTAGTCTAGAGACAATTTTATCATAAATGTTGTTAACATTTTGTATATTTAAGCAATGTTTAATATTGATTATACTGATTTACTTTTTTACACTGGTTGTTTCTATCCCTAACTCATATTTCAGAACTATTTTGAAGCACTAAAACTGGGTTTTTATTTCACCTGCAAATGGTAAATAATGCCTTTAAAGTGAATAAGAAAATCATTATGCCCACAGCATCAGACATGCATTCTGTGAACACCAGTAACATTTCAAACTGGAACTGTGCGTTGAGCATATATATGGCGGAAGTTAAAACCAAATTATCTACACCCTGTGCTGTCGTAGAAAAGTGGCAGTTGATTGGACGACGCCACGATATTATCATTCGTGACGTTGTGAATGTCCTTTTGATCGTAGTTTATCTCTCAGCAACAGCTGATAAACATATTTCGAAGGAAGGAGGAGTAGAATTAAGATGATGTGAAGTAGGATGTCCCTCAAGATGACTACTTCATAGAATTGATAGATGACTATAGCTACACACTGATAAGATTAATCGGAAGTTTGGCGAGACATTGGTTTTCATATTGAAAAAAAAAAGTGCCAATGCTTTGAGGTTTGACAGGTTGCTGGGACATTGGTGGATGGTGCCGTCTGCAGATTATCTAACTGATGCAAAAATCTGGGAGGGCTTTAAATTTGACTGCGACCATTCACTCTGCCAGGGTTCTACTCACTCTGGTTTTATTAAAGATCATGTGATAAAGAGATGTATGCAGATCCCTACTTTCCACTTTCCATGCCTGACATGCGAACGCAAACATTACCCAACTTACATTGGCGCCAATGATAACGCAATGATTATTTTGTCATTTTTTCAGCTTTTGCTACTGTATGAATGAATACAGTCAGAGCGGTTATTATCAATGTTGTGGAAGATTGATGTTAAACAAACATCAAATTACATACACTGTACATGTATTAGATTACAATGTCGTGTACACAGTAATTGTCTATATCATGCATAACGTTTAGATGTATTGGTTCCCGTGGTAACCCAGCTCTAAAATTCCTTACTGTGTACAACGTCTTATCGGAGGCACATCTGTTTGCACACAAGTCATTTGTGCATGATTTCGCTGGGACGAAAAAAAAAATCGCAATATCTCTATAATATAAAGCCAAATGGAGAGTTATCTGTTGTACATCATGGTTGTGCTACAATAAAAAAAAAATTGCCCATGTTCTTTTCTTTTGTATTCGTTTGGCCAGTTCGTACCAATTTCTGATCTCCATGTTTTCTGACCTTCATTTATCGACGCTAAAGACTTATATTTCCTTGGAAACCTATTGTTGCTACATATTACTTTAGCTTTTCGTCGGTTTCCTTCAGTTTTCTCTCTCATATCAATTCACAATGTCAGCATTGAATACTACTTTTACTGCATATCTCTCTCAAAGAGATTTTGGGATTTTGTCTTTTTGTACATGTTATGTATAATATGTGACCACTTTTTTATTATTTTTTGAGAAATGTACAAATGAACTTAACTAGATCAGAGACTGAAAATTACTATACTGCTTTAACAATGTCCTATCAACCAGAACATTGGTTATATGACATAAAACATAAATGTGCATATCACCTGATTAGATTTAAAAGAAATATGAGATATATGATACAAACTTGTCTCCATAAAATCAGCTCATAACTCTTGCAAATAAGGGCGGCTAAAAGCCTTGAAGACGATTTCCCTCCGAGTCGGCTGTCTAAAGGTTACACAAAGACCCAGCAACTTGAATATTCATAATGTAATAACAATCCTTTTACGAGTTCCTATTGCCTTCTTGCTCCGTTATCATGCCAAGGACCAGTAAAATACATTCAAGTAAACGATCTACGAATAAAAGTGCGCCCGCAACATTATACAGACATTATCTTACAGCACCTTGAAATTGTGCACGTGATAAATCTTGATTTGATACACCTTAACATAAATCTTAGGGGCAGGGAGACATTAACATATTTAAGCATTTTTTGAAGTCAAATTGCGTCCTTAGAGTCAGCTCACCTTGCGTCTGCTGGATATAAAGTGTTCAGCAGAAGAGCCAAGGGCTACACTAGCTGAGTCCGGTGTGTACACACACTCGTGGACCAAATATTTGGATATGAATTAAATATGATTGACGAGCGGAAGACATGGTCTGCTTCGGCCAACCAATGTGTTTGTATATACAAACACGACATGTTGCGAGAATTGAAGCGGTGGTTAATTAGGACACCGTATAGCTGGAACTGTGTGTGCTGTTCAATCAAGAAATGGAGGGAGGGAATCTCTTTCGCGGTATAGCATCGTAAATATTGCCTAGTATGTCTGATCGTCTGCCAGTCCGTTTGTCTGTTTGTTACGATCACACGTAAATCAAGCGAACCGTGCTTACAGTGACTATAATTGGACATCTATAGGGAGTGGGGAGCAAAATATATTTTAAAAAATAGAGAAAAGAGACATGAGAGGGATAGAGAGAGAAAAAAACAAATGCGTTATATTTTGTATTGTGATATCATTCCGGAGAATTGTTAGAAAGTATATTTTGGCGAAATGAAAATCCTCCATTGTCTTAAAGTATAGTAAAAGAAAGAATGCATTTCAGGACATCGAGAAATTAATTGAAAGTTGTAATTGCTTTCTTTGGAAAATGTTTATGTAATATGTGTAATGTGTTGGAATTGACAATGATACATCTTATTCTCGACGAATTACAAACTACAGTGTATATTGATATCAGTGTATAACTGAAATATTTTGGGGTCCATGATAATAATTATTATGTGCATTATATAAGCTGGGATAAAGGGAGACTTGTGGCTATCTAAATATGGATTATTCCGGTTAACATGCAATCTCCGTTAACATATCTATCTGTCGAGGATGAAGCACATGATTTTCTCTCAACCCGTTTCCTATGGGAACCTAGAGGCCTGTATATTAAGTCTATTGGGATTTCAGCATTCAGTATTTACGGAAAGGGTTAACTTGATTTTCCAACACTCGTGACTCATCATCAAACACTAAGTATGTGTTTACAATCATAACTTGCAAAGACAGGTGTACACGGATGCACAAAGATTTATTCATTTGTTTATGCATTGCACAAGGAATGCAAAACAGTTACAAACAATATGATAGTTTACGCACAAATGTAGTGTAAATCAATACCATTACACTTTAAAAATTCTCAGTCAAGATTGTTCGCATACTGCGTAAACAATTTGTCGGTGACCATTATAGCATACTGTGTGAAAGGGAAAAGACGATAATATGAAAATTCCTGCTTTAGTCACATTAGTGTTGTCATATAGAGGCGTTTATGTCCGAAAGGGAACTAAAATGAAACTTAAAGTTCGATAAACTGGCAATATTGCCACAATCATGAGCAGGAAAAATTTACCACCATCTCGTCGTAGCACGGAAGTTTCCCCAGCGGTAGATCCGGTTTCCACTTGTTTTAATGTCTCGTTTTCTCACCCAGTCAACTCTTAGACATTCGATATGTCTGTCAGGCGTTATACAGTTTGTATGCACAGTTATGAAATATTTGGCATGTGTAAAGATGCCAATAACATATGCATACTATATTTATTGTTTTAAACAATGGAGTCAATATATTTGTCATACAGCGATAATAAATGCAGTTATAAACATTCTCTGTGTCTGTCATGTTTGAAACCATATGGAGACGACAGTCCCATCCAGATATACAGCAGACCATCCGTCACCATATCCGTGTTTGTGACATCGAGAACAAATTACAAGGTCCCAGAAATTCACATAATTATATCGATAACTGCTCCTAAGAGTTACTGCGTATTAATATATGAAATATAAATCATTATAGTTATAGGCCTATAAATGCCGATGATTCTTCGGAGAATGTCTGATGTTGTTTTCTCAGCATAACAATATTCAAATACAGAATATACAACTCTCAGAGTGTGTGTTAGCGCGTGCATGATTACATGTTTTGTGTGTGTGTGTGTGTGTGTGTGTGTGGTGCATGTTTTTGTGTTATCATTGTGTTATTTTCACTTTGTGTATTATCATTGTATTATTTTCACTTTCACTTTCGCAACGCGAGAACTAACCTATTCATTAGCTATAAATAGCCATTGATAGATCAACACTTTACCACCATCATTGACCATTGGAAAAATTATCATGGAGTAGACATGGTAGAGAAATTTAATCGTTGGTTTATGGGTACGTCCAAGAGAGTAGATGATTTGAGACGAAATTAGCCACTGGACCATGCATAAAGTAAACCCCCATGAATCATGTATTAACTCCCCCGTTGCGACGACAGAGATTGAGTGATTGAAATCAAATTTTATCGGCACTTTGCGCCACCTAGTTTTCAAGAAAATTGCCTCCCAAAAGCCAATAAACACCGCCTTCAATATCTCAACTGGCTCGGTGTGCCCTGCACTCTTGGCAAAAGTGTACGACGTAATCTAATCTGCAATGCCGTAATATTTGGCTTACATACATGTGCTTTGACTGCTACGAATTTATTCAACATCGTTCAATCTAACGCGTCGGAATATGCAGCGTCAAATTATTATTATCTTTTTTTGAAGAAGAAGAAGAAGAAGTGAGTTTCATCTTCTGCCAATATCTTGGTTCAGTTGTAATACAACAAGAATAGAACATAATCATCACGAAGTAGTTGCCATGATAGCATTGCACTCACTCCATTATATACCGTATCGCATGTTGTATATGAAATATACATTTGTATATATATTACATTTTTATATTACACAATTGTATTGACGACAGCGTTCGACAAAACAGAATCATAACTAAAGCTGTATTGTGGTTACTGCACAGCGTAGTCTCGATGTCTGCGAGTACAGCTGTTATTGAATCGAGCTGCAGGTTAGAAGTGGCAGCTGCGACACTCTATATGAATGGTTGCCCGTCCTTAACTCTCTTCATACCACTGGCACCTTAAATGGTATAGATATCAACAGTGCGTTAAACTAATTCTCCAGAGAGGGTTAACAACTGGTTAAATGCCCTTGCTCAACGTTTGCAAGAATCGTCATGATCATTGGTATACTGCTAACTTAGATGTTGTTGTTCCTAAGTTTACACTGTTTTAATGCTAACATTCCACACAGAGGGAGCAAACGTGCCTAACTATCGGAGAAGAATTACTTTAAAACACTTTGATGTTGTTGTTGCTCTTTATATACGACATTTTATATCGCTCATTTAAGAGTCTTGGTGACATAACGTCATGGTGAAATTATATCAACATAGATGCATGAATAGAGTGTCATAATACACGGATACGCAAATAGGTATATACTATATGCAAATACACGCATACACATATGCGCATACGTTAAAACAGTAACACGAAATGAATCCATGAGAGATATACTATATCAATATCACGATTGGTAATTAGTTGAATCGGTGCCAAGTGACATCCTGGGTTCTACAACAATAGATTCTTGCAATCTGAGAATCGGCGTAAGAAAATACTCAAAATAGTCTACAGAAACATGATAGATGCCTAGAGTAGGCCTATATATGCTCTTTAATATTGACTGCACGTTTGTCAAAGAGTTACCCTCAGTTTTCCTTTCTTTATTTCTGGTAATTTTGTACTTATGGTGCATGAGATTTGATACACTGTAGTTGAGACAAAAACATCACGTTGATAGCTTTCAGTTTTGAGTCCGTTTGTGTTGATGCCCCTGTCGTATTTCCTTTTTCTCTCTCTCTCTCTTTCTCTCTCTCCCTCTCTATCTCTCCCTCTGTGACTCTCTTTCTCTTTCACACTAACTAGAAATAGATAAAAAGATACACAGTATTGTGAAAAGTTACTTTAAAAACCTGTTCTCATTATACGCCGTTTTAGAACAATAGCATGGTATTTGGTGGCAGGTGCTGCTGGGGGTCTTGCATTTTTTTTTTTAAAGATTAAAAATACAAACAAAACCATCTTTAATTCAAATTTTTAAAACCTGATAATCATGAATTATTGGTACTAACCTAAACCAGCCCATCCTACCTTTTTGGTATTAGCTGCCATAGACGTCTTCTAAAAGAACCAGTAATACACGCTGTGTTTTAAAACAAAAGAAATGTCATGAAGTATTTGTGCACCTCTCGTGTTCGCGAGAACGAGCATTCTTCATCCGACCAATCTAAAAACGAAGTGCAGTTGCCACGGTGACGAGACGATTCTGGTACGTATGCCCAAAATATACATGAATGGTATAAGCAAGAAACGCATTACTTGGACTTGTTGGAGGGTCTGGGTGAGGACTCGCCGAATAATCAAGAAGAATGATAAGAAAAATCTCCGTCATGTGACACGTATGAAGCAAGCTGATTGGCTGATTGGTTTTTGTTCCTCATTTCGTCCCTTATTTTAATTTGTCCACTTCCACAGAAGAAGAAGGAAGAAGAACAAAAAGAACAAAAACCCGTCTCACTTGTTCGAGAGTGCTTGCTGTTCGGTTGGCTAACGAGCATTCTGCAACCTGACCAGTCAGTTTCCATTTAGGATGTGCAATTTCAGCGAAGATTGGACTTTATTGGATATACTCTACCGCGTTCGCCCCTGCATTAGAGCGTCCAAATAAAGGCAATGGCTCGGACGGTACATCGACGCGAATCCGTCACCTGAAATACGCTGATATTATGCTGATGAACTTATTTATATTCTCCCAATTTTTCTCTCCAGTCTCCTGTGTGTCTCTATTTCTCACCCCTCTCTCTCTCTCTCCCCCTCTCTCTCTCTCTCTCTCTCTCTCTCTCTCTCTCTCTCTCTCTCTCTCTCTCTCTCTCTCTCTCATAGGTATTAAACTACAGGATGTACAGGTATATGTATGTAGATACCGTTTACCAGTGGGAGCAGTGATTTAAAAAAAAAAAAAGAAGAATGTTCGAGATTCACATTTGATGCATATTATGTGGAGGTCAGTTGTATCACAAAACATCCTATCATAATAGATTTCGCAATAAAGCCTGAAGTTCATGTATAAGGAGATATCACTACTTTTCTCATAAAACCATAACTGTATATGTTTTGGTCTAGAAACGTTTTTATCATAACTATTGTTCACATTTTGTATATTTAACATTTAATATTGATAATATTGATTCAAATTTTTTATAATGCTTGTGTTTATCCCTAAATCACAATTTAAATCACATATATTTTGAAGCACAAAAGCTGGGTTTTTGTTTCATCTGCAAATGACAAATAATGCCTTTAAATGACAGAATCGCAGACACACATCCCGTGGGTGCACAGACAGACATCGATGTAAAACAGTGATACACGGGAAAGTGGTGGATACGACGCGACGGTGCCAGTGGATGTTGCGCTGTGTCATATCTTAATCCATTCGCTCAAATAAGATTCATTTGTTGCAAAACGAAGAGAATGGAAAATGCTTTATACCTGCTTTGTAGACGTTTGTGATACCATTGATAGGATATGATTAGTTACGTCAGACCTTCAAACTCGTTATCATCATTTCCTTTTTTCATGAAGGGGCAGATGTTTTAAGAATGGAGAGTCTTCGCACATTCATTCACTCCTTCCCCATGCCCTCCCCATCCTCTCTCAACCTTTCTGGGTTTTTTTTTCTGTGTATCTATTTCTCTACCCTTCTCTGTCCCTTAAATCTTCCGTTTCCGTTGTCTTTAGATGCAGTGTGAGCGAAGATAGGAATGAGGAGCATGCTTTTGGACAGAAGAAAAAAGTTCGCAGGATTACTTCGCTTCCTTACAGCCGATCGTTTCCTCTTGAGAATTCCGCCAATCTTCGAATTATTACCAAGATTGTCAACGGCTCAATTCACTGCAGAAGAATGAGGGGCCAACCAGAGAAGTGTTAGCCTCATGATGTATACTGTATTCGGCAATTATCAATAAATATAGGCCATCACAAAGATGAAATTGGTGGATATAGTCGGCGAGGAAACGAGAAAAGGGCGAAAGAGATGAATAGGATGCGGCGAAGAGGTGACAAAGAAATCCTTGTCCCTGAAGAAATAACGAGACCACGGGAAAAAAAATAATCAAGATGATGTATAGTAAACTCTTTTGAAAGGGGAAAAAGTGCGTCTTCTTTTAATCATGAAATATATTTGTGAGTTTTATATTCCAGAAAATTTCAGCTTATCATAAATTGTTCGTTTACGTTTCTTCATCCATATTAATTGTCTCAGTGATATCAGCTATTGCATCGATGTTATATTCATTCATTCGTTACTTCCATTCATTCATTAAGAAATTTTAAGTTATCATACCGTCATCGGAATTTGTGTTGGCTATATGGTTCGATATCTTCACATTATGTTAAAACCCAAGATGTCTTATCTCACCTGTCAACAAAGGAAACATTGCACAATCTTAATTCATTCTGTCCGGAATTTTAGAAAAGGTAAAATAGTCAAGCTATAGATATTCTTTCCATACAACATAATTTGCAGATAGTCAGAATATTTGTCAAGGGAATGTGGAAGTATCGATCATCAATTGATTTTAAGAAGGCTATATGGGTGAAGCCAAAAAGTAGCAAGATATCCAAAGTTAGCGTTCTGTCTGGAATCAGAAGATGTTAAAACATTCTATCAATGAGAAGCAGACAGAGAGAGACAAAAAAAAAATTACTTTCATACGTCTCCGACGAAGATCATAAAGATTACGGAGGCAAGGATATACCTAAGAGCTGCCCACAACACAACGTTATATATTGACATACAAGCAATTACGTGTTCTTCGTGTTCGAATATCATTGATTACACATTTCACCTGCTTCTTTTTCGAAGATTAGAATAAAACATCGATGAGATGGCTAAAAGGGAAGTAAATTTATTGCACAATACTTAAAGCGATTCACCGCCGAATAAATGCCCACTCCTTAGTCAAAAGCCACATCATAATTCACTTGTCGGCATCACTCTGAGGAACGTCAATTCAAATAAAAAATACTGAATAATATTTAGCCCTCCATAGCACTTTACAAATGTATAATTTAACCTTTCAAAAAAGCAGGACGATTTTGTGTTCGAGGTAGAAGGTTAATCTTTCTAAAAAGGGAAATTTCCTCGGCTTGACGTGCAGCCTCGTATCGTAAAGTTAGATAAGCTAAATCTACAAATCTCTCCCCTGAAAACTCCGTTATAGTCAATAAATATTAAAGATATTCGGACGACCTTTCCAAAATGCGAAGTCCGTGAGATTGGCGAGCTTGGCGTAATCGAGTCCCATGCGCCGAAAATGCGCTCGAGTTGGCGATTAGAAAAGAACTGCGATCGTCAATTTATTAGTCGACTGATGTAGGCCGGTAAACCCTGATTGTCCATCACCGGAACATCATCATTCGCTCTCTCTTTTTCTACCTCTCTTTCTCCCTCCCTCTACGCCACCCCCCCCCCCCCTCTCTCTCTCTCTCTCTCTCTCTCTCTCTCTTTAAAGCCACTTGAAAAGCTGTATGATCCGTCCGTAGAAAGGTAGGGCAACACCTCTGAACACCGGTAATGTTTGAATTTTAAACTAATGAAATGGAGTTAAGCGTTGCTCTAAACAGCAGTTTGCTGCCTGATAATGGCCAAAGTATAGAACAAGTTGTCATAGTTGTTATATAAGCTACTGTAATCCTTGCATGTGATTGTCTTAGAGCAAATTTGTCACAGAAATGTGGCATTTGTCACTGATAACAAGTTTTATGAAATGAGACCCTGGGCCTCAACTTTCATTAGGACCAGCTCTTTTTTGGATAATTATGTCAGCCATTTAAAAATCGATTTTCATCGATTAACGAGTTTGATTTTCTTTTATAAGTGTATGCTCTTTCATATTTCGTAGGTAGTTTCTCATTACCTCGCAAAAAATCAACAACACACAAATCTGAAACCCCATCTCAACAAAAGCTATACCACATCCTTGTAAACAAAGGGTCATGTGACGTCCTTAGAGTTCAAGTTTCAATCACTGTCTTTCCGTGATGTTTCATTGGCGATACATGTATTGTTCTTGAGCATTGTGATCCCGCCAACTGATAGCTACTATCTGTTAAGAGGTTGATGGAAAAAAAGATTAACCTCCCTTCTTGTCGATTTTAGATGTTTGCGATTAAGCCTGCTAAAGATAACAAAGAAAATGATCGGAAGATACGGCTCCGAACTCAAAAATATTCCTATAGTTATGACACAAGTTATATAGATATCATTGGAAAGGCTTTTTTTTTGCTTCATCCGATATTTTCGTTCTATGGTGATTACGATGACCTTACTTGAAAATACATGTATGTACTTACTTTAAAGTGTTTTAACGTGGCATTTAACCCATTTTGGCTATTTAACTCTTCATTTGCTTCTAATGTAAAGCATGCTTATCTCTTCTTTCGTGCTTGAAGTGAACACACATAGTCCGTCTGGCTCAATCATGATTTATACACTCATTAGTTGATGAGTTCTTTGTCAATATTTGAAGATTCATTTTTCATGTCTGATAGTTTGTCCGAGTTCATAAAGAGTCTCAGGGGAATTGGCTTATTGTAATTTTATGGATTCCCCACCCCTGAGGTTATAGTGGAGGCTTCATAATAAAAGATACACAATCCCAGCAATAGCGCGTATTCGAAAATAGCGTTGAAACGATGAAAATGCATTGGAAAAAATGATTCACAATAACTTAATGGTGTACGTGTATGGTTGCATGTTACAGGAAGGTGTTGCTGCAGAAATTAGTTGGAAAGTCAACACATGTATGACATTTATTAGGGGTACGTTACGTTTTAAAATATCCGTCTCACCATAATGCACCCTATATCAATGACACACTATTTGCGAAACGTAATGGATTGCCATTGAGTCGCATTGACTCGGGTACACTGGCTTTTCAGAGTTAATAGACAGAGGGGAAAATCCCCCGTCTCGATTTTAATACCAACAACACTAGACGTTGAGGGCAGCCGTCTATATTCCTTACCAGAGCCTTCTATAACATCTCATGCGAAGAAGAGCCACCGATTTTCTTCTATTCTAAAATAGATCAGTACTTCATGGTACATGTTAGTGCATTTTATTTATGATTTATCATGTTTACTTTGGGCCGTCAGAGAAAGGATGTACGTAACGACACGCTATCTAGATCCTCAGTTTGATAATAAACAATGATTATGCCAACAAACGGAGTGACTTAGCATTGAAACTATCCCATGATCATATTGCGTTCTTCAGAGAAACAGCAACTCTTTTGGATGAAATTATATAATATTTTCATATCATATCGCGTGTACTGAGGTGGCACATGACATGGAAGGGGAGAAATTGCATTTCATTGTAATACCTAGACATGATTGTACTGAAGTATGCTATACATGAACTCGGCTAGAAGGTCTTGAATTGAAATTCACTAATCGTTTACACTATTATTCGCAGCACAGAGATCAATTTTCACTGTTTTCTTGTCTTGGATCACAATTTAACTTTCTTGTCAAAGTGTGTAAAATGTTTGGAGTAAAAGAACTCTCGAAGGTCCTATGGATTCAACGCAGCGACTATGATTTTGATTATTATTATTTGTTTCTCGAAAATAAGATGATTGATGCTCCACCTCCATCACGGACAGTTGATGTCGTTCCCTATTGATAGAGGGCTGGTGTTATATACCATTGACATTTACACCAGTAATATCAAATCAGCACCATGCGGTGGCATTGATGAATTAATACCAGCGCAGTGTCAATATTCCATCAGCTACGTGCAGTGTCAACTTAACACCAATAAGTGTCATGTGAACATTTCTCAACACCATCACAAGGTACTTTTTACACCTGACGGTGTGGTCCTCTATTGACATTTGATCGGTGTAAATTAGATTTTAACATTCATATGCACGGTATTATATCTAACACCGATCTTTTCGCAGTGTATGTTGATGACTACACCATCACTTACACTGCGAAAGATCGGTGTTAGATTTAACACCACGGGTATTAAATCTAACACAGATCAAGTGTCAACAGAGGACCACACCGACAGAACGCTGATATGTAGTGATGGTGTTAAAAAGTGTTTACCTCACACTTTGTGGCGTTGATTTGACACTGTAGCTGCTGATATTTTTGGCACTGCGCTGATGTTAATTCATCAATGACCCTGCTTCCTAAAGTGTAACCTGAGCAAGTGCCCATCTGCCATCAAGACAGCATGTTACAACATTCTTGTCCGACCAATCGTGGAGTACGCCAGCTGCGTTTGGGATCCTCACACAAAGACGAACAAAACTAAGGTCGAATCTGTCCAACGCAATGCCGCCCGCTTTGTCACAAATAACTACAGTCAAACCAGGGATGTGGGCTTCCAACCTCCCTGGTCAAACTTGCCTATAGCGGCCACCCAAGGGAAACGAAAAAAGTGGCCGTTATAGACAGGTGGCCGCTATAGGGCTCACACCTGTAAATAAAATGGAATGTCCCAGATCCCTTCACAACTTCGTACCAAAGATACCAAAATAAATGAAGAAAAAGATTAATTAACAATCATTAATACAGTTTGGCATAAAACTAAATAGCTGCAGATATGGAGTATGAAATCGTCTACAAACTGCATTTTGGTTTGAAGATGAAAGCTTTTCTCATGGAATTTGAAGGGACTATATTTCATTGGGTGCGTGTACGGGAAATGAGTGATTTTTTTTTGAGTGAAAAGAACTCGTAGTCTGGTTTAGCGGACCCTTGGACAGAGTTTGAGCCAAAGAACCTGCCTTGGAAATTTTGATGGATGACAGGGTATAGCTCACTTATCCAGGTTAGTGAAGATGAAACACCTTATTTCTCCCAGCTATTTTACAGATTTTTTTTTTTTTGTATTTGAATTTTAACACACGTCTCTATAGGGAATTATTTACCCTTGTGAGCCCTATAGAGAGGTTATCCAACTTTGTGTGCATTGCCAATACATGTACATGCACACGTATCATCGTTGTATACATTAATGTACATGTAGGCCTACATGCGTATACTGTATGCACACGTGTGTTTCATGCATTAAACAATGCCGGTGTTCATGAAATCGTTGCACAGTAACGTGTGTATAGTCGTGAAGAAAGCTGAACACTAGTGCATTATCATGGCTGAATAAGTGATGAACGCAGTGGTGGCGATCACTGAACGTTGCCCACGAATGACTGGCACGACCGCAAATCAGAAAAACACGCTGAATTACCGGCTCTGTGGCCGCTGTAGACAGGTTAAAATCTACCGCGGGAAACAAAATTTGTGGCCGGCGGCCGCGTTAGACAGGTACACGCTATATAAAGGGTCTTTAACAGGACTTTCTCTCTGGGGGATTTTTCAGTGGCCGCTAGAGACAGGTGGCCACTGTAGACAAGTGGCCGGTAAGACAGGTTTGACTGTACTCATGAGAAAGCAGTGTCACCACCATGTTAGAGCATTTGAAGTGGGACTCTCTCAACGGCGTAGCCAGGATTTCATCTTAGGGGGGGCGGTTAGTCTGCGAGGGAGCGAAGCGACCGAGCCCGAGCGAGCGGAGCGAGCGAGGGGGGGGGGGGGGGGGGGGGGGGGAGGGTGTGGGAGGGGGGTGTCCCCCCTCCCACGGTAAGAACTTTTTGCATTTTGATGTTGTAAATGGTGCAATTTGATGCATGTTTTTGCGCGTTATATCGACGTGAAACAGTCCCACTTGTTTAAGGTAGCAGTTTATTTTGATGTAGATTATTATTGAACAATTTGCCTATAGAATGCTATCAGTTAAATACACTTCTTGTATTAACTCTTTTCACTGAATATCATGAATGCGACTGAACCCGAGAGAGCGGAGCGAGTGAAGGGGGAGGGGAGGGTGTGGGAGGGGGGTGTCCCCCCTCCCACGGTGAGAACCTTTTGCATTTTGATGTTGCAAATGGTGCAATTTGATGCATGTTTTTGCGTGTTTTAACGAGTTGAAACAGTCCCACTTGTTTAAGGTTGCAGTATATTTTGATGTAGATTATCATTGAATAATTTGCCTATAATATGGTATAATTTAAATACACTTCTTGTATTACTTCTTTTCACTGAATATCATGAACGCGACTGAAGCCTAGCGAGCGGAGCGAGCGAGGGGGGAGGGGAAGGTGTGGGAGGGGGTGTCCCCCTCCCACGGTGAGAACTTTTTGCATTTTGATGTTGCAAATGGTGCAATTAGATGCATGTTTTTGCGCGTTTTATCGACGTGAAACAGTCCCACTTGTTTAAGGTAGCATTATATTTTAGTGTAGATTATTATTGAACAATTTGCCTATAAAATGGTATACGTTAAATACACTTCTTGTATTAATTCTTTTCACTGAATATCATGAACGCGACTGAACCCGAGCGAGCGGAGCGAGTGAAGGGGGAGGGGAGGGTGTGGGAGGGGGGTGTCCCCCCTCCCACGGTGAGAACCTTTTGCATTTTGATGTTGCAAATGGTGCAATTTGATGCATGTTTTTGCGTGTTTTAACGAGTTGAAACAGTCCCACTTGTTTAAGGTTGCAGTATATTTTGATGTAGATTATCATTGAACAATTTGCCTATAATATGGTATAATTTAAATACACTTCTTGTATTACTTCTTTTCACTGAATATCATGAACGCGACTGAACCCGAGCGAGCGTAGCGAGCGAGGGGGAGGGGAGGGTGTGGGAGGGGGTTTCCCCCTCCCACGGTAAGAACTTTTTGCATTTTGATGTTGCAAATGGTGCAATTAGATGCATGTTTTTGCGCGTTTTATCGACGTGAAACAGTCCCACTTGTTTAAGGTAGCATTATATTTTAGTGTAGATTATTATTGAACAATTTGCCTATAAAATGGTATACGTTAAATACACTTCTTGTATTAATTCTTTTCACTGAATATCATGAACGCGACTGAACCCGAGCGAGTGGAGCGAGTGAAGGGGGAGGGGAGGGTGTGGGAGGGGGTGTACCCCCTCCCACGGTGAGAACTTTTTGCATTTTGATGTTGCAAATGGTGCAATTTGATGCATGTTTTTGCGTGTTTTAACGTGATGAAACAGTCCCACTTGTTGAAAGTTGCAGTATAAGTTAGTGTATATTATCATTGAACAATAATTGCCTATAAAATCATTTAGCTAATCTTTTTGTATTAATATTCTTACACTGAATATCATGAATGCTGTCTGTTCAGCAGTCAAACAGAAAAAGCATGCACACGAGGGTGTAGATAGGGGCATATCCCCTCCCACACGAAGGTGATTTTGCGTTTTCAGACCTGAAATTCAGCGATCTGTTGCAAATTTTTGGTGCAATACTTTTTCATCGAAGTGATAAAATCACGGAATTTAGCTCTTATTCCGAATGTGCACCATCTGTGTGTATGTATAAAGTCTAGTGAGGTATATAGAGGAAGGGGGATTCCTCCTCCCGCTCGCGGAGCTTTTGCGTTTTTAGAATTGAAATAAAGCGATCTGGGTATAGCCACAGTCTATACTTCTATGCATGGTGGAAGGGGGGGGCGGGGGAGCAGGGAGAAGGCGTGGGCGAGTGTTAAAACTGATTGGAGGAGGGGGCTGAGGGAGGAAAGGGTCGATTAAAAGGGGAAATTCCCCTTATACATGACAGGAACCTTGAGTTTTCGGAATGTAAGTGATAAGTCTTGTGCACTCAGAATTATTCATAATTTTTTGTAAATCTAAAAAGTGTACTAAGCTAGGGAAAGGGGCACAGAGGGGGAGGGTTTGGGAGGGGGTATCCCCCTCCCAAGCACGAGAGATTTTCCATATTTTGAATTGAAATTCAACGATCTGGTGCACACTTTGAGTGAAATATTCAAAAAATATCTTATTTGATGAAAGGTTGCAAAGGAGACCCGCTTCATGTGCATGCATATACAGTATACACGCATTTTTTTTTTCCGCCTCCCAAATCCCCGGTCCAAATCTTAGGGGGGGCGATCGCCCCCATCGCCCCCCCCCCCCCCTGGCTACGCCAGTGGGTCACTCTCTCGAACACCGGAGAGCCATGGTCAAAACCACCATGATGTTCCGCATTGCCAACAACCTCATTGACATCCCTGACGATCAACTCATTCCCCCCAACACTCAAACTAGAGAGCACAACAAGAGGTGAACTCAACATAACTTGACATCTTCAAATCAAAGATCAAAGATGTCAACTTCAACTTTAAAGACCCAGGGCAACGCAGAAGGATTTTAACATTGTACTTTTTTTTTTCAGAAACATGTAAATATTTTGGGGGATTTTTATACCTGGAGTCTCATGTCTGTCTCGTAGGAGAGCCCACCAAGTGTGCGAGTATACTCTTAGGAGGTTCTGCAAAGTATAGGAAGAAGAAGAACTTGATATTGCTGGTGTTAATTTCAATGGTATAACACCTGTCCAGTGTCAATAGGAGACCACACCAATTGGTGCTACTGTGGTGTAAATGTATTTTTCCCAAAATCAAATACTTTATCGGGAAGTTCTAGTTCGTCCTGTTTAAGTTCAAAATCAACAAGAAGAATATGAACTATAGTATACTTACTTAAGAATAAGTTTTATAATTTCAAGTGACACCACCAGTAGGCACCCGAAATGAAACACCTGCTTGGTGCGTCATATTTAACACCGAACTTTTTGCAGTGTACTCTCACTGGACTTCCGATCCCAGTTTAGCTTTTAACGAGCTGATTTAGGAATTATTTCATCAAGAAAAAGAAGATGTGCTGTTGTTGGATTTTTCGGCAAGCAGCAAGTGCGTGAGAGATTGAACGATATCAGACGTAGCTGAACTAACTGTTATTCATTTCAAACTGTGCAACTTTCCTTCCTAAGATAGAGTGCAAGAAAAGATGGAAACTCGCTAAATAGTCCTCATTATGACAGTGCACTTATGGAAGTTCCTAGCGATGCTTACCGAAGTTATGGTCTTATGTGAAAGCAGGGGGTATAGAACATTCAGATTAATGCCTTCAATTTATACGACGATACTTACCGCAATACTGTGGAAACAAGAGATGTGAGTGTAAACGTGTGCTGCTCCTTTCTACGGTGACGAAAGAACATAGCAACAGCAATATTACTCCAAGATCACATTCAAAATGATTCTCATTATAGGTACCATAGACACTGTTTCCATGAGCACAGCTATAAATGATGAAAATTCCGCCTCCTTGTTAAGCGCTATGTATATACTGGAACCAACGGGATGATTAAATGGCGGAACATTGCCGTCACTCTTGCGGTGTATAACTACTAAGACGTGAAGATAAGGAGAGAAAAGGCGAAGAAAAAAAGAAGAAGCTTAACGCGGAAAAAAGAGGCGCAAGAATGTAGATGGGGTCATGCAGGACTAGTTTCGCAATGATGATCAAAATCCTGCCGCGAGCGATCTCTCCCGTTTGAGAGGGTTCCTATTTACTCACTCTCCGCAAGTCGTTCACTACTCGGACAGCTTTTGTTCTCGGGAATAGCGCGACAATCCGACAAGACCATCTTCAATTGTTGTTGTTGCTGTTTGTGTGAGTTTCATTTTTCTACTTACCCCGGGTCTGGCGGATAACGTCACTAGCATACTAAAGCAAGATCACTCGCATGGAACAACACGCTGGCAAAATATATCCCTTGTAATTCACGAAGACAAGATGATGATAATGTGTCACAAAGGAAGAATATTCCAATCAGTCTTTAAGTCATCATCCAGGTCCCTTGGCCGAGAGGTCTGCTTATACACATCCTCCACCCATCCGTCCCAAATCTCGCCTACCCCCCCCCCCTCTCACAAATCGAGCATCACAATATTTGAAAAGCAATGGAAATCTTCTTAGCCATTGTTAAGAGGCGGAGAAAGAGATGCAAGAGCTAGATTATTGAGCAGAGGGGTGAAGGTTGATGTGTGAGGACTTTTTTTTCCCAATGTGTCTCCCTTTACAAGTGAAACTCGTAGAGATCCCAACTGCTGATCAATAATTTTAACAAAAATGCTGGGGAAAAAAAGGTATATGTTACGGATTAACTTTGTCTCGCTTGTTCTACAAATTGACAAAGACAAATTTGGCTTTGCTTGGTCCATTCGTGAAGTGACAGGGGAAGAATTGTTTATCATATCGTTAGAACACCGTGCTTATTTTCGCACCCTGTTGGCATAATAGATTTAAGATTACTCAATACTTCGAAGTTCATTTCAGAGCTGCATTATGTTTCCCAATCCGTCTGCTCGAGAAGATTGTATGTATAAAATTGAGGGGAAAAAAGAGAAATCCTTCCAGTCTGGATTGATGACAGTGGAATGCGTTATTGATAATGTATTGACGAAATTAATTCCCATACGCGTCAGGCATAATTTCGTGCATCCGAAGAAATTTCCGAAGAAATCTCGTAAATGTGCTGTTCATGTGTATTTACATATATTATACATATATGTCTCTCAATGGTCAGTGCCTGCCTGCACTTCGTTTACACTGCTTTGACACTCACGGATACTGGTACAGGGGAATCCCGTTATAAGGAGATCGGATACAACGAGAATCCATAACGAGATAAATCGTCCAGTCCCAAATAAATTTGCGTGTTAGCCTATGGAGATTCGGAGTTCCGGTTATTGCGAGATAATTTTCGGGCCTAAAAACAAAGAAAAACAAAGACGAATTTGTGCGGATATAACGACAATTTTTTTTTTGAAACCGAACTAAACAACGGGCATAATCACGCACTATATGAAAACCAGAAAAGGTTAACTCTCAGTGAATTATCGTTGCGTGCAAGCAGAGACTAACATCTGCCAGTGCCAAACAGAACGCAATCGCGGTGACGCGTCGCAAGTTCATAAAGTCTCTTTCCGAGGGCCGTGATGGAACAGCATCGGAATATTTAGAAGCTATAGTCTTCCCTGTTTATGCCTAAATGTTATCACAAAAGCTACAATTCGAATTAGCGTTCTTCAATGGTTTAAACAAGAAAGCATGGTGTGCATGTATTGTATCGAAAATGTTAAGTTAACCTTTCCAAAGATACGTAACGGGAGTATCTAACTGCGAGCAGCGAACGCAGCGAATTTAATTTTTGGGAGAAAATTAATTTTGAACATCTTCGCGATAAGAAAAACTGGTTGCAAAAATGAAAACTGTTTTCGAGTTTGATTGCAACTGTTACCGAGCCTTGACGAAATTCAAAATCTGTTATTATTCGTTGCTTTCGCAAACATGAGCCGCTCAGTTTAGATACCCATTTACGTAAGTTAGGAGAGAAATTGAATTGGATGTCAAAATTAAAATACGATGGGGTTGTGTGCTAAAATTTGAATTAACTCAACTCTAGCTTATCGAAATACAACTACCATTTCAGTCGATTTTGCATTCCGCAGTTACCGGGTACTGGTTTTTGTTTTCATAAACGGCATTCAGCCGTCAATCTCGTCGGGTAAAACATTCACGCAAAGCACGCATTCAACCCGATGCATCGCAACAAGCTGGAAGCACATGGCGCTCTGGCAGTAGCACGCGTTTCGCTCATCGCACTGTACAGTAATAGCGAGAGAATAATAGGATGTTGGGCACGGTTTCCCTGGAGGAAATAAAAAATGAGAGTATAAATTGTGGTGCAAACTTTCACCATAATACAAGTGGTTTATATCAATAATTTGTCATAGAATGAAATATAAATTCGGATTTTAGTCACAGTTTTCATCCACGCAAGTTCCTCGCTAGTAGCGTTGATAGCGCGATGACCTTACCTGTAGTTGCATAAAATTTAATTTACTTCATCTCTCTCTTCTCAGATGTGCAGATTGATTAGCATGCGGATAACAAAAGACAGGTCCCATCTACGACATGATTATATGATTTGTCAAATCTGAAACATTCGATAACAAGCGTCGAGAAAAAAAATAATTGTAATTATCGCGAGAATGCTCTCGCATTTTCCTGTCGCATTTCATGTTTTTCTGTTCATGAACATGACGTCGTCATTATTATTCGATGCATTTTACCCAATTTTAACAACATGTTTATATAAAGTGCACATTCTACAAGTGTTCGGATACTACGAGAAAAATCACCCGGAACCGACGATCTCGTTATAACGGGATTCCCCTGTACATGTTCATTTCGCGTGTCAAAAGATTTGTGTCAAATAACTTTGGAAGGGTCTACTAGCCAGCAAAGAGCGAACTAAAAAACTGTGCCAAAATTAAAAGCTTTTTGAGAAGTTTTGTAATGTATAACAATAGTAATTATGATAATATGTGTGTCTGTGTGTGTGCGTGCGTAGGTGTGTGTGTGTGTGTGTGTGTGTGTGTGTGCGTGTGTGTGTGTTTGTGTGTGTGTGTGTGTGTGAAACGTGTGCAGGGGGGGGGATACGTTTCTAAGTTTGGTGTAGTACCCAGTCAATGAGGATTTCATGATGATTTTGAGTTGTTTCTTGTATATGAAAAGTGAGCCCAGGTTCGTTGTCCGATGAAAATTATGGTGTTTTTTTTTTTTGACTCAATAATTGAACGCTTTACATTCCATCATACTTTGAAACTTAAGTTCATTCTTCAAGAATATGATATTCGTCGAAGAGAAGAGCGTAGCGTGTGAATATTCTATATGAATATCTATGATTTTTTTTTTTTTTAATCACATCCCTTCCTTAACTCACATACAACCAGAATGATACTAGTACTCAGTACCTGGTAATCATGTGGTAGTGACCATGATAAAGTTGATCATAATGATGATGATTGTTTTCTGCATCAAATCGCCCTCCCCCCCCCCCCCCCAAGAAAAAAAAAAGTCATACTGTAAATTTACACATGGCCGGCGGAACGACGGGGAGGGGCCATGGGGGCTCGCCCCACTGGCGTAGCCAGGGGGGGGGGGGGGGCGATGGGGGCGGTCGCGCCCCCCCCCCCCCTAAGATTTGGACCGGAGATTTGGGAGGCGGAAAAAAAAATGCGTGTATACTGTATGCACATGAAGCGGGTCTCCTTTGCAACCTTTCATCAAATAAGATATTTTTTTTTTTAATATTTCACTCAAAGTGTGCACCAGATCGTTGAATTTCAATTCAAAATATGCAAAATCTCTCGTGCTTGGAAGAGGTGTCCCCCTCCCAAACCCTCCCCCTCTGTACCTCTTTCCCTAGCTAAGTACACTTTTTAGATTTACAAAATATTATGAATAATTCTCAGTGCACAAGACTTAGCACTTATATTCCGAAAACTCAAGGTTCCCTCATGTATAAGGGGAATTTCCCCTTTTAATCGACCCTTTCCTCCCTCAACCCCCCATTCTTTTTTTTCTTTTTTTTTTTTGGTGATTTCCCAAATGTTGATTCCATCAAATATGTGTATACGATAGATATCTCAATTTCAACCTTAAAAAGGCAAAAGCTCCATCGGAAGGGAAGGGTGGAGATAACACTCGCCAACGCCTTCTCCCTGCTCGCCCCCCCCCCCCCCCCCCCCGCCATGCATAGAAGTAGACTGTGGCTATACCCAGATCGCTTTATTTCAATTCTAAAAACGCAAAAGCTCCGCGTGCGGGAGGGGGAATCCCCCTTCCCCTAAGCTCTACCTCACTAAACTTTATACATACACACAGATGGTGCACATTCGGAATAAGAGCTAAATTCCGTGATTTTAACACTTCGATGAAAAAGTATTGCACCAAAACTTTGCACCAGATCGCTGAATTTCATGTCTGAAAACGCAAAATCACCTTCGTGTGGCAGGGGATATGCCCCTATCTACACCCTCGTGTGCATGCTTTTTCTGCTTGATTGCTGAACAGACAGCGTTCATGATATTCAGTGTAAGAATTAATACAAGAAGACTAGTGTATTTAAATTATACCATTTTATAGGCAAATTGTTCAATAATAATCTACACTAAAATATACTGCAACCATAAACAAGTGGGACTGTTTCAACTCGTTAAAACACGCAAAAACATGCATCAAATTGCACGATTTGCAACGTCAAAATGCAAAAAGTTCTCACCGTGGGAGGGGGGACACCCCCTCCCACACCCTCCCCTCCCCCCTCGCTCGCTCCACTGTCTCGGGTTCAGTCGCGTTCATGATATTCAGTGAAAAGAATTAATACAAGAAGTGCATTTAGATTACACCATTTTAAAGGCAAATTGTTCCATAATAATCTACACTAAAATGTACTGCTACCTTAAACAAGTGGGACTGTTTCACGTCGATAAAACGCGCAAAAACATACATCGAAATGCACCATTTGCAATATCAAAATGCAAAAAGTTCTTACCGTGGGAGGGGGGACACCCCCCCCCCCCTCCCACACCCTCCCCTCCCCCCTCGCTCGCTCCGCTCGCCCGGGTTCAATCGCGTTCATGATATTCAGTGAAAAGAATTAATACAAGAAGTGTGTTTAAATTACACCATTTTATAGGCAAATTCTTCCATAATAATCTACACTAAAATATACTGCTATGTACCTTAAACAAGTGGGACTGTTTCACGTCGATAAAACGCGTAAAAACATGCATCAAATTGCACCATTTGCAACATCAAAATGCAAAAAGTTCTTCCCGTGGGAGGGGGGACATCCCCCCTCCCACACCCTCCCCTACCCCCTCGCTCGCTCCGCTCGCTCGGGTTCAGTCGCGTTCATGATATTCAGTGAAAAGAATTAATACAAGAAGTGCATTTAGATTACACCATTTTAAAGGCAAATTGTTCCATAATAATCTACACTAAAATATACTGCTACCTTAAACAAGTGGGACTGTTTCACGTCGATAAAACGCGCAAAAACATGCATCAAATTGCACCATTTACAACATCAAAATGCAAAAAGTTCTTACCGTGGGAGGGGGACACCCCCCTCCCACACCCTCCCCTCCCCCTCGCTCGCTCCGCTCGCTAGGGTTCAGTTGCCTTCATGATATTCAATGAAAAGAATTAATACAAGAAGTGTGTTTAAATTACAACATTTTATAGGCAAATTGTTCAATAATAATCTACACTAAAATATACTGCTACCTTAAACAAGTGGGACTGTTTCACGTCGATAAAACGCGCAAAAACATGCATCAAATTGCACCATTGCATCATCAAAATGCAAAAAGTTCTTACCGTGGGAGGGGGGACACCCCCCTCCCACCCCCTCCCCTCCCCCTCGCTCGCTCCGCTCGCTAGGGTTCAGTTGCCTTCATGATATTCAATGAAAAGAATTAATACCAGAAGTGTGTTTAAATTACACCATTTTATAGGCAAATTCTTCAATAATAATCTACACTAAAATATACTGCTATATACCTTAAACAAGTGGGACTGTTTCACGTCGATAAAACGCGCAAAAACATGCATCAAATTGCACCATTTGCAACATCAAAATGCAAAAAGTTCTTACCGTGGGAGGGGGACACCCCCCTCCCACACCCTCCCCTCCCCCTCGCTCGCTCCGCTCGCTAGGGTTCAGTTGCCTTCATGATATTCAATGAAAAGAATTAATACAAGAAGTGTGTTTAAATTACAACATTTTATAGGCAAATTGCTCAATAATAATCTACACTAAAATATACTGCTACCTTAAACAAGTGGGACTGTTTCACGTCGATAAAACGCGCAAAAACATGCATCAAATTGCACCATTGCATCATCAAAATGCAAAAAGTTCTTACCGTGGGAGGGGGGACATTCCCACACCCTCCCCTCCCCCTCGCTCGCTCCGCTCGCTAGGGTTCAGTTGCCTTCATGATATTCAATGAAAAGAATTAATACCAGAAGTGTGTTTAAATTACACCATTTTATAGGCAAATTCTTCAATAATAATCTACACTAAAATATACTGCTATATACCTTAAACAAGTGGGACTGTTTCACGTCGATAAAACGCGCAAAAACATGCATCAAATTGCACCATTTGCAACATCAAAATGCAAAAAGTTCTTACCGTGGGAGGGGGACACCCCCCTCCCACACCCTCCCCTCCCCCTCGCTCGCTCCGCTCGCTAGGGTTCAGTTGCCTTCATGATATTCAATGAAAAGAATTAATACAAGAAGTGTGTTTAAATTACAACATTTTATAGGCAAATTGCTCAATAATAATCTACACTAAAATATACTGCTACCTTAAACAAGTGGGACTGTTTCACGTCGATAAAACGCGCAAAAACATGCATCAAATTGCACCATTGCATCATCAAAATGCAAAAAGTTCTTACCGTGGGAGGGGGGACATTCCCACACCCTCCCCTCCCCCTCGCTCGCTCCGCTCGCTAGGGTTCAGTTGCCTTCATGATATTCAATGAAAAGAATTAATACCAGAAGTGTGTTTAAATTACACCATTTTATAGGCAAATTCTTCAATAATAATCTACACTAAAATATACTGCTATATACCTTAAACAAGTGGGACTGTTTCACGTCGATAAAACGCGCAAAAACATGCATCAAATTGCACCATTTGCAACATCAAAATGCAAAAAGTTCTTACCGTAGGAGGGGGGACACCCCCCTCCCACACCCTCCCCTACCCCCTCGCTCGCTCCGCTCGCTCGGGTTCAGTCGCGTTCATGATATTCAGTGAAAAGAATTAATACAAGAAGTGTATCTAAATTATACCATTTTATAGGCAAATTGTTCAATAATAATCTACATCAAAATAAACTGCTACCATAAACAAGTGGGACTGTTTCACGTCGATAAAACGCGCAAAAACATGCATCAAATTGCACCATTTACAACATCAAAATGCAAAAAGTTCTTACCGTGGGAGGGGGGACACCCCCCTCCCAAACCCCTCCCCCGTTCATGATATTCAGTGAAAAGAATTAATACAAGAAGTGTATCTAAATTATACCATTTTATAGGCAAATTGTTCAATAATAATCTACATCAAAATAAACTGCTACCATAAACAAGTGGGACTGTTTCACGTCGATAAAACGCGCAAAAACATGCATCAAATTGCACCATTTACAACATCAAAATGCAAAAAGTTCTTACCGTGGGAGGGGGAACACCCCCCTCCCAAACCCTCCCCCCCCCCCCCCTCGCTCGCTCCGCTCGCTCGGGCTCGGTCGCTTCGCTCCCTCGCAGACTAACCGCCCCCCCCCCCTAAGATGAAATCCTGGCTACGCCGTTGGCTCCCCCCCCCCCCTACTTTTTGTGCACCATACACCATAAGATGTCATCACTTTGAGCCCCCCTCCCCCCAACTTTTTAACCCGGAAGTACGTAAGTGGCACTAAAAAAAAAATAGACAGAGGTCTTGAAGTGTGAGCGCCAGAAGGTTATGTTTTTGCGCCAAAGACCCTTTTTTTTTTTTGCTTGTTAGCTCATGAAACCCGGAAGTGCCCCCTCCCCACTTTTGAAAATGCTCCACCAGCCCTGTTACATGTACGTATGCGTCAATGTATGCCTATAAATCAAAGGTATGCTGAATGGTATAAGTTCAATGGTATATAAATCGTAGACTTTGAATGATAGTTCTGAATGGTGAATGGTAAACAAAGGGTGAATGGTAAATGAATGGCAGAGAGAATTCGCAGTGATATGCAAATGAGTTGTTCCAAATATTTAGATTAGTTTGAATGATATTTCTGAATGGTAAATGAAGAGTAAATGAATGGTATGCAAATTAGATGTTCCAATTCTTTTAGTTTGAATGATATTTCTGAATAATAAATGAAGGGTAAATGAATGGTATTTATATTCCTGTCATATAGATCAACACTCTACCCTCAGTTCTTATTTCTCTCGTATTGTTTTGTCTCACTTCTAGACCTTTATAGTATAAATGTTATAATTATTCTTTTTATTGTCAGGAGACACTGTGACTGGTCAATAACTTATACCGCTTTCTCCGCACTTATGAATCAGCAATGTCAGGCTGTGCACGTATCCATACATGGACATGCATAATGTGTATGATGATAATAGACTGACTTGTAATTTGTTTGGTTTCCACGCAGTTTAGTTATTCTTTTATCCGAAATTGTGGAATCAAATGAAATACAAAACAAAAGAAATGAACTGAATCATCGTTTCTGTGGGGCTTACTTTGATCGCAAAAAAAATGAGAGAGCCTGAATAACAGTAAGCCATATCGATAGGAAATTATGGCGTATCTTCATCAGTAATGAATAAAGATTGTCAAAATACTGTGGTGAGAAACAAGTGCGACAGAAAGAAACATTATTTGAACGAATAATTCCTCATCACCGTGCTCATTGTGACAGAGCTCCAGTTGAACAATAACAACCAACTACACAGCTCACTTTATTGTCACTGGTCAGTAGACACTACTGCGCCCTCTCTGGACCGATACAACAAAAATGGGGCACTGTCAGTTTCCACAAGAGCAATTTGAAGAGTATCTTTTTCATATTATAGAAAAATGCATATTATGTAAAAGCAACAAGCCCTGAATATGAACTTCTCTGCGAACAAGGCAGCTGCGCTGCTAACTGATTAGCCCAAGCCGAAAACTTGACCTTTTAGATTGAAAAAAAATACCCCCTTCCTGTACCTTTTTGTTTCTCCTCGGTCGTATCAATAATATCAAGTCTTCATCAGACAGGAAGAGATGAGACAATAACTTGTCAATGAAATTGATGACAACCTGAAAGAATAATAATGATAATGATATGTGGGACTTATAAGGCGCCAAATTTATCCAATAAATGAATGCTCAAGGCGCAACCATCACGTGCAAGATACAAATTACATAGGTACAGTAACAGAAAGAAAACGACGAAGTGAAACAGCACACGACATGATAATGGCGATCAATTATTGTACACCAAACCAAACAAATACTTCTTGAGATTATCATGAAATGCTTCAACAGAATTACTATTCTAAAAAAAAAGAAAAAAAGATAGGCCTATCTGAGAAGAAGTTCCCACGAAAGTGTCACTTATTTTATTTTCAAAATTTCTTTGGAATAAGAGAATGAACATCAATCGATTATTCGCAAATGTGGTTTTTATTTATCGATATTTCATTTGTCTGAATTACTAGTGCGGTGTACATGTATTACAAAAATTGATTATTAAAGAAAAAAATCCCCTTCAGTCGTACATCACTGTGTGGGATCAGTCACTAGAGGGCAGGCTCATTATTTCCATTGGAGATGGAGCCGAGAGAGAGTGCATGCAACATCCAGTGATGCGAGGGGGAGAGGTCCACGGACAACGGGTGCGGGTGTCAATCCGAGCTACCTTGATCTCGCTGATATGATGGGGGCACTAGATCAAGCTCACCCAGCATTGCATTATGTGTTTCCACTTGGACTTGTTCGATCCCGTGTTATGTGCAACTAGGCCCTAACTGCAAGCAATGTCAGCCTAGCGACCTCCGTTGAGGTGTGTCGGGCTCGGTGGGATAATCATTGAGGGTACTTGCCTTCTAGGAGCCAGGGCTCAACACTACCAACCTTCTGCTGAAGGGCTGGGGGATATTTGACGCAAGGGTATAGGGAGATTCACCTTCCCAACGCAACGACGAACTGTAACGTTGGTTGAACTGAACCGTTAACGGGCGTTAGTCATACAACGCCTTGATCGCGACCCGGCTCCATCGGCATCGGGGAGCGCGCAGGCTGGATGCCCGCTGGTTTCCTTCAGCCCGCTGGATGACTTCGATGGGTGTTGTGTTCCACCATGCCAGTGTCAGGTAACCGAATATGAATGACTGCATTGCCACTGCTGAGTATCAGTTCATGTATCGAGGTCCATGCCTTCTCTTGAGCAATTTTATCAATTTGTAGAATGGTTCGTGGATGGAAGCAATTGCCTAAAACAGACCTAGTTTTGAGCTGCATGCTGATGGGATAGATATAGCCTATATAGAGGCCTTATGGTAGTGCTAGTAGTGCTATTCCGACGTAAGATAAAACCATCCTTATTGTTATTGTAAGATTGGTAACCATGGACAAGCCACAGTCATTCCACGAATAGGTGCAAAATATATGTGACATTTATATCTGTTAAAGGCATGGTGTACTGTAGTTTTGGTTGAAATGGCCCGAGCATGACAGATCTTCAACTTTTCTTGTGTGAGATAATCAGAAACCTCTTATCAGCTGCTTATGAAGAATTGATCATACAAATGTACAGTTTATTTGATGAAAATTGGTTTTTGAAATGGCTGAGATATCCACAAAGAAAGAAGTTCTTATAAAAGGTGGGACCCACCGCGCACTTTTTATTCAATAGCAGGACCACTTTATTTTACTTTACTTTTGCATGGATATCTCTACTCGGCTATTTCAAAACTAATTTTCATCAACACGTGGGTTTTCTGTTAGAATTATTTGTTCTTTAATGTCTCATTTTATAAGTGGTTTTTAATTATCTGACAAAAAGTTAAAATCTCAATTTCCCATCTCAGTCAAAACTATACCACCCCTATGGGCTAGTTATGGTAGGCCTACACACTGAGTTCCATACAGATAATGAATGTTTATGAGTGCAATGGACAGAATATTTCAGGAGGTGAAAGATGTTATGTAAAAAATTCATCTTTACCGAATGAAATATTCTGTCCATTGCACGAATGAAAAAACATTCAACACCTGAAATAGATCCTTGTCATTATATGTTTTATGAATTTAGAAACAAGAGAGATTGTGCAGGATCTGAGATCGAGAGAGTGCTCGCTGAACGCTAAGCGCTAGCGCGCTGTCGCATACACACACTACAAATGCAAGCGTTTTACGTGCGTAGTGTGCCGGGCTCTCGCCGTGTGCGCAGTGGAGCAAGTCATATGGATCCAAGATTGCATGGTGTGGAGCCACAATTGCGCGAATGATTTTAGTAAAATGGGATGAATTATCGATAGCAAACAACCAACCAAATGACAAGGGTCTATCTGTAGGTGTTATAAATAACATTAATTTTAGTGTTATAAATAACATTAATTTTAGTATACCAATACACAGTGCCATGCAAGATTTCTTCTGTGTGGCTTAGGTGTATCCTGTAGATTATTGAATAATCATCAAGACAATCCCTGTCATCTTCAAATAATAGGACTTTTCATTTCTCATAGAAATTTGCAGGTCAGTTTGCTAAGGCTAAAGTTCTTTTGAAATGTTATAGATGTGTAATATATCAATATGTTTCTCCCTTTATGTCTGTGATACGTGTGTTACTTTAATAGTTTTTGATTGTCTTCAACTAGGAAATATTCTGTTAAATTCTCTGTTTTCATTTCGAATATGTTTATACCATTTATGTTGTTAGTGATTCCTTTTGTGCCATTTTTAAAAATCTTTGTCTGCTTTAATCAAAGATGAGTGATTAAATTAATCAATGTCATGAGTGATATTATTTACATTTTCATATATGCTTTGCTTCATATCACAGTTTAAAATGTGGAGATTGAGTCCTACCCATGCACCTTGAGCTGTTGGTGTAACACTGTACTGTTGGATGGTGATGTTACCGATCTTCACTGCTGATCAAGAGGGAAGGTGTGGAGGATGGCAGCAAATTTCAAGAAGCATTCTGTGGTGCCATATGGATGCCTCTACATAGGTAAACAGGAGTATAAATGGGTACCCGGTAGGATGAGAAAGCTTAAATGTTGGTTGATCAGCATGTGCGTGCCTGTAAAATGGCTGCCACTGACTGTAAATGCTCCCCAGGGAGTGGAGAGTGAGCACTGTTTAGTGCTGGTTGGAAATAATGTGTCCAGTGACTGGGGAAATACTAGTCTGTAAAGCGCATTGAGATACTTCACAAGTGTGAAATGTGCTTTATAAAAACCAGCTATTATTATTATTCTTATCAAACTTGTGTGAATTGGGACACTGGGATATTTCATGACAAACTCTAATACTACTAGTAGGCCTACGAAACTACTGCTACTACTACTACTATTACTACTTCTACTACTACTACTACTACTACTAATACTACTATACTACTACTATACTACTACTACTACTACTACTGCTACTACTACTACTACTACTACTAGTAGTAGTACTATGTACACGGATGTACTTCTACTACTAATACTACTACTATTACTAGTAGTAGAATACACTACTACTAATTCTACTACTTCTACAATGTACTTCTACTACTAATACTACTACTTTACTAGTAGTAGAATACACTACTACTACTTCTTCTACTACTACTACTACTATTGCTGCTACTACTACTACTGCTACTACTACTACTACTACTACTGCTCTACGTCTATGAGTCAACACCACACTGCAACCTGTGCAATATCAACATGTACACAAAACTTTTCTATTACTTACATGTGACTGTTACTTTGAAAAACCCTCTTAACTCTTAACGTGCCATGGTCGCCGAACGGCGACCTTAGTCCTGACGTGCCATGGTCGCCAATCGGCGACTAAGAACAGCGAGAAAAACATTGATCATTTAAGTTCTTGTGGTACCGTAATGTGTTACACCAAGCAACTGCCAATGATATGTACTGGTAGCTGATTAGCATAGCCATCGTTTCCACTAAAAATATGAGCATGCTTACATAGGAAAATTTTGAGTAAATACACGATTTTTCAGCTAGATGTATTTTTCTCACATCGGGAAAATCCGCAGCGGGCGCACCCTCTGCGAGATGTGTATGGATCAAAAGTCTCATAGGTAAACCACGCGTGTGTATGCTATTGACTCTGCGTGTATTGTCTATGCGGTTCCACTCGCATTGTTCCGCTTGGACGCTGTCCTGCGGGAAGCTGCTTTGATTTTGTCCCTCAAAGAGGGTCAGCTTTCGTTCGTCGGTCAAGTCTTTCATCCTTTTGTTTTGGTGAACGTCACTAATCATCCCCACGCTAGCATAGGAATTGCGCGTGGATAAAGGCCTGCCGATTTCAATAGAGTACGCCCGCCCGTGGTCCACGTAGACAAAATGAGGATTAGCAGGTTCTTCCTTCTCAGGTGGACAAAAGACACTATTCCAGGGCCCGGGACAATTACTTTAGTTTCAAATACAGGATCTGGGACTAAAGGACTCAGATTTGGGAATGAATTACTGAGGCAGAAAGAGAAATTGCCAAGACAAAATAAACTGCTAGTATCTTTGGAATCATACAATTCTAGAAGGCAATTTTGTTATCATTTGAAAGAGGAAATGTTGCTCTAAAACTTTCTCACAGAGTCAAGGGAGCGTTCCATTGAAGAAAAAAACAAGACTGACTCTTTTTTTCCATACTACACAAAAATTTCTAATAATTTTTTTGATGTATCAAATATTTCTGCGATATTTCAGATTCAGATAGATATTGTGGCAAACTGACTGCATGACACGAAAGAGCAAACATTTCTTGATATATGTTGTGTAGAACTCAATTCAAAACAGTCAATAGTTTCAGAGATATGGCAGTTTCAAATTTCATTGTCAGTCCAGTCTCGAAACGTTCTGGCGTTAGGTAAAAACCTCTGGCACGTTAGGGGTTTTGGGCCTGGCACATTAAGAGTTAAGTCTCACAACCTCAAACCCCCATTGATAGTACCTCCTAACAGATGGTTAGCAGGGTTCGAAATTGGCGATGGTCCGCTGGCCATTGGCCACCCAAAATCATGTCGGACTAGCTAAAAATCATAAAATTTTGAAGTAACTGGTCCGTCTGGCTAGCCAAAATATTGCTTCAGTGTCAAAATTGATTCTAAGTAAGTCCGCCTGGCTAGTTAAAAAAAAAGTTAAGTGCGACCCCTGTTTTAGCAGAACTGAAGGAATCCTGGGTGAAATAATGCTTCCATAATACGCCTGCATAAAATATCAATTTTTGCTCTAAAACGGATGCATCTGCAATGTGTGAAATATCGCTATGATGCAATTTAAGTTGGGCAAGGCAAAAATGCAAAAATATTAGCCCAAAAGGTCCACCGACAGTATTGCAATCATAGTACTTTATATCCGATCATGGTTGCTACAAAAATGTACGTAACGTTTTATGATTATCACAAATGGGGCAATAGCAGTATCCTACCAGCGACCATGCGAATATGATGAATTGCATGCAGCTTGTTGGGATATCATACTACTGCTAGGGTATGATTGATCATCACATATTATGTTCTACTTACCTACTACTGAACAGGGAGGGCGCTTCAGGAATTAAGCTTGTCTACTATAAATAGAGGTGGGCTATAGAGGGTCAGTTTTAGGTCATATTTTCAGAACATGCTCATCACACCTTAGTTTGATGACTTTTTGCCTACTGACACCATTTTTGAAAAAAAGAACGAAAAAAATACAAAATCCGGGGTGCCCCGGCCGAAAGCGTAAAAAATCCAAGATGGCCGCCGTTTTGGCTTTAAAAAGACATTTTTGGCTATAACTCGGCTATTTTTTGGTCTATTGTGACAATTTTGGTGTCTAACCCCATGTTTTAGGGGTCAAGGAAATGGATTATCATAATAATTTTAGTGAAAAACCTAAGCTTCTACATGAAACTAACTTTTTTCCCATATTTAGGGTTAAATTTCCTTCTCCTTTACCCCTACCCCAACGGCCATTTTTTGCTTTTTTTCCCCCCCTTTTTTTTTAAAGTCATGTTAAATACCATACTTTTAATAACAAGTTCTAGCAATCCATTTTTTTTTTCTACCAACAATACAGCAAGAAATTATACAAATAACTTACGGTATACATGTATGTGTCATGCCAATACTGGTATGTGGCTGGTGCATTCAGAATGCATGGTAACTGTGGAACCAGTATTAAATACTGTATCTGCTTTATAGTGTCCATTAACATTTTGGTCCTAAGACCTTTAACAATATAAATAAATAAATATAATAATAAATAATAACAAATAACTTACATTAATACATGGTTTGCATATGTGTCATGCACATATCGATATATAGTGTGGCTTGTGCATTCAGGATGCATGGTACATTGTAACAGAAGCCAGTGCTTATACTGTATCTGCTTTGTAGTGCTGATAAACATTTGGTATTCGGACCTGTAGTGCATGACGCATGTAAACCATGTATAATGTAAGTTATTTGTATTTCTTACTGTATTGTTGCAAGAAAACACCATATTGATAGCTAGAACTTGTTATTAAGAGTATGGAAGTAGTTAACATGACTTGAAAAAAAATACGGAAAAAAATGCAAAAAATGGCGGTTGGGGTAGGGGTAAAGGAGAAGGAATATTTATTATTATATCTATTTATTTATATTGTTAAAGGTCTTAGGACCAAAATGTTAATGGACACTATAAAGCAGATACAGTACAATACTGGTTCCACAGTTACCATGCATTCTGAATGCACCAGCCACATGACCAGTATTGGCATGACACATACATGTATACCATAAGTTATTTGTATATTTCTTGCTGTATTGTCGGTAGTAAAAAAAACAAACAGATTGCTAGAACTTGTTATTAAGAGTATGGTAGTTAACATGACTTGAAAAAATACGGAAAAAAAGTGCAAAAAATGGCGGTTGGGGTAGGGGTAAAGGAGAAGGAAATTTAACCCTAAATATGGGTAAAAGGTTAGTTTCATGTACAAGCTTAGGTTTTACACTAAAATTATCATGATAATCCATTTCTTTGACCCCTAAAACATGGGGTTAGACACCAAAATCATCACAATAGACCCAAAAATAGCCGAGTTATGGCCAAAAATGTCTTTTTAAAGCCGAAATGGCGGCCATCTTGGATTTTTTACGATTTCGGCCGGGGCACCCCGGATTTTGCATTTTTTTCGTTCTTTTTTTCAAAAATGGTGTCAGTAGGCAAAAAGTCATCAAACTAAGGTGTGATGAGCATGTTCTGAAAATGTCACCCTCTATAGCCCACCTCTACTATAAACAGAATTATGTACAATTGTACTTTAAATCTCAAAATACTCCAAAACATGCCATTATCCTTGCAAATTGCATCAGCCAGAAAAGTTTCTTGGTAGACCAGGCTTCGATATAAATAGCAAATTCCAAGTGGTGAAAGATGAATTTGAATACTTCTGTGGACTACAGATGTATTACCTTTGACTATGTAGTGTATGTGTGCCACAGTAAAGCCCTCTGTGTGTTACACTATTCCAAGACTGTAGACCAGTGCATGAGCACTTTTGGAAAACATTCTGTTTTTCAAATCCATATAACTTTTCATATTTTATAAGTGTTTATTCTACTGTATAGAAAAACAGTGAGCAAAATTGAGGGAAAAATTGCAAGCTTTGCTGTGATGTAAATTTTTATGACAAAGCTATGGCCGTTTTTTTGGGCGAATGGTCATTTTTCAGAACCTGAAATCAGACAGCAAAATTGTCATCTTTGTCCTGATTATTGATCTGTATACAATATTTTGTAGGTCAGGGAGACGTGACTGTTTTGAGGACACAGCCTTTCCAGAAAAATCAGAATTTACAACAACAGCAACAACAACAACAACAAAAGAAATCCCTTGATGAAACACCACAATACACATGCACTGCAAGCTCTCTGAACTCTGGCAGTACTGTGAGGTACCGATCATTTTGTGTGTGAATGTGTTTTATGTTGCAGTATGCGAAGCTGGGAAGCCGTCAACTCGTGTGTGCAAATGTGGTACCGGTACACAAAGAGTTAAAGAACTATGCTGATGCCTGACCATCCTGCATACTTGGGTATTACTAACGGCATAACCTGCTACAGTAATCTTCTTTTACGGAGGATGTGGACTAGTGGATTTAAAGGCGCATAGTCCTGGTAGTGTAGAGGGCGCTGTTGATGATACTGCTGATCACCATTAGCATTGATACGAAGATTACAGAGTTGAGCTGTCATCAAGAGTAAAGTGCATAGGTGTTGCTAAGTAACATTGCCTTCGTTGTATTCTCTGCGCATCGCGCAGTCTGTAGTAATGCAAGGGTGCGTGCATATTATGTGCTTGTTATTATGACATCACACAAGAAGTTTGCTAAAGCTGTTATCCCCCTCAGCCGAATCATGAGCCGAACTGTGATCTGACCACTGACAACAGTGAATCGGACTTCTTTGGACTCGTGGAAGTGGGCCACAGCGTAAGCGCTAAAGAGGAGTCGATAGTGTAGGTCTCTATAGGAAACTTGCGCCGTGCGCCCGCGTACGCATTTGACTAAAACACCGGAACCATGTACCTTTAAAGGGGAATGATGTCCAGATAGAATCATATCCATGAATGCAGCAATATCAACACCGAACACATCAGCGTGAGTTTAAGGAAAACTTGACAATCTCTTAAAAGATACAATGATTATTTTTTTGAAGTTTCGATGAGGCCATTGCGTGATGAAAAGACTACATTAGTTTGTGACATCACTGCAGGACAGCGATATAAAAAATATTTGAATAAATATGTTTGTGTATCAACTGCACTTTATGTAATAACCACATGTCCTCTGTTTTTGAGGTTTTTCTAGTCAGCAGAAAACCTCTGGTTAATGCAGTGATAGATTTAAATAATACTTGAAAATAACTTCCTGAAACTTATCCACATTATCTGACAAGAAACCTGTTCAGTGTGGGATTCTTTGAACAAGTCAGTTGAAGACTGAGCTGCAGCTAAATCTAATGTAAACTCTCTTTACAGCTTTTGTTCATTGGTTTTAGGCAGTTTGCTTTGAGACTATTCCTTTGCCATTGCCTTTTTCATTTGATGAGGTGCCCCTGGGTACTCTAATTGTTAAATCTGTGTTTGTGGGGGGGGGGGGGTATTATTCAAAAGGTATCATCTTTTCCATATCTTGTTCCAGGGATTGGCTTTCTATGGCATGAGAAAGTCTATGGCTGGAACGTAGCAATTGTGTTGGATGCACATCAAAATGAAGTCCTTTTGTGCAAACTGTTCGGTTCATCTCTGATTTTTTTCCCTAAGCCCTCAAGGCCTTTTTTTTTTTTTTTTTTTAGAAGGGATGGGAATGTTTTTTGTCAGTTTGGCTATTTTGACAAAGAAAGGTTTGATGAATCCAAGATGATATCATGAGCAGTCGTTTGGAGCATTTTCATGCAGTGCTGTATACAAATTTATGGCCACTTTCCTGGAAATAAGGCTATTCAGTACACACTACTCTGTTGTTGTTGTTTTTATGCTTTATGCTCCCTTACCAGTATGATATCCATAGGCAGGTGTGGCATTGGCATAGTGCAGTAATATTTTTGAATGCCAAAAACCCTATAAAGTCCCCACCCCCCCCCCCCCCCCCCACCCCCCCCCCCTGTGGCTACAGTCATTGTGTGATGTTTTGGCATTGAATTTCAAAGTTAAAGACTCGTGCATATTGACTTCAAAATTGCTCTCTTTTTTATGGATGATGTGTTTCACCATATGGTGCCCACTGCAAACAAGAAAACTGAAGAGACACAACATAGTGACATAAGTCATCCATCATTAAGATATAGATATATCATTTTTTTTCCAGAAATGTTCAACAAATCAAGACATATAATGTCTCGTTTTCACATTAATACCACCTTTGAACAAACATTTTTGCAGTAGGAACTATTTTGATTTTGTGCCCTTTTCCATGAGAAATGATTAATTGCAATGTTTAAGGGGAATGCACGTGGAATTAACATGCACATGGATTCACAAATACTGTAGGAACATTTACAATTTAATACACACATTAGTACAGTTTGAGGGAAGTCAGACAATCTGTTTAAAAGTTGTAAATAAGAATATGTATCCATCGGATTGGTTGGTTGCCCATTACGTGACATGCAGTTAAATGTACTATTGCACACTGTCGGCCATGCAATTTGTGTGAAGAAAAATGGATATTACACAGCTGACATCACCAGTTTCCATTGACTTCTGTGTTAAACTCAATTTTGTTCCATTGCATGGCCCTTTCACCTCTATTGTACCATTGCACTCATGACCATTCCCTATTCGTGTATCAGTAAAGAAAATGAATCTTTTTACATCTGTCGAATTTGTTTTCTATGTTAATTCTCAGTTTCCACCCTTGGAAAATGATAAAATATACTTGAAATATGTACAATTCATCTTTATAGTATGAATATTTCGAAATTATCACAAAATGTAGTGTGCTGTCAGTGGATTGCCAAAGTTCAGGATTATCTGATACCCCCTTTAACTACAGAGCGTTAAATCCTGTAGAAGTGCATGTGGTTGTGTGTGAGTCAGTCTGTGGAGGGTTGATAGTCTATCCTTTATAGCATTTCAACTTGTTAATAGGAATGTCTAAGTTGTCTGAGTGCTATACTCATTTTAAAGCTGAGAATTTCTTCTTCCAAAATTTGACCTAAACTTAGAAAGTTTCATAATGTGACTCCAGTTTTGTATTCTGTTACAAGGACACTCCGAGAACTGCTCGTACAGTGTAGGAATGTGTAAGTTGTACAAATCCTATACTTATTGAATTTTAAATAAAGCTTACAATTTTTTCTTCCAAAATTTGACCTAAATTTAAAGAAAGTTTCAGTGTATGACTCCAGTTTTGTATTCTAGTACAAGGACACTCAAGGAACTGCTCACAGTGACTGCTTGTGCTCTATAGATGTCAAGTAGTCTTGTAAACGTTGTTCACTGACCCGGATTTTCTTCCACAATTGATGTCCTTGAGTGGATGCTAGACAATCACACCAGGTGGTGCTGTGCTTTGGAAAAAAGTACTTACAATATGTTTTTTTGGTTTTTGTTTAAGCCAGCAGAAGATCATTGGCCATCTACTGGTACTATTTGTTCTAGTGTTGTCCAGTGAGAAATTTAAGCACAAGTACACCACTTCTCCTTGGCTGCGCACAGCAAGATCAATTCAAAAATAAAAGATGATAGGATCTCAAGAGGTAGACTGATGCACGCTTCCACCGTCTGGATTCTGTCAAAGATGAAATAAAATATCATAGAGTCATATTACTTTTTACCTTGTTATTCTTTGCTGAGACTGTTTCTATTTTGTTTTTCTTTTGGTGAGATTGAAGTACAGTGATTTGCATTATCAGAAGTCTAAATGTCTACATACATACAGTTGCTATTATACAAATTGTACTCCTTTGAACAGGCAATATTGTGGCAACATTTAGGTATGTTGTTTTTTTTTATGGCTTTGATGGGACAAGACTTTACTTAAACTGGACACATGTCCTGAGACTTTTATACCTGATGGAAACTTCGTGTAAACTTTGTCTTTTGATACTGAAGGACAATGATTATTTGAAGACATGGATAACAAAATGTAGTTGATAATATGTTTTTTGAAGCTTTTGATAACCATGCAATATAAACTATTTTGTATAATGGATTTTTAATTTTTTTTTTACAGTAGCTTATAGTATCTATCAAAGGAATTTGTATACAAAGTGTTACATAGTATGGTCACATGCTGAGGACAGCCTAGCCAGAGCTTTGGCCACTACTGTAAAACGAGCCAGGGAGGAATGTTCGCGTGCATTTTAATTTTTTTGAATTTTGTGAGCGCCAAGATTCACAAAATTAGAATGCACATGAAATTTCTTGTCTACACTATATGCATTGAACGCCAGTGGCAATTTGTGTAAATTTCATGCCACAAAAAAAAGCCGTCGGCTCCAATTGACCGTAATTTCGTGCCACGAATATCCATGTCATGTTAAGTATACACAAATGGCACTACCCTCTAAGGCTAATACAATGGCTGCATTGTGGAGCACAAGGAATAATATTGATGCATTTATGATTTACAGTCTATCATGCACATGAACTCTGGACAGCAATCAAGGAAACAACTACTGTATGTTCCCAATATTTTCTCTTTTCATTTATACTGACATTTCATTACAGAAATTTATTTTCGTTCCTATTTTTTTTTTGTAGTGAAATATGCTGCTATGTGTTTTTGTGCCTTTGAACATAATTAGCATTTTATTTACAAATTGATCAGAACAAAATTTGTCATTAAAACTAATGGGAAATGTGGGTTTGATGATGCATGCAAGAACATCATGGTGTCCAAACTTGTTTGTGATATAATATGTGTGTGAAAGTTACAGTTTTAACCAGCTACATAAATTGTATTTGTCAAAATCTTGAAAATGTGTGTTTGTGTTGAAGTAGTATGAGGCATTACAGACATGGTGATAAGCATTCTGAATTCTCATATTGTCAAATCATCAATGCTAAAGTCATTTATACTGAAGCGATTCTTTTTCCATCCATAGATGCCTCTTGGGCCGACTCCCTCGCTTCCATTACATTCTCCCTGGAACCGGCCCACCGCAGGAGTCTCCTGGAATACAAGTTGGAGCGGTTGTGGAACCGAAACCACCCAGCGCCCACCCCGATCCTACCATGCCTGTCGGTCCGCACTGCCTTCGATGTCTTCCTATCCGTGAAGCGGTACCCCCCTGGCTCCGAGATCATCTTCAGTGCCATCAACATCCCCCAGATGACTGTAATCGCCAGGCATCATGGACTCAAGGTTGTCCCACTGGATATCAATGCCGAGACTCTAGCTCCAAAGGTAATGCCAAGTATTTATGTGTGTGTGTGTGTGTGTGTGTGTGTGTGTGTGTGTGTGTGTGTGTGTGTGTGTATGTGTGTGTGTGTGTGTGTGTGTGTGTGTTATGTGTTTCTGTTTTTGTTTGTGTGTGAATGACAGTGCGTGTATTTCTTTTCATTGGCATTAGTCACAAAAGGATGAAACGTCTAGCTAAATGTTGGGTTCCTTGGTGCCTCTTTTTTTTTTTTTTGATAGAGCACAATTATTGTGATTAAAAAATACAGATGAGACCATCTGAATGTTGCTTCATGATGTGATGAATTGAAAGTTCATGGGTCATTTCATAATCTACGGTTCTCGTGTTCTGGTTGTCAGCCCCGCAAGTGCCAGGTTTTCAAAAGTGATGGGCTCACTTCCGGATTTCATCAGCTAACAAGATTTTTTAAAAAGGCCTTCAGTGCAACTTGTGGTGCCACTTCCGGGTTTCTTCAGCTGACAAGCAAAAAAAAAGATCTTCAGCAGAACTTGTGTTGCCACTTTCGGGTTTCTTCAGGTGAAAGAAAGGAAGAAAAAAAGGTTTTCAGCACAAAAGGCTTTACCATGCTCACACTTCACTCTTCAGATGAAATAAATCTTGTCTACATTTTCAGGACTGTGTTCTTTTATAAGGCAGTCCTTTAGAAAGCTTCAGACAAGCTTTAGGATTGTCACAGACAACCAGTGCAAAGACGTATACGCAATATGCTCTGGTTTATTAGTGCAAAAAACATATTTTTCTCTTGATTTTCTGTTAGGTTGAATATCTTGCCTCACTCATCAACACAAAGACAGTTGCTATCTTGGTCGCTCACATCTACGGACACTTGGGAGACATAGACACCCTCATCCAGGTTGCTAGGCAACACAAGCTGACCATCTTGGAAGACTGTGCGGAGAGCTTCTGCGGGACGCACAATCACGGTCACCCCGGAGCCGACGTCACTTTCTTCAGCTTGGGCATCATCAAGACGTGCACAGCCTTCGGGGGTGCCATCACCGTGGTGAGAGACCCCGCCCTCCGGGAGAAGATGCGTACACTCTACCACTCCTACCCTGTTCAATCTCGTAGTGTCTACCTGAGGAAGGTGCTGAAGTACTCTGCGGTGATGACGATTGTCAACTCGCCCACTCTCACCAGGTTTCTGACCCAGTTCCTAAGCGGCCTCGGCTTGGACCACAGGGAGATCATCATCAAGCACATCCGAGGGTTTCCCACCAACTTCATCGACAGCATTAGGATGAAACCCAATGTCACTCTGCTTTATATGATGTACAGAAAGTGAGTTGACTGTATAGCCATACTTTGTACTGATGATCACACAATAACTAAGCTCTAATAAAACTCATGTGAAGTGTGTACCAGGTACTAGTTGTAATAAGCAGGGTTCGAAATTGGCGATGGTCCACTGGCCATTGGCCACCCAAAATCACGTCAGACTAGCCAAAAATCATAAAATTCTGAAGTTACTAGTCCGTCTGGCTAGCCAAAATATTGCTTCAGTGTCAAAATTGATACTAAGTAGTCCGCCTGGCTAGTTCAAAAAAAAGTTAAGTGCGACCCCTGAATAAGCTTATTATTACCAGCCATATTTATGTTATTAACAATGATTTGTGAGGAGAATTTGTGACCCGCTACAACAGAAGGATCCGAAAGTCGGGGGAGGACAATTTTCTGAAAATGACATGACATTATTTCCTTCATCTTCTCCTGTAATTTCATATATAGCACAACTCATGAAAATAATGGGTTGCGGAGATATCAATGATTTCATTAGCGCATGTCAAGTGGTTGTGGAAATCAGAGTTTTGAGAAAAACAACTTCAAAGTTTTCCTTCTGACACTATCATGATCAAGGGAGGCGAGACAGTTTTCACAGCTTAACAATAGAAGGTGTGCTCCTAGCGACCTCCACGATGTTCATTCAAGCTTAGCGCCAGCAGTCTACGCACGACCAATCAGTAATCAGGATGCCACGCACTGACCAATAAGATCACTCCCTTGTTGCTAGGGGCAGAGTCTAGCTGCGGGGCTAAATCCAAATCTTCGAACACATTTCTGTTAGTGTTACGTGGAAAGCTGGAAAATCATGGCCAAGAAAAACTCTGATTTCTTGCATTTCCTTTGATCATTTAGCTTCGAAATTTCGGCAGATGATAGACAAGACATTAGACTCTAAAATTATGCCAGAAACAGACATTTGATTGTTTTGACCAATTTTAATGGTGTGACTTCAAACTCGATTTTCTCGGCTCAGCTGTCAGCGACTTTAGGATCCTTTTGTTGTAGCGGGTCACATTTGGATAGTTTCTCTGACATATGAGTTGGAGACTGATGTTACACAAGGATGAGCAAATGAGGCACCCAATCAATGTACACTGCCTCCTGTTTGATTACGGGCTTGCGTGAAAGAAACATCAAGGTTAAATATCAGAAATTAGATGTGAAATTCAATAGTGAAATCAAACTGATTTCTAGGGGGATGGACTTTTTTTTTCTCTTTCTCTCACTTTTCTGTTTGTGCAGTCTTTCTTTTGATGTCTAATTAAGTCTCACTAAAAGCAGCTGAGAAAGGACACATTTCTCTTCAAACCCAAAAGCATCATTTTTAAATTTCTGCCATTTATATCATGTGGAAATAACAAGGTGCTCAGACTGCAATCAAGTCCATCACAGCAATGTAATGTCCTGTGGTTTGTATTTCTGTAAATCTGCCTGTGGCAAAATATATTTTATAGTCCACCCATCTATTTGTTCCTTTCAAACGTCCATCCAATCTGACAGTATGTACTCATGGTTCATCGTTTTTGATTTATTGATTTGGATTCCAGTCATATTCCACAGGTGTCACAGTCAAGTAAAGCAGATCATTTTATTTTTCAGTATATACAAATATTTCTTCTTTTTTTTTGGGGGGGGGGGGAGGGGGAATAGACTATTTTTTTTTTTGTTTTTTGTTAGCATAGTACGTACATATGATATAACTGTTTATAATATTGCCTAAATTGAGCTCACTTTTGTCTGGGGCAAATTATTTTCAATAGGGACCCATTTATCTATTTTTTTTTCATAAAAGCAACAACTGACTAGTTGAGAAAGTATGCAGTCATACAGAAATATATACTATTTGAAGGAAATGACCCAATTTTGTAAAAAAGTAAAATCACCAAGTTACAGTCAAAACAACAGTAGAGGTATGCATCAGGCATCCTCTCTCTCTCTCTCTCTCTCTCTCTCTGACCATGACATGGTACTAGTAGACAACTTGGTTAAAGGGATGGTACAGTATTGGTGGAGATGAGAATTGGGCTTTTAAGTTTTTGAGAGGTACCAAGAAAACACTTGTGATATAGTACAGAGCATACCATTTTAAGAGGAATTCAAAGTTTATTTGATGAAAATCGGGTTTGGAATGACTGAAACATCCAAAAACAAAGTAAAACAAAGCGATCGTAATAAAGTGTGGGTTCCACACTTTATTAGAATCGCTCTTTTTTGGATATCTCAGCCATTTCAAAACCAATTTTCATCAAATAAACATTAAATTCCTCATAGAATTACATGCTCTTTCATATTTCATAAGAGGTTTCTCATTATCTCACCAAAAAATGTTAGAAACCTGAAATTAGGTCTCAACCAAAACTGTACGATCCCTTTAATGTTTATCATCTTCAACATAATGGTATCTGCTTGACCAAAACTTTACCCCCTGTAAGATTTTCAAGTCCATGTATTTCTTTGCAAAGGACTCATGAGGTGCCTGTAATCAACAGTAAAATACAGAAAAGTAAAAGCTATGTGTTGTGCAGAGATGGCAACAATACAATTTTATAGTATTTACCGGTAGTATGATAAACAGAGTAAAATACAATTACGATATTGCATCTTGAAAGTACAGCTTTTCAAATTTCAACTGAAAAAAAATGAAGCCAATGTTAACTGCAGAAAACTGCTAAAACCATGTCATCGTATAGTAGATGTACCACTTAACTCTTTATTTGCCATGGTGGAAACCCCCTGTGTGCCATGTTATTCTGAGACCCGAAGGAAGTCATTCTTTGAGAGAGAATTCTGTTTTTCCAATCGATATAACTTCTACAAATTTATGTTAAGCTGGACATAATAGTGAGAAAAGTTGAAGAGAAATGCCAAGCTTTGCTTTGATATAAATTGTATGACAAATTTATTTCTATTTATTTTTTTAATGTCCAGTTGCTACATTACTGTAAAGGCATGACTTTTGCACATGAAACTGTGAGAGAAACTCAGAATTTACACGCAAATTTAGTTGGGAACACCGCTTGCTAGCCAATCACCACATAGAATGCAAGCTGTATAAAAGGAACAAAAGCGTGAGAAAAGCTTTCATTGTACCGCGGGATAAAGCGATTTATCGATCGGTTTAAGCTGATTAGTGCGTTTGAGCGGAATATGCGAAGTTGGCACGCCGTCGACTGAGTGGGACGTGCGAACATGGCACATAAAGAGTAAATTCCTGCAACCCCTGCAAAAACGTTGAACAACGACCCTAGACGGGCTGATAATATGTGAATGCTTTACAATTTTCTCATCAATGTTGATGAATTAGCAGCATTTCACTTGCCCGTTCTAATCAGGGAAACGTTTTTTTCTGACATGTCACTGGCCTAGAGTCAATAGGCTAATGGTGGTGTCAAGATTTCATGGAAATCTGATTTTCCTTAACTCTTAATGTGCCACGTTAGCACGTCCGACTCAGTCGACGGCATGCCAACTTCGCATATTCTGCTCAAACGCAGAAACCCGCCCAAACCGATTGATAAATCCCCGAATGCCACAGTACAATGAAAGCGTTTCTCGCGATTTCGTTCCTCTCACATATAGCTTGCATTGTGTGTGGTGATTGACTAGCAATCAGTGTGCCCTACTGGATTTGCGTGTTAATTCTAAGATTCTGCCACTGTTTTGTGTGCAGAAGTTATGCTTGCAGTAATGTAGCTACTAGTCATTTGAAAGAAAAAAAAATCATAGATTTGATGTATAATTTATGTCAAAGCTCACTTCATGTCCAGCTCAATAGAAATCTGTAGAAGTTGCATAGATTTGAAAAATGGAATGTCTTCTTATGTATGACTATGTTGGTGTCTCAGAATAACGTGGCACACAGGGGGTTTCCACCATGACACATAAGGAGTTAATTTCAAGAAGTTGGCATTTTTGGTCATGTGGGGTGATGACTGAAATGAAGAACTGAAACTATTATTCTCTCTCTCTGCCCATGAACAGATTGCTTCACTTTGACACAAATTCATTCATGCTTGGCAACATCAAGGCAGAGTTTGTGTCAGAGCGCCTGCCGCAGGAAGTCAAACAGCTGGGACTAAAGGCCAAGACACGAAATTACTGGCTGTTTCCAATTCTTGTTGTAAGTACTGAATCATATCTTTCACCCGTTGAGGACGAGTCCCAAGTATACTCGGGCAAATGTTTATGAGAAATGCTTGTTGTAGCAAAATCAGTCAGTTCTCAACTGATTGATATGAATAGCAATTACCTAATCCTGTTTAATCCTTGTTGTGTCCCCATAGCCTTCCTGTATAGGTGCCTATTCCCTAACTTATAATTAGGCAAAGCTTTAATAGATTAACTGAATACTGATATAAACATCCCATTGAGTTATAGATTCGTGCCTGGACACATAAAGGGTTTATCTGCTCCAATCGAAGTGTGAGAAAAAGATGGGAAAGTTTTAGGTTTATTCCAATCTTCTTTTAGCATAGAAAATATAATGTGATGTTTGAAATATTGTGATTTTACAATTACCTGTGTATTTCAACAGCTTCGTAAGTCTGGGGTTTCTTTAGTTCTGTTTTGAAGAAGTCCATATCTAGACTGATAAAGATCAATGAGACTGATGTTGGAAATTTTGAATGAATTCTGAGATTCAAGCAAGGCAATTCTGAAAAGAGAATATCTTAATTAATCTGAAATTCATGTAGCTGCTTGTCCTGTACCAGTGATGCTGATCTGGTGATATTTGTTTTCTCCCAGAGCGACCCCGAGAGAGTTGTCCGTGAGCTGAATACCCGGGGTGTGGATGCTTACAGGGGTGCGACACAGCTCAATTTGGTCGAATTCGATCCTCCTTCTCTAGGACCCGATCCGCGGCTGGCAGCGCCCCATACACACAGTGAGGGAGTTAGCTGGGACCAAGCCCATCATGGAGAGTCTTCCAGTCAGAAGATGCCTTCTGATAGTTCTGGTTGGGAGAACAAGAGCCAGTCGACAGTCCAACTTAGCCCAAGAAATAATGCTGGTAGTTCACACATGGGCAGCACTCCACGTTGCAATGGCCGCATCGTGGCAAGCGATGTAGCATTTCGTGGTAAGGTTATTAGCAATAAAACACAGGCATCCTGTTCTGCAGAGGAGGAGGAGGAGGAGGAAAACACCAGAGTGGTTGTGGCCGGAAGGGTGGGGCAGCAAGCAGAGGGGCAAAGAAATATGGATGGAGTTGGTCCATTAGACTCTCTGTCTTCCAGCATTTCTGACTCTGCAGCTGAGTTAATACCCCGAGGGCAGTATTTCTCTTCTCGTTCCTGCCAAGTGTCAAATTCACAAGCATCCGAGGACCACACCTGTCACTCTGTTCACACACAGCCTCAAGGTCCACCTCCCAAGCAATCAGACAAGTCTTTCAAGGATGGCGTTTCTGCACCAGGGTCATCTTTGCCGAGGAACACAGAGAGACGTCTCTCCCACCCTAGTGCCTTCACCGTCTCATGTCCTCTGTCTGCACCCCCTTCTGATAATTTCACAGCGCAGGGATCCCGACGCCTCTCCACTCCTGGTAGAATTGGCAGTAGCCAACATTCTCCTTGTCTTGTCAAGCCAGATTGCTGTAGTGGTACTCCTGTACCCACCCTGACTTCCAGCTCAAAGCAACCATCCTCCCAGTCCCAGCCTTCTGGATGCTTCCAAGAATCCAGTGATGACCTTCACTCTGGAGGATGCCATGAGGCCGACAAGCCAGAGGGAAAAAGCAGTTTGGCTGCTCCGGAAGGGAAGTATCCAAGTGAAGCAAGGTATATTATTGACCATGTAGTATATCTCCCAGTTCACAAGAACGTCTCATTCCACTATCTTGAACAGATATGTAATGTGCTAGAAGAAGTTACTGAGGTCTTGAAGAAAGAAAAGAGTGATCAACGTGCACACGCTGCCCAGCCGGGAGTAAGAAGTAAACTTTAAAATGTCAGTGTTTGCTTCATTATAGATAATTATCATATCATCTTTTTAGCTGCAATGTATTTCGCATTCATGGTGCTGTCCGAATCCAGAAAAAGGCCACGATTTTCATTCATGCTTTAGCCACGAATGGTGCCACAATCATTTAGTTTTCAGGTGGCCTCTTTGTCTCGCATCTTGGTACTGAGATTTAAGAAAAACCACTTAACAGATTTATGCAGTGCATTGCCCAGATCTAGTGCATGAGATGAAGATGTGCTGATAAGATTTGGGGCAAAATCTCTCTGGGTCAAAGGTCACTAGTATGCAGCTCAGGGATGAAATGCGCTTGTACTGTGTGGTAATAAGGTAATTACAAATAGATTTATGTCAAAGGTCAAGGTCAAAGGTCACATTTACTTTGCCAAAGCAAGGTCATTTCCAGTCAGTGGTGATGTAAGTTGGTGGACAGGGTTTGAATGAATTTAAGATTATTAATGGTATTGGCAGGATAGTGGTGGTGGGTCAAAGGTCATGGTGAAAGATCACTGCACCTTGATTTAGGAATGTCCATTTATAATTATATTATCTGGTAAAAAGTATATTTATGTGAATGATTAGTTGCCTGTGGTATGAAACAGTGGTGAAAGGTCAAAATTCAGCTCAAATATCATTTTCTCACTAAAAATTCCATTGTTTTCTATTTACATCTAATAAATGTTAGATGTGGTAATGGGTAGAAATGGCTTGACAGATATTTCTCTTGTGCTGAGAGGGTTAAAGGTCGATTTATGGTCGATAGTCAAAATGAAAGGTCACATAGTTATGTCAGATAATTTGCATGACATGGGAAAGAATTCCAGTAAGCTGTGTGCAACAGTCATACATGTATTCTAATTTATGGTTAGACTAACCAGCAGTCATATTTATTCAATTGTTGCAGGGAATAGAAGGTCTATGGAAATGTTGCAATATTTATCATCCAATAGAGACAACTGTGAAATTTTTTTAAACTGAAATTTGAAAATATTTGCCATTCTTGCATGGTTGTTAACTATTACATCTCATTGCCCTTTCATATTGATCTGCGTCAAACTGACTATCAAAAGCACTTTATTGAGAAGCATTTAACTGTTATTGCAAACAATTTCACCCCATGTGTCCACTATATGTTGTATAGATCTTTAACCACCAGTACACTATGCTTGCCACCAGCAAGAAAAAAAAAATGGTTCAGAACTGAAATACTGTACATCAAGATGTGAATGTTGAAATTATCATGATTCAGGCTAGTCAAATTGCAGTCAGCAGTTTGATGAATTTGACAAAAGGATCAGAGTGGAAAATCACAACTCAGAAGTAAAAAGAAAAGAAAGAGAAAACCATCTCCCTCTGCAATCAAGTTCAAGGTTACTATGTTTACTATGAGAAGCATACTGATTAGATGTTTCATAATTGCAACCATCTGACCATGTTCCTATAGGAACTGGGCCAAGGGACATTTGTGACCCGCTGCAACAAAAGGATCCGAAAGTCGAGGGAGGACAATTTTCTGAAAATGGCATGGCATTATTCCCTTTACTCTTCTACTTTAATTTCATATATAGCACAACTCATAAAAGTACTTGATTGCAGAGATATCGATGATGTTATTAGCGCTTGTCAAGTGGTTGTGGAAATCAGAGTTTCGAGAGAAACGCCTTCAAAGTTCTCCTTCCGAAGCTTTCATGATCAAGGGGAGGCGAGACAGTTTTCACCACTTGACAATAGAAGGTATGCTCCTAGCGACCTCCGCGATGTTCATTCAAGCTTAGCGCTAGCGGCCAATCAGTAGTCAGGATGCCACGCACTGACCAATAAGATCATTCCCTCGTTGCTAGTGGCGGAGTCTAGCTGCAGCGCGTAAATCCAAATCTTCAGACACATTCTGTTATGTTGAAAGTCATGAAATCATGGCCCAGAAAAACGCTGATTTCTTGCCTTTCCTTTGATCATTTAGCTTCAAAATTTCAGCAGATGATAGACAAAACATTAGACTACAAAATTATGACAAAAGCAGAAATCCGATTGTTGTGACCAATTTTGATGATGTGACTTCAAACAAGATTTTCTCGGCTCAGCCGTCAGCGACTTTAGGATCCTTTTGTTGTAGCGGGTCACATTTTGTGTTTGAACATAAAATCAAACACACATTTTCAGAGAGCACTATGAGGCACTATTTGTATAAATTGTGTTTGTCAACCAGTTGATCAAAAGTTAATTAAAAGTTGGAGAAATCCATTCCTCATATTTGTTCTTAATTCAACAGATTAGATGAACTCTTTCTACGTGTTAGTCGCAGTTTGTGGGACTTCATAGGGAAGCATTTTATCATTCCTACCAATTTTCACATGATTATTATGGTTTATGATCATGTTTACAAACGTTTTATCAAGTGAATTTATTTTGGGGTTTTTTCGTTATTTGTCAGGGTAGGTACAGTGTATAATGGAGCCTGTATTATACAAGTACAGAAAACTATGTATGTATCTTTCTATTTGTTGCAGTTTTTACCTGTCAATGAAAACCATTTCTCCTGACTGATTGTTAACTCAGTGTTTGAATTTATCCTTCATAGTGAACTCATACATGTTTATATTTTTTAAACTATTCACGTTCAGTACATTCTTTGTTGGGTTGGATTTGAGCTACTTTCTTCAAGTTTGAAAACATCATTTTTATGGTGATATGCTATAAATACATTTTTTTTTCTTTGTCTATTGAATGTATTTGCACAAACAAAGTTTTGGTATTTAAATACAGGGTCAAGTATGTGGCAATATTATATAATGTAGTAAGTGGTATATGCAGGTGTTGATGATGGTACAGTATTATAGGTGATCAGAATTTGACATACCCTATATATCTCTTTCTCATTTAATGAAGGGTCACATTTTGTCTAAAGCTACAGTAGATTCTGTGATTTTAATACTTTTTAAATATAAATTTTATAGATTTTATTGATAATTCATTTGCAAGTGAAAGAAAATGGAAATGTTGAATCCTAAAAAGTGTAGGTGGAAGGGCCAAGACAGAATATGGTATTTGAATATTTTCTGCCTCAAGTAGACATTGGAGAAAAATTCAAAATGAAACTTACTGCACAACACAATATAGCCTCTCCATTCAAATACCTTTCACTGAAAATGTAACACGCACATTTAATGCAAAAATTACAACTAATGTCAGGTTACCAAGTGATTTCCAGTTCTTTGTTTCTTGTAATATTGTAATGCCAAGGCATATCCATCTCTCTTTTTTTTAACATTGTACATTCATGAATATATTTTTTTGAGAGAGAGAGAATCTGCAAGTTCTTTTTGTAATATTCTAATTTTACAAAAGGCAAATTGAAATGCTCATACTAGTAATTTAGAAAAACATTTGCCCTCAATTGTAAATTACCACGGTGGAAATCAAGAGATAGAAAAGATGTTACAATTTTTTTTTTTTGTCTAAATTATGTTGATAACATAATTTTAATCCTTTGCGTGCTGTGAGTGTTGACTGGCATAGAAAAGCCATGATATTGTACACACTGTCCAAAGTCCCTGGCACAGAAAGGGTTCAGCAGAAGTATAGTAAAGAAATAGGAAGTTGTAACCAGTGAATGTAAGCCATTCACAGAACTGTCAGGATTCACAGATTCTGCCAAAGGCTCTCTGAAAACTGTTTTTATTCTTTCCATGCCCTGACAATAGAATAGAAAAGCCTCCTCGATTCAAGTATAATATTTGCCTTTTGGAATGTATGTAATGCATTCCCTTCTGTTGCATTTGTTGCTTCTCCCTTTTGTTGTATTTGTGTGCCACATTTATGATATTGCAGTATAATTTGCCTGTGGTGTTTCTTTTTTGTTTTGGTTTTTTTTTTCTCTATTTTAACCCGATGAGGATGAATCCTGAGTATACTAGGGCAGGTGTCCATGGGAAATGCATTTTGTAGCAAAATCAGTCCGACCTCAACAGGTTAGAGTTGAACACACAGAAATTCTTTTGGAATGCAATCTTGGAAGGTTCTGTATTGATGTTCTCAGGTTCTTATCCCCTGATTTTCAAGACTGGATCTGACGTTGCAGCACTACAGTAATTGCATTTAGAAAAAAAAATCACTGTGTTTGCAAGAAATCCATTGTTGGAATCGTGACAGTACTCACTGCTATGGTGCCTGACTAGTGCATTGCTCTTCGTGTGTGGCAGCTTTGTGTCTCGAGTGCAGTGTTGTATTCATGTTTTTGGATGATAGTGGCTTTTACTGTATAAGCTGTTATTATCACGAGGGTTTAATTTTCGCAAATTTCACGAATCACAGTTGGATTGCGAATTTAACAACACGGAAAATGTCTCCATGCACTGTGTTAATAGAGCATTAATGTAAGCGTTGACGTCAATTCGCGAAAACAACATCGCGCGAAAATGTCTATGACCTTGTTATTCGTAAAAATATCTGTATACGAAAATAACGGCGTATACAGTAGTTTGAACAGTATTTTTGTGTGGGGAATGTTGAATAGAAAAAAATAATAATATCAATGTTGTGTGGCCTCTCTAAGATGGACAAAACAAATGGTATAATGGTAACTTAGTTTCAACATTGACTGTATATGGGTACTATACCTATGTCACAGATGCATGAGAAATTGGTGATTTTACATGTAATGAGCAGAAGTTGTCTTCAGTATTAAAGGGATGGTATATTATTGGTTGAGATGAGGATTCAGCTTTTGACTTTGTGCAAGATACTTAAAAAAACACTTCATGAAAGGTTAGGAGTACACTGCTCTCAGAGGAATTCAAAGTTTAACTGAGGAAAATCAGTTTTGAAATGGCTGAGATATCCAAAAACAAAGTAAAACAAAGTGATCCTAATAAAAGGTGGGTCCCACCTTTTATTATCACTTTGTTTTGAATATCTCAAAACCAGTTTTCATCAAGTAAAGTTTGAATTCCTTTTAGAATTATATGTTCTTTCATATTTCACAAGATCTCACAAAAACGTTGGAAACCTGATGTCCCATCTCAACCAAAACCATACTATCCCTTTAAACTTGAAGAAAATGTAAAGAAAAAAAAAAGGAGGCAGTACTTCCCCCCATCTTTGACTAGGATCAGAGCTTCCTGGAGCTAAACATTATCGTTCTGATATCAAATCCCTCTTTGCATATAGATTGGGGAATTTCATGGTCTTTGCATAATGCAAATGTCTACTACATGTACCTCTGAAGTTGCAATGAGTACTATTCGACCACCTCATGTGCATTTTACCTCTTAGATGTGTTACTTATTTTGGAATACCCTTTAGGGATTGTAGTGTATCACTTATCTCCCCCCCCCCCCCCCCCCAAGTCTGAACAGCTTGAGGCATTTTGTATTTCACTTTGCTGAGTCTAAAATGATGGTGTATGTATTATGATTATATACAACACTGTTAAGGGTTTTGAAAGTGTACATAGACAGATATGTATAACAGATACACAATGATGTGTAACTTGCTTTTTACAGTACAATCTGACATGGGAGAAATCTGGACCTTTTTGTGTATGATGCTGGTACCAGTGATAGTTATAAGCAGTATTGACAGTAAGACATGTACACTGTGTGCAACAATATCATATAACTCAGAAAAGAAGAGTGTTTTTATATTATGTTATTTCTGTGCAAACTGAATGATGTGGTATGCTGAATCTCCTATATATACCTGCAAACTGCTAACATTGACTTGGTATGTGGGGGAATGGTTCATTATGAGTACATAGAATTTATAACAGATATTACTTCAGATATTTAATCACTGAAATTGTGGGTTGTGAGCAATATTTCTTCATACAGTACTGGCATAGAGATATATAAATCCTACAAATTGATAGCACTGGCTTAGTATTCTGTAGAATGGTTCATTATGGGTATATTCATGACCAATATTACTAGACATAATTATTCACTGAAATTGTGGGTTGCAAGCAATATTTCTTTAAACAGTACTGTAACATATTGGACTTATCATGGTCTCATGTGGTCTCATAGCATGGAAATGTACGCAGTAATCTGGAAGGAGGTTTAACCCAAACTACACTTAACTGCTTGAAATTGGACTGCTATAACAGCATAACCTTTGAAGATGGCAGGGTTCTGATGATATTCACCATTTTCATTTATCAAGAAGCTGTAGAGATTGTTAACTACTGTAATGCTATACCATGAAATGCAATTATGTATCACGATTATAGGGCTGAGTGGCTGAGTATGTGAAGTGAAATGTGTTAGTGTTTGACAGAGATGCATTGGCATGTATTATTATAATTTATCAGTGGAAAAATGAGCAAAGAAAATGGGATTCCATTGGGATTGATTATGATTTTATAGTTATTGTTGATGTGCAGGGTGAAATTATGGTACAGTGGACTCCTGTTATAACGAAGTCCTCGGGACCGGCAGTTTTCTTTCGTTATATCAAAATTTTGTTGTAACCGAACAAGTACACAATAAAAATACATAAAGTTGATAATGTTACGGCCCGAATTTTTACTTCGTTATAAGTGGAATTTTGTTATTACCGCATTTGTTATAACGGGAGTGCACTGTATAAAGATTTTCCCTTCTGGGTAACACCTCAAACTGCCAAATTCATTACATACATGATAGGTTGCTGGGATTGTGGGAGTGACTGAGTTGAATTCTCATGAAGTAGGTTCATAGTCATTGTCAATAATTCTATTTTATGTTTATGTTTTTATGTTTATGTGTATTTGTTTTCTTGTTGTTGGGTTGTTGTTTTCCCTATGCATGTTGACTCTGATAGATCTATAAATGACAATAACGATGTGTGATTATTTATTCATGTGTACAACAACTATGGCTACTTGTGATGGACAACTGTTAGATATAATCTAGGTAAATATGTACATGTATACTGCAATGAAATTCACTTTGTTATAATATTTATTGTCACTCAAATTTTGTGCAAGAATCTAACTACAGTGTGTATTTATATGGCTGGTATGCAAGGCGTTTTGCTTCTTTTCTTATTTTTTTTTTGTTCTTCGTTTCGTGAAGACAAGTCAGTACTCTGTATTTAATGGAAAAGGGTCATTCAGAAATTTCACCTTTTCTTCTTATGTAACTATTGATAGCATTTTATTGTTGGGAACATGCAATTGTCGGGTATTTTATTGATTATGGTGCTTATTTGCTTAAATGTTTTTGCAGCTATAGAGTGGTGATGTTTCACACCAGTTTACTTGTTCAATCGCTCTTAATATGATATCTGGAAATAAAAGTATTTGTTGGATTGTCTGGTATTTAAATCTCGCATCTGTGCCAACACACTGCCTATAATGCTTCTTTGTTGTTGAATTTTGTGAAATGTCTCACAGAGCTACTAAGTAGTATTCTTAACCAGATTCAAGTGGGTTTCTATCATCAAAAGGAAGGAAATACTTCACAGAATGATCTTCCTACAATTTGCATTATCATGCTTAATTCTCTTTTGTTTTCACCAAAAAGAATATTCATTTTGGCACAGAATGTTTTTCTTTTGTTTCATTTTATTTATATTTCTTCACTCTGTACCCCTGTTAGGAAATGATCTGCATGTAGATTTCATGAACATATGCAAGACATTTTCATTCTTATTTGCTTTCAATTCATTTTAATGCAATGTTACTATAGACATTATTCACTGTGACTCGTTAAGAAAGTAACTTCCAATGTTGCTGATAGTCAATAGATGAGAGACAAAATTAGATACTCATGAGAAATTTACCGATGTAAAAGCACAAGTAGTAAACAGGATGCACAGTCACGCCCTTGGATGACCGTTATAGACAGGTTTGATTGTATTTATCACTGTGAAAAGTCACTGAAAAAGAGGCCTCAGTAAGCTTCCGTTTCTGATGATGTTTCAGTTTCAATTTCATTAAGTTAATATCAAACATATTCACAAATCATGGACCTCACAGGAGTTCTCAGTATATGATCATGTGAATAATACATATATTTCATGACGACAAGTCTTCATTAAGTATACAGGTGGAGGAGACCGTTTGTCAATAAGCAAATCGCGTGACTTGGGCGACGGCCTCTAAGCATTACGGCTGGGATCAATTTTACTCCCCCCCCCCCCCCCCCCCTAAAACTGAGAACAGAACACATGCACATATAGAATAGATAATGCAAAACTTTCAATATTTTGAATGTCATTTGACCGAAAAGGACAACACAAGGTGGAATAATGAAAAAAAAAAAAAAAAACCGAGAATAAAGGACAAAAATAAGGGGTACCCGAATAGAAAAAGTACAGAGAACAGAAGAGAAGTTAAGGGAAGAAAAGCGATAGTATATAATTTATATAGTTTTGATGAGTTGGGAGCAAATAAGGGCGTATTTCTAATTCGAGTTATACATTGCGAAAAGATTTTTTTTTTTTTTTTGAAAGGATGATTTAAAACATTGTAAATAAGAACTGCGCCTAAGATCATCAGTCAATGAGTTCCATTTATGTCTGGACCGTGATGCCTTATGGATTTTCCGAATGATGATTTGTTACATGACGGGTAGGATATGAATGGATACTAAAATTTGAAATGTACATACCTTTTATAAACAGTTCAGGGAACTGATTGTTATTATATATTTTTACATTAATATTGCTATTTGCCATGTATGTATATTGCAAATTTTGGGGTCTTTAAATCATGATACAAATTTTCAGTGTGTGCTATTAAAATAGAACTATTTATCACGCAGCACACACATTGAGATGTGAATATCATTCGGTTCCGTGAATCATCTCGCTGATAGTCCTATGTGTGGTGAATACTTAGTAGTAGGACATGTAGTCATTTCCAGTCAAAAACAATCGTAAACAAAATTACATGAAAACATAATTATGGCCTCCTTTTCGAGGCATCCCAAATTTATGATCACATGTACTGTAGTGGACACATTTAGGGTTTCTGTATATTTTGTTCCGTCAATTAGGAAGCAAAGTAAATTAACCTAGATAAGTAATTGGAGATACAGTCAGACCTGTCTATGATTCTGTCTATAGCGACCACCTGCTGGTATACGACCACTAAACACAATAGTATTCCCTTCGAGAGAAAGGCATGTTAATGAACCTGTCTATAGCGGCCACTTTTTTCGTCTCCCTTGGGTGGCCGCTATAGACAGGCTTGCTGTATTAAGCTTTTCCGCGGAGAGAATTGAAAATCGAGATGCATAGTTTGCATAAAAGTGAAAATAAGCTGGTTACCAGGCAACAGATCGTATTAATCAATTTGGTCTCTAGGGTTCTGGAAAATATTTCTCTCTTTTCAGAATGCGTAACCCCATATAAACCTTGTTCTCAAGTGCAACGTTTTAGTTGTGTTATCCTAGTGAAGTACATGTATCCATAGCTAGTGACAGTACACGTGCAATATCAAATTTTATATCTAGATAATCGTCTTGTCGTTGCTTTCTTTTGTCTTTTTTTGTGGGGGGGGGGGGGGGGGGCACGAAACCATGCCCATAAATACCGATTCCAACTATTTTGTACTTATACACTTTGATTCTCATACGTCGTGCCTTTAGGATATTTACCATCATACATGAAATCCAGTGACATTGTACCAGGAGTTTTGAGCACGTAGAACTACATTAATACACACTGTGTGTGTGTATATATATATATATATATATATATATATATATATATATATGTGTGTGTGTGTGTGTGTGTGTGTGTGTGTGTGTGTGTATATATACATATATATAATTATATATATGTATATATACTCAGTATATGAACAACTCCCCCTTTTCTGACACTGAAATGATGAAACCGACAACGAACGCGGTTTCACATCAGTATGGTAACCAAGCAGGTTTTATGCCATGCCACAGTTCATTGTTGGCTGTTGAAGAACACCATGCACACAACCCTCATGCAGTTCTATCGCGGTGAATAGCCATGTTGTACCCCCCAAGCGGTTTTGTTTGAAAACCCGGACAAGTGAACCCGATGACAAACCATTCAAGGAAACTCAGCGTGCATGTATATCGTCATGCTCAGTGCAAACACAATGAGGTGTGATAATGGCCAAGGTCATAAACCACAAAAATTCGTTATCCTTTGTGATGCATGATAGAGTTGGCAACAGCTGCCCCCACCCCACCCCCATCCCACGCCCCTCCCAACCCTCGTCAAATGGTTTAGTAGGTATCAATGTCCAATAAACAGAAGGGTCAATACCCGGGGGTCGATATCGGTCATGATATCGATTTAGACGATACGCATCGAAGGATTTGCGGTTTTGTCCACCGTTACGTTCCATTGGTTGCAAGTTGCTTTATCGATAGTCTATTAGGTTTCAATGACACTTGAAACATGATAAATTATACCCTCTTAAGTAGGCCTTTAAAATGAGCAATAATCATTGTTCGACAGAGGACCAGGTTTGTAAGCGGTCGGCATGAAGATTATATCCCTATTGATTGTTAAGGTATGGTTAAAATGTATTAGACCTACTATACATTGGGATTGGTATTACGTTTAGCGTTTTTTGTACACTATTTCATAAGGGGTGATACATGGCTGTGAAATGAATTGGTATTATAGGAGTTTAAGGCGGCAAAAGCCACTTTCATCTAACATGTGTTTACAATATATCTTTCTCTCCCCCTTCCACCCCTCTCTCTCTCTCTCTCTCTCTCTCTCTCTCTCTCTCTCTCTCTCTGAAACAAACGTTATGATAGTGATAGTTAAGTCGTGATAAGGATCCCATATCGTCATGTTGTTTTTTTTTTTCTTTTCGACGAAACGCATGGCGGTTTCGGGTGACATCAAACTCCATTCTGTTTGCAGACAGCGGTGGTAGATCCTGCTATGCTGCACGCAAGCAGACAGGCAGGTCATGGATGTTGCACTTACATAAAAAAGGTTCTTTCCAAGTTTTCTGTCATTTCGCCTGAATCAATATACGAGCTCTGGGATCAGAGTTCAGATTTATGAAGCTCTCTGTCAACGACGTTGTGAGATTTGAATGTTAGCGACGTTTACACAAAGACAAAACGGTGCCTCGCTACAGTTTGGACTGTTAGCTTGTGTCGTGTCCATGGAAACAACTCGGATCACGTCAGTATACAATACATTACCAAACAACTTCCACGGTCAAAGACTGAATGAAGAAAGTGGGCTCTTCGTTACGTCGCTTATACTACCATGACGTTCGAGCAGCGTCTGACAAGGTACCGATAATCAATAATTGATCGATGAAAGTTACAGGACGAAACAATTTTTATCGAACATATATTTATTCAGTAAAGATTCTATGCGGGCGTGTATGCTGATGAAGAAATGTGACATTTGTCGTCATGAGTTTACCGTAAAAAGTTTGCCTGTGCGCAAAGTTTAGGCTTTAGATAGGAAACTATATACCATGATGTGAAGTTTATATATTTGTTGAGTTACTCTCTAAAAAAAATCGAGTGAAAATTTTCACTCTAAAAAGAGTGAATACAAAAAAGAGTGAATTTCGAGTGAAATTGGAGTGAATTTTTAGTGAAAATGCTCATTTTCACTCATTTGAATTGGAGTGACGTCAGGGATCACTCCAAAATCTTCGAGTGATCCCTGACGTCACTCCAAAATGAGTGAAAATGAGCATTTTCACTCAAAATTCACTCCAATTTCACTCGAAATTCACTCTTTTTTGTATTCACTCTTTTTAGAGTGAAAATTTTCACTCGATTTTTTTAGAGAGTATGTCTGTAAGCCTACAGTTCGCCTTAGGTACAGAAACAATTTTGATTTCAGTATTAGGGCCCAACTCCCACCCCTTCGTACACACATATTTCAGCATTCTAGCAACATGAAACACCCTATGTAGCTACGCCTGATGAGTGATACGTAATTTTTGTTATAAGATATATTTAAACCATGTTAGTAAGTATACAGTACAAATGAGACCGGACTGATATAGTTTACACGATAAGAAGTTTTATAGCCAAAACAATGACAACAATTATACATTAGTGCAAAATTGCATTTTGTTGCAGGTTCTAAATCAGGTGCGTTTATCAAAAGAATTATGTAGAAGGTTAGCTTTGACATGCATCATCGCAGGCATAAAAGCTTTATCTTGATTAACATACGTGCTCAGTTTCATATAGATTATCTTAATTGTGTGTGGTTGTGTTCGTGTTTTCTCATGTTTGAATGCATACGTTTATATGAATTTGTATGTATATTTGCTGTGTTTGTGTGGGTGTGTCCCGTTGAGGGCGAGTCCCGAGTATACTCGGTCAAGTGTCTATGGGAAATGCGTGTTGTAGCAAAATCAAACCGTCCTCGGAGGGTTAAGGGATCGTATATAGTTTTGGTTGAGACAAAGCTTCAGGTTTCCAACGTTTTGTGGTGAGATAAAATGAGAAACCTCTTATAAATCAATTATGAAAGAGCATGTAATTCCAAGAGGAATTCAATGTTTATTAGATGAGAATTAGTTTTGAAATGGCTGAGATATAAAAAAGAGCAATCCTAGTAAAAGGTGGGACCCACCTTTTATTACGACGCATTGTTTTACTTTGTTTTTGGATGTTTCCGCCTTTCCAAAACCGATTTTCACCAAAGAAACTTTGAATTCCTCTTAGAATGACATGCTCTGTAGGCCTACTACTTCATAAGTGGTTTCCGGATATTTCACAAAAAGTTAAAAGCTTAATCCTCATCTCTACCAATACTATACCACCTTTTAAAATATAACTTTTAATTTTTTTGATAATCACCATCACGCGCTTGGAATATCTGTTTTCATGTTTACTCTGTGTGTGCGTGTGTGTATGTGTGTGTATTTATATGTGTGTGTGTTCAGGTGTATTTGTTTCCTTGTGAATAATGATTTCTTTATAATTGAACTAAGTTCTAATGAATAATAATAATAATAAAGATAGGCAGACGTATCTAAACATTGATCTCACCTCCCCCGAAGACAGTTAAGGAAGACATTGTACACTTCTCTATAATAGTACATTCGGACCAAAATAAACCCAGGGCCAGGTTTTCATGCACGCATTGAATGACCGAATGAAGAAATGATTGAATCCCAATAGTTACAGGACGCAACCTTACAACATGGTCATCACCTTTCCTTTGGCATTTAATACAGACAGTTCATCAGTTCCGTTGAGGATTGTGTTGACGCAACAAAGATTCTGAGAACGGACGCAGCCTTGCTCACTCAGAGAAACGAACCGTCATGGCATTTGTCTTCACATACTCCTGGGGATGATCAAAATATAAATCCTCATTTTTTTTAAACATCTTTTTTTTTTTAGTTGTACATTCCTTCTCCACTGTTTCAGCCGTGCCCTTTGATGCCTATTAGTATGTATACATCTCTTTCAACCCAAAGCTGTATACATGCCTTGACGCATGACGAACTGTGACGCGTGTAGATGATTTTTTTCGAGATACCCCGACGAGAAATGAGACAATTTTCACAGGCATTGTATAGTTCATGAGGTGAATAAAGTTGGAAAACCAATGAAATGAAATACAATGTTATTCACAGACATAACGTTATGGTATCTGATATGTTTATTGCTCCGCGTATATATATCCCACATAACCAGAATTGAGAAACATACATTTGTAGGCCCTACGTATTATGATATTGTCTATCTAGTCATTCATTCGTCTTCACAACAACAATAACAACAAGAAAGGTTTGTCCGGGGACCTGATGGAGCATACATTTTTCGGTATCCGTTTCACCCTGCAACAAGGCGGATCACTGGAAAAGCAAATTTACCCTCAACAGTACGCTTATAAGTGCGCATCATTTGCATTATCACAAAGGAATGATAATCGGCTAAGGTGAAGATTCAGCTTTTGATTTTTTTTTGCGAGATACTTAGAAACAACTTTATGAAATGTCAAAAAACATGTAATTCTACAAGGAATTTTAAGTTTATTTGATTAAAATTGGTTTTGAAATGGATGAGATATCCAAAAACAGAATAAAACAAAGCGATCCTAACAGTACCTAATAAACGGTGGGTCCAAACTTTTATTAGGATCGCTTTGTTTTGGATATCTGAGCCAGTTCAAAACCGATTTTCATCAAATAAACTCTGAATTCCTCTTGAAATTATGATACTCTTTCATATTTCATAGAAGGTGTTTCATTATCTAAAAAAAAAAAAAAAAAAATCAAAAAACGTTGAAAACCTCAAGCCCCATCTCAACCAAAAACTGTGCCATCCCGTTTTCATACGCTGATAACTGCGCATTATCTGCGTTAAGGAGAGAAGCCAAACAAGATCGATAAGCGCAAGTTGTATTAATAGGTCCTAAGCTCCGAGCGTGATGACGGTAAAGTAAAAACGTTTTTATCAATGTGCTTTCTTAAAAACTTTTCCAACTTCTTTTCATCATGCCACTGAAGATTTCTGTTTGGCAATTAATCGTTGGACTCGCTTCTTGGTTTTTGTGTTTCCTCAAATGAGGACAATAACCACAAAGCAACCTTATTCAGAGAACTTGTTCTTTAACTTCTTCTCCTCATTCTCAAGATTATGCGTAATTCAGTGGAGGTTGTGAAGAGAGCAATGTATTGACGTCATTCTATGTGAATGAATTGACGATTACGTAACCACATGTCATGAGCCAGTGCTCTCGGCTTCAATAGTTTGTAAAAAAAAAAAAAAAAAAAAAAAAGCTCGCGACAACAGCAACAAAATTATTGGCCGCTGTTTCCGGTAAGAAAGGAAGATCTAAAATCGATCCAGTCAGAGTTTATAAATTGGAATATCAAGACCAAACTTAGTGACATTAAAATAATGATCATGATCGACCAAGACGTCAATCGTCGGAGCGAATACTGGATAATTGGTGTGTGCGCCTTATAATAACCGGAGCGGAATTGGATAAGTAAATGGTATGTATGCATTGTAGCCTGCACCGTCTGCGGGTCTCATTTCATTGCCAGTTCTAATCGTCTTCAGGACAGAATATTGTGGTCACAAACGATAGGCCCACTACGTATATTCAACCAAACCTAATAATGTCCACACACTTCAATACAATGTCTATAGAGAGTCCATGGACCTAATGAAAACATATCGTTGTATGTCCATAGACAGTGCAACCGCCTCTCAAAGGCAATCATTGTCATTGTTCCTTTTCGAAGAATAATCAGTTATCATCATTTATACTTTATCATTACTTTTTATTACACACACACACACGACACACACACACATACACGTACAACTGTACGTTTGTCACATCGATCCATTTATTCATTCTTATGATACATATTTATTCATAATATGTATTCACAACATTATCATGGTGGGAAAAAATGAACACACGAGTATGTACATTTATCGAACACCGTTGTATATGCACACAGGCGTGCGGCAAACAAACACCTCAGTGTCTCGACAACATTATAATAATTAAGATGATGATGACAATTATAGGCCTGCAATTATGTATGTAATAGTTACGATGATGATAACGATAACAAAAATAACATTGGTAATGATATCGGTATTACTTTCATGCATTTGCAACAGTGGGGCTGGATGTAGAAGATACTCAATCTATCGTGTTTGTATAGCGATGATGATCCAAGTTTTAGAAATTCAATGAAAGGGCATGATATTTTCCACAACAACAAACCAATGTTATCTCATATGACACATTTCGTCTTGCCATAGCTCGTTGAATAAAAGACCGCTGAAAAGGAAGCTTTTGGGATCTCCTAGTTTATGGAGAATGTTTACAAACAGCATGGCTTAGGCACTCTCCCGGGATCGTCCGCCAGAGCAGTAAGTCAAGACACACATAGCCATGCACGGCCGCGCGGCCTTAATGAATCAGCAGTAACCGCCGATAATCACTAGCATTTTAACGAGCCCCCGGAAAGAAATGATTATCATTATGCTCAGAACAAAATTAATGATCGTTTGCCGGAAGGTGTTTACCAATGATTTGTTTACCAAAGTGTCACATGCAAACATTGCACAAATGTTTATGACAGACTAGTATAAGCATGTTTCCTTAAAGTAAATTTAATTGTTGGTAAATGGTCCGGCAAAACATGAAATATTTACTATCATGAGGACAATAATTTTCTCGTATCAATATTTTTGAATGACAATAGGAAGTGGGATCAAGGAACAAAATAATTGCTCCCTTGAGGCAATTTTTCGTAGAATGAAACATTCACAAATGAGAAGAAGAAAGTTATCAAGAAAGAAAACATGTATTTATCACGGAAGTCATTTTTGGACTGGAGTACGACGTGACAAATCATGTCTTCACAACTACGTTTTGGAATTCTATAGTTGTATTTTCTTTCTGAAACCTATGACAGAAAGCTTGATCGCAACTCAAAAAGTTAACAAACATGAAATGTTTTTCCCACGAAGGCACGTGTGGTGCTTGCGATTACCTATCAGTCAATAATCATTTAGTTGCATTGGTTGATATTCGATCGATTTGATTGCCAACACATAATTCGTTCGTTGTAAATTATGTCATCGATCATTCAGATACACGCACCAGTTAGTGTGTTTGTTTGTTTGTTTGTTTGTTTGTTTGTTTTTTTGTAGATCCACAAACTATAGTTTGGGATAATTATAGTAAGACTATATATTGATTTCTCTTTTTTTTCTATCACATTATGCTGCATATAACGAATCTTAAACATCGCAACACATGCACGTCACAATTCTTTGTTATTTCTGCAGTGAAGTCTTGTTTCAAGTTGTAAAAACTTTGCGTCAAACCTTCTTAATACGCCACCACGTTTCGAGAAAGCCAATTCCCATGATCTCGACTGAATGTTTCCGTCGGATGTCATTCAGTTTAACCCCCACGGGCCCGCCATCTCAAGAGCGTCATTGACCTCGCCTACAAACGATTCGTTACTGGTAGCGGAAAACTTTAGGTATTTTCGTTACCTGTCCTGTGACCCAGATAAATGAGCGCCTTGAAATTGTGAATGTATAGCGCGAACTTCTACTGCCCAGGGCCAGTGGAACACATCGGTGAAAGACAGAGGATATTCGGACAATTCTTCACATAAAGTCATGACATTTTATGTTTTGGTGCAGCCGTCGCTGGATGAGAAGATTGCAACACTTTGTGACGTCATGTATATGAAAAACAACATAAAGAAAATAATTACGAATTAAATTCAACATATTTTCACTCTTCTAGGGTAATGAAAGAACACGTGACATCTGTTTCAGAAAACGGGAAAATGATATAACCCTTAATATTTCGTCAATGTGTCCTTTTTATTAAAAAAAAGGATGAGATTCTATGGAATTCTCTTTATAGTTTCTCTTTGATCATTCTTCATACGTAACGTCACGAACTGTAGTAGTCTTCTTATCCAGAGATTGCCGCACCGATATTCCTCAAACCCTCACTGATGTGTTCTTCTGATACTGCGTGCATTTACTTAATTTAATATACCTCACTTTTATCGCATTCCCATGCACATAATATGAATTCAATCTGGAATTAATGTGGAATAGAACATATCAGTGAAAGTTTTTGAATTCGTCTATTTCATCTCGGTTACAGATGTGCCAATCTCTCTTTTCCAACTGTATTCATTAGTGTTGCACCCTGCAATGTATATAATATAATATTGTCTAATTGTGCTTATCTACCTATTTATCCAACTACTCTCTAAAAAAATCGAGTGAAAATTTTCACTCTTAAAGGAGTGAATACAAAAAAGAGTGAATTTAGAGTGAAATTGGAGTGAATTTCGAGTGAAAATGTTCATTTTCACTCGTTTTAGAGTGACGTCAGGGATCACTCCAAAATCTTCGAGTGATCCCTGAGGTCACTCCAAAATGAATGAATATGAACATTTTCACTCGAAATTCACTCCAATTTCACTCTAAATTCACTTTTTTTTGTATTCACTCCTTTAAGAGTGAATATTTTCACTCGATTTTTTTTAGAGAGTACACGATGCCATATATATTCATTTTAATCATTAATTGATTCATCCCTCCATATTCCCTTTTTGTTAATTTATCTAGCTATTCCTGACAATGTTTTATATTCCAAAGAATGAGAAAACTTTTAGGAGCAACATGGCCAGTCTTTCGGTTTAACTCCAGAAGATTAAGAAGCTGGATTACAAAAGTGAATATTTACGTATTAACATGATTAACGTGTCCTCTTCTTTTTCCTGTCTTTCTGATCCATTTCTGAGTGCGAACAAATAAAAAGGAGAAACATTCATATATTATGGAGCCATATAATGGTACAAAGATAGGAGGAAAATCACTCTTGCTGATATTGCAGGTGCAATGTCTCGCAGAGTCTCCTTTTTTGTGCGTTTTTTTTTTTGCGTTGTTTGTCACTGACAGAATAATTACGTTGTGCAGGTGGCATTGAGTTCAGGACACAGAATATACGCATATCCATAAAGACGATAATAACACACTGAATTGTGTGCACTTGTTCATTGGCAGATTCGCCGACGCATGATGCCACTGCTAATTGGCTGACGTCACAGATGATGAAAGCAGATTTGGCGAAGATGTCACATTCGGAACCGAAGGTATAAATAGGACAGCGTCGGCAGCCGAAGACATCAAATCAGGCAGAAGTTGTCTCGACAGCCACACGCACAGACTGCTATACTCAATCCTGAGCATCGAACGAGTCGCAGTTCCAAGTGGCAACATCCAGGCAACTGGCGCCAAAATGACTGAGATGGCGAAATATTTGAAGAAGCAGAGAATAAGTCTGCGGGACATCATCTTCAAAGCGAGGAAGTCGAGCCGCGAAGAGTTTAGAGAGAGCAAAGTTCCGGTCGAGGAGGCGCTAGTTTCTCCAGCCCAAGCCGACTACCACTACCAGATTGCCCAGGATCAAAGGCTTGAAAACCCTGAGTGTGGTGGTAGAATAGCTGGTGGTAGCGAAGGCTGTGATAATGAAGGCTATGAGCGCGGCTGGAGTACTCGGCAGGAAGCAATGGAATCAACGCATGAACAGATCGAGACGTCCTGCTTCGGAAGCGACCAAAGGGGAACCGATTTGTCAGAAGTCACGAAGGACGAGCAGTATGAGTGTAGCGAAGCAGAAGGAAATTTCCTCATCAACAAATACCTCCACAGCCTCTCCCTGGCCGAGGAGGACGACGATGTCAATCCGCCGCAACTAGACCTGCCTGCGATATGCACCGAAGGCGGTCGGTCGTTGTCAGCGGTACCGTGGTCAGAGTCGCGGCCGATGTCGTCTTCGAAGTCATGCTACGAAATTTGTCCGAACAAGGTCCCAGGAACAACCTGCTCCAGTTCGTGTTCCACACCGATAACGAGGAGAAAGAAACAGCAGAGCTACGTCGGTGATTTCTCGGGATCGTCCAATGAAAACAGCGAGGCTGAAATCATTGAGTTCATGCCCGTCTCGGTGTCACGACATGCCGATAAAGTGTCAAACCTGCAGCAATCGCTCGCTTTGCTAAAGTTATCAGACAATTTATCATCATCGCCATATCATGAGAAAAGAGGAACCTCACTTCGTCTCAGCTCACCGCAGAATCAGTCGAGTTCCCTCCACGTGTCCCCCAACCTGTCTCCCAACGTGTCGTCGGGTAACACACCTTGTCTGTCCCCTTGTGTGTCTCCGACGATACCCTCGGACTTCTCCCCATTCCGCCTAAAGCACTGCCATTCCCCGTCTCGTCCGCGAAGCGCACATCTCTTCCCGATGACGAGTTCCTCGTCTATCCCAAATCTGAGCCACTCCGAACTGACGCCTTACAAGAAGTTGCCGAGACTCGACGCCAAGCCGACGAACGCCATGACGAGATCGCATCCGAATCTGAACACGATATCGCGTCCGTACACCCCCTCGGAATCATCGTCGTCTTGTTCGATAGGATCGACATCGCCGAGACTTCTACTGTCTCCGACGCACATGCCAACACCACCGGCCTCGCCGCGAACGTCACCCCGATCGTCGGCGCGATTACGGAGAGTGGGAAGAATCAGGGTTAGAGGTGTTCCGGCAATGGCTGTGTCTGACCGATACGATGGTGTCCATGTCGAAAAGGAACTTGCTGTCACTACCTAATAAAACAGAAACCACCACCACAATAGAACACTCTCACTCTAACTTTCCTCGTCTACCTTGCCATGTTTGCCACTATCAGATTGACATATTTGCTTTGCTTCACTCATCAACAAAAGTTTCTTTAGCAATGCAAAAAAAAAAAAAAAAATCGTTGTATGCTTTGTGTTCAAGGTTTTTACCAGATTCTTGTCTTTCCTGCCTTAGGCATACTGAATGCCACTATCTCTACAAGCTTCTACTCACTTCCATCGGTTCGAATCTATCATAGTACATGTACTACTACTACTACTACTACTACTACTACTACTACTACTACTACTACTACTACTACTACTATTACTACTACTACTACTAACTACGACTGCTACTTTTCTTTAGATTACCACTGTTTATACTACGCCTGCTACTACGGGAGCGCCACAGTTACATGTACTAAATAGAAATGCTTCTTCTGTGTGTTTGGTATTGTTCTTATTATCATGCAGTTTTCAGGCAATGTAATAATTGATTACCATTGTTGTCATACGATTATTGTCAATCGTCATATATTTCCACTGCTACCACATGTATAGAGAAGGTGTCTTGTATAGCTTCGGTATAACATACGATTTTATTTTTTTAAGAGACATTTTTTTTTTCAGCTAAAATCATCTCAGACATCTATTACCATTGCTCGTTCTTCCGAACCGAAAAAAGCACGGTTCGGAAAAGGTACGTAAAAGGTACGTAAACACCCTGTGAATCAAATCTATATGCTAATGATTCTTGATCCAACTTGGTATTACTGTTTTGAATAGACGATGTTCTAGTCAGCACGACAACAACAACAATAATTGGCATTTGCGGGTATCGTAGAACTGGGATTACATATGCGGAAATACGGAAAGTAACTGATATCGGTGTAGATAAACAAAGTTTTTCTGTAGGAAAAAAAAATCACAGCAAATTTGCAAGCCACTGTGGAGGAAAAACACAAGATCGTTGTTGTTAGTATTTTGTTTGTGCCACCACGCAGTTGTCATAGCAATGGGGAAGGTCATAAATGCCATGAGCCAGCTATCATCATATTTATGCCTAAACCAACATTTGAGTGATGTTCAAAGCCTTATCTTACTGTTAGTTTTGATTCTGCCGGGATATTTGGCGGGATCCATCACTCGATGAACTTATACACGCAATTGTAATCGAAAATGACGCATTGTGATCTTTTGTCGATATTCAGAATCAGTACAGAGTACTTGTATTAACGAAGACGCCCAACATATGATATCAGCATTCAAAGATCATAATAGACGAAATATTATGTTTCGCCAAATTCATGTAACAAGATGTCCAAGCACCGAGATGAGATGATCACCAAGATAGTTAATGCATGCAGCCAAACGCATAATGAAGATGTTTCTTTTGACCAAGAAATCTTATTTACTCTTCCAGAAGTTTTGCTTGCCAGTAGCCGAAACAAACAAACAAACAAACAAACAAACAAACAAACAAACAAACAAGCAAGCAAGCAAGCAAACAAAGTCATAAAACAAACAAAAGGATACCTAACAAGGAATTCTTTTACTATATAGGCTCAAGCAAAAGAGCTTGTAGTGTTTGGTATCTCGTTATAAAAGATCTTCTTTTTTTAATGACATCTCATTCCACGTTGTTTGAGCTCAAACTCTTAACAATTCCTGTGGCAATGAGTCAATTTTGCACAAATATTACACGCATGCTTATGGAGGGGAAATTATGTTGGCACACAGTGGGTTAATTGTTGTTCACGGTTTCCAAATGAATATTCAAGTTTCACGTCTTGCCCATGTGACATGGTTAAAACTCTCGGTTGCTGTCGTTATGAGAGTTTTGAGCAGATGTATACGAGAAGAGAATAAAAAAAACTGATGTTGCAGTGGAAAGACATTATAAACAGAACTCATGATGGACTGATACGCCGTATTTTGATAATCTACTGGACTTGATTACTCTACGATTCTTTTCTTTTTTAAGGGGGAGCTATACGCAGTATTAATGAACATTGATTAGTAATGAGATATAACTTTAATTGCGACAGAATAGAAAGAATAATTGCAGAGGATAATGAGCAAGTCAAAGTGACCATTGTGTTCCATGCTGTTTGACGGATGTTCGAGTGCAATCACTCATGTCACTTATTGCAGAAAGATAATCACACTGTACGTATGTCCAAGTCATTTATTTTTGTATTGAACTTACGATCTGTATCTCTGTATTTCGTTCATAGTATTATTATTTTGAAGTAAACGTGAGTAACTAATATCAAGAAATGACGTCTCAAAGAATTTGATTGGGAGCGATATTGTTGAGGACCTCAGGGCAATTTTAAATGTGCGAAAGAGGATGATTATTTTCTCTGGCGTCAATGTCACACAAACGACAATATACACACAAAGTACAAACACACACAAACATACAGACATAAGTCATCCTACATGCAGTGTGTGTGTGTGTGTGTGTGTGTGTGTGTGTGTGTGTGTTCGTGTGCGTGTGTGCGAGTTTGTGTTTCTGTCTTTGTGTGGTTTAGCAATAGTTTCGTGTGTAATTGTGCGTGGTGTACGGTGAGTGCGGTAAAATTTACTCACTAAACAAAAGTTTATGTAAAGGAACACACAACCTGACATCGTTCAGTGAATATACTATACAAAAATATACGTGTGTGCGTGCGTGTGTGTGTGTGCGTGCGTGTGTGTGTGTGGCTATGTGTGTTTGAATGTGATGATTTTGGCCTGTTTCATAAAGAGTTATGCTCGATTTATTGAACATATATAACTTAGCGAATCGAGCATAAATTATGATTAGTCCTGATCCAAGTCTGCGTCATACTTACGTTTGATTCAAAGCAGAGATTTAATAGCAGATCGAGCGTAAGTTTTTTGAATCGCCTCAATCTTAAGATCAATCTTACAATCAATATATTTATGAAACAGGCCCCTGTATGAGCTTCATTTTATGCACATCATCCGAGGAAGAAGCAAGGTGTACGTTCGTTCGGAAGTAAATGGGTTTTGTGTTTTTTTGATACTTTTGGGAAGGAACATTGGAGAGTAACGTTAGTTGAAATCCCCATAGTTTTGCTTTTCCTTTCTTAGTGAAAACTTCTCGTCAGTTTTCCCTTCCCGCATGCACGCGCCTTTTCGCGCGTGCATATGTTGTTGCTGTTGTTGTTTTCCAATCGTCTGACCAGTAGTGGCCCTAATTCCCGAAGGTGGTTTAAATTTAAACAGTGGTTTACGCAAATTTCTTAAGCGTAATCGACAGATTGCGGACGCCAACAGACGTCCAGTAACAAACACGCGTCGATACGCGCATGTCAAAGGTACGCCTATTTCACGCTGATTTTAGACCATGGTCTAAATTTGTACCATGGTTTACGTTTAAACCGCCCTCATAAATTCAGGCCATTAAAAGTACCTGGATAGTGTCTCATGTGACTTGTGAAGCCCATATACAGGAAAAAAAAAAATGTCTTAATGATATCAATAGACTCGGACAGTATTTTGTGAGTACGGGTCATTTGCCTCTTGCTAATAGGCCCCTAATTGTCAAGGGCTCTTGTACAATCGGCAAGTTTCACGTTACGTCATTATCACCAGATGGCACGTACTTTGATTACCTAAAGAGGTAAAAAAAAAAATTCGAAAGCAAACTACCAGAGAGGAAATCGAAAAAAAAAATGAAAGAATGCAGGAAAAGAGGATGATTATAGTGATGAAGTGGAAGATTAGGATGAAGCAAGAAAAAAAAATGAAGAATTGGAGAAGGAAAGGAGGAGGGTAAAGAGTAATACTTTGATCAGACGGGAAAACGAAAGAGCATACAAGCAACAAAACTGGAAAGACATCGTATCAATCAGGAAGGGAATTTAAAAATTGTTAGGCATCCTCGCGTTGTAATTGTGCTCAGAGTAGTAACATGAAAATAAGATTTTGTTGTAACTCGTAGGCTTTCGTTCAGTTTGTACAGAATGGGGGAAAGAGTGAAGAATACCGTGCAGTAAGCATTTTCAGAGATAACTGTTCCCTTGATGATTAATACGGAGAGCGTGTTACCATAAACGGTGTAAGTTCCTGTAATTTGCAGAATTATAAAATTGCACCCAGAGCAGGCAGAGAGGAAAGAAAAGCAAGGCAAGCAGAAATAGACAAAATAAAGGAGGAAAACATAAGAAGAGCAGAAATCCCAAGACACGGATCACAGATATTTGATGGATAGACAAATCTACAAGTGGGAAAATAGATACAGATAAACAAGTCAGGCAGACAGAGACATATAGATAGATAGATAAAAAGATAGATAGATAGATAAATAGATGGATGGATAAATGGATAGATAGACAAGATACATAGATAGACAAATAGATAGATAGATAGACATATAGATAGATAGATAAAAAGATAGATCGATAAATAGATAGATAAATAGATAGATGGATAAATGTATAGACAGATATATAGATAAATAGATACAGTAGATAGACAGATGGATAGATAGACAGATAGATAGATAGACAGACAGATAGATAGATAGATAGATGGATAGATAGACAGACAGACAGACGGATAGATAGATAGATAGATAGAGACAGATAGATATATAGACAGATGGGCAGATAGACAGATAGATAGATAGATAAATAAATAGATAGACAGATGGATAGATAGACAGATGAACAGATGGACAGATAGATAGATAAATAGACAGACAGATAGATAGATAGATAGATAGATAAATAGATAGATAGATAGATAGACAGATAGATAGATAGATAGATAGATAAATAAATAAATGGACAGATAGATTGATAAATAGATAGACAGATAGATAGATAGATGGATGGATTGAAAGACAGAGAGAGAGAACAGACAGAGAGACAGCCAAGAGTGAAACATGAAACACAATAGCTGATCACTATTATAACACATACTGAGAAACTTACATAACCACATGAAAGCGTCTACCACATTCTAAGATTATAACACAGACACACACATTATACAGACAGACAGGCAGACAGACAGACAGACAGACAGACACATACACACACACACACAATTTGGTTATTTTACACAATTACATTGAAGCATACTCTTCATTCATGCTACTGACGGGCACGCCAGACGCACTTATTTTGCAATGTTCTATTCTCAGCGCATCCCAGAGGATGCATTTATTCGTCCAGAAATGCATTCATCACTGGGCAAATAATAATCCCTTCAGAGTGCCATCTAAACAGCAATCTAAACTGGGTAACATTCATTTATATGGAAAACATGTTTACAAATTGCTGTAGTTCAAAAATAGAAATAATAATAAAATAGTCCCAGGATGAACAAAAAAAGGAATAATGTTAATATGACGACACTTGTAGATTGTATATTCAGTACATAAGAATACACAATACATAAGAAAGCAATTTCCTTTCCAGCATGGTCATTAAAGCCTCAAAAAAGGCTTCTGAGAAATCTCTAGTTAAACACACTAAACCTTTTTCCTATTTAACAGAAGATTTAGTGTGTATGCACTTAAGGTTAATAAAGGTATTGTGAAGAAAACCATTCAAAAAAGTTAAAACATGAAAATAGGAAATGACATGATACAGAACATATTGTTTATTGATTCATTTATTTATCTATTTATTTTTCTTTTTTATTCACTTATTTATTTAACTATTTATTCATTTATCTGTCCATCTTATTGAAAAGGGGTAACCTCATCAGTGGTTTTACATTGTTTTTACAAAGACTTCCTAAAGTGCATGTACTGGAACTCTGATAATTTGTTTTTTTTTCCGTATGTTAAGGTTTTCTTTTTTCCTCACGGAAAAATGGGTGCCTACTAGGGTGCTTCCAGAGACGAAATTTAAAATGGTGTAATGCCACATTACGAGAAATAAGAAAGCACACAGAGTGATGTCTGAACAGATACCATATGATCCTGCTGGATAGGAGTTGGTCATGTACATAAAAATAAAAATGTCAACCTCGATGGTGTACAATGATATCTTTGGGGGAATTCCCTTTTTTGTGCAACCACACGGGCATCACTTGCTTTGCCTCAGGAGAAATCTCAGATGGAGGTAGTCTCTCAAGCCTTGTACAATGGAACCTCATTATAAAGAGTTCAGATACAAAAATACTCTCTCAAAACAAGGTAATTTTGGAGGTCCCAAATCTTCATACTTCCTTCTTTTGTACCCCAATAAAGTGAGAAACCTGTTATAACAAGGTTGCTGTTGTAGTTCACAGGTTCCCACAGTAGCAACAGCTGATTTACTCTAATTCAGATTGAGTCAACCCTACTGTCACAGATACCTTTATAATATAAAGCCACCTGCCCAATAGGACCACAGTTTGGATTGCACATATATAATACCTTAAAGGCATAATTTGTGATTTGCAGATGAAACAAAAACCCAGCGTTAGTGTTTTCAAAATAATTCTAAAATGGGAGTTAGGGATAGAACCACCCAATGTGAAACTTTGAACCAATATAATTGATGTTAAGTATTGTTAAATATGCAAAATGTGAACAAAGTTAAAATAAAAATGTTTCCAGACTGAACCGTCTACAGTTACGGTTTAATGAGAAAAATAAAGATATCTCCTATATATTTTAGGCTTTCTTGCAAAAATTTTATATGGTAGGAAGTTTTGTAATATAACTGAACTACACATATGCATCAGGAGTGATATCTTGAACATTTGTTAAATCACTGTTCCAAAGGTAAACAGGACCTATAAACCAGCTGTCAATGCCTTTGACTGTGTGCTCCTATGATGCATGATCTCCAGACTCCAGCTGGATTGAGGTAACAATCCACAGCTTAATCCATCCTTACATTCACAGTTGTCTTCAAGTCAATCACCATAATCCTGGGAAGGTTTCTGCCTTTCCACAGCTGACTGTTTACACGTGTCCCTCTCCCCTCCCCCCCCCCCCCCAAAAAAAAAAAAAAAAAAAAAAAAAAAACTGTGTGAGGACAACTATGGATGGCTGGTTGATAATACACTTGTACATCACAGGCTGGTCAGCTTTGACCCCAGCAAAAAAAAATCTACAAGGCTAGAGGGAATATAGTTATTGCATCTGTGTGTGATGTACACCACTGCAAATATTGTTTCCTCTCCTAAGATATAATGTCTTGTAACCCAAACACATTGCTTGGACATGGGAAGCTTTCGCCTCGGAGCATTCACACACAGGAACTGGCAGGGAAATCCCCTGACCACACACAGGGTCCTCTGTTATAGATTCGGAGACGAGAGTGAACAAAGAATGGACAAGATTGCGGCTCCTCAGTTTGGGTCCCCCTCGCGACTCTTCTCCAGGACCTCTCGCTCCTCTTCCGTCAGCTCTTTGCCAAGATCCTCCTTCAGGTGAGCAATCTCCAGGAGCTTCTCCACCCTCCAGTGCACCTCAAACTCCTCCAGGGCTGCCTTCCGCTTCTTGTATGCCTCCTGCACCACGGCACGCTTCTCCGTGGCCCGCCGGGTCTGTCGCCGGTAGTACTCCGGCGGTGGCGACCAGGAGAGGTTCAGCTCCTCCAGCACCTGCTGAAAGCGGTCGTAGTTCTGCTTCCGCAAGTACTTCAGCATCTTGCGCCGCCTGTCAATAGCATTAAGCAGCTTCACCTTGTTGACAGAATCCTGAAAAAGAGAGAAAAATCCAATCTACAGTTTCAGGAGGATGTGGCAGTACTCACAAACAAGGATATTCTGACAGGAAGTCATAAAACTTACATTGTTCCATCAAAATCACTTATTGATTTGGTGTTCTATGCATTCATACATAAAATGGGGGAAACTTGCACAGACAGGCAAACTTTAATCAGGGAAGACAGGAAAGAAGGAATTGGGCACGACGCACAATGCACGAAGGACGCCGGATGAAGAACGAATGCAATAGCTCACTTGAGCCTTGAGCTGAAATTAGAAATGTCACTATGGCAACTGGTTGCCTCTGCCATATGGCATGGTTCTCCCAACAGGTATGTCTATAGAGCACATCTTGACAATGTGACACGACAGTTTCACATGACTGGCAAAATATTGAAATGACAAATTTGTCCTTGAACCTCATTTCATTTGGATGGATGGCTGAATTGTTTAACCCTAACTAGGCCGGGCTATTTAGGTAGTTGATAGAGCCGGGGGGGGGGCCTCCAGATCTCGGCCGTCGACCGCGCGATCGCGACAAAAATTGGCACACACATTGCCTATGATGTCATCTAAAATACCATGAAGTTAATTTTTCAAAAAAATTATCATTTATGCTAAATTATGCTAATTTATGCATAATGATGCATGAAATCAGACTATTTGGTATAAATCACAAAATAAAGCTCAAAACAGGCACATTCTTTGTGTAAATATTCTTTTTAGTGTCCTTAGCAAATGTAATGAAAAAAAATTGTGATATCAGAAAAAATTCTTATGTATTTTATTGTTTTTTGAATTTCTTATGTATTTCTTTGTTTTTTTGACTTTATGTTTTCATTGTTTTTTCGATGAAATTTGTCCGCGACATCGCTCTGAACAAGAAAATATGTTATTCATTGATTTTAATCAATAAAACACCAAAATAATCATGCTTTTATGAAATTTGCCTGTAAGCACAGTTTGCATTGAAATTGTACACGAATTCACGTTTTCGAGCAATTTTTGGTCTGACATGCATGTATATATTTATGCGTAACTTCGGAACCGCGTGCCCGGGCGTCGCAAATTTGGTGTCAAAAGATGTGGGAGACTCGAAAGAAAAAAGTCATGAAACGTCACGGCGATAGCTTTTTGCTATTGCGATACATCGCACGGAACGTCAAGGGGGGGCCTCAGAGGCCCCCCCCCCCCCCCCCCCCCCCCCCCCGGCCTAGTTAGGGTTAAGAGAGCAGCCAAGTATTTGGGAATTTGAGCACTTTCACTTGACCTTTGACCCTTGACCTTTGACCCCATGGCCCACAATTCTTCAAATAATCTTCAACTTCATCCACTTGCACATACATTATGCTGAGTTTCATGAGGGTACAGCACCTCAAATGTTTTTTTTTAAGTTATGCTATCCATATATTGTAATATGCACAGAAAGACAGACAGAAGGACGGATGGACGGACAGACAGACAACCCCAAAACATAACGCCTCCAGCAACATTTCGTGGCGAAGGCATAAAAAGAAAACAAACCCACTGACAGCATGGCAGGACCTAAAGGTTACAAGCAAAAGTCTCAGATTGGGAGCCCAAAGTATGGGGGGAAAACACTGCCCTACTTTCAAAGAAATCACGCATATGACCTTTGCTCTTAACTAAGAAAGTAGGGCGGAGGGAGACTCTACTTCAAGTGAATATGTCCTCAATAAATCCTGATGAAAAGAAAGAGAGGGAGAGAGTGAGAGAGCAAGAGAAAGATAGAGAGATAGAGAGGAATGGTATTAAAGGATATTTTAAAATCACTGCATCCCACCAACAAAGGCTCACAGATGATAACAAAAGATAACGACCCTAACAATCCATCAGACTCTTCACTTTCCTCTTCCCAACAGCTCTGAGACCTACGAATCACTTCTGAGGACACGCTCAACGTATGCTCTACTCACAAAGGAATTGAGCCATTGTCCAGACAAGGGAAAAGAGGGATGGTGGGACAGCGTCATGGACTGACTGTATTCATCCAAGGATTGCAAACTCTCAGCCTTCATAAACTTCCGCTATCTTCAGCATCAGCCTAGAAGGAGGCAAAGTGGGTACAAGGCCGTGACGCACTCTTCCTCACCTGGGACTATACAACACTTCTGACCTGATTCTCATCATCATCACTGGTGAAATGGGCCCTAACTTTCCTGACTTCATGAGTCAAATAATGCTTCAAAATGAATGTCATTCACTGGATTCTTTGGCAGGTAAGCACTATTTGGGCACTCGTCCCGCTTCATCATGAATATTCATCAGGCAGTAAGATACTGTACTAGTAAATGGCAGAACGCTGGATATGTGCCATAGAACGTAAAAACGTATTGCCGGGAAATGTAAAATTCTCGAAAATTGCATGAACGGGGAATGTAAAAACGTCTCGCCGGGAGATGGAAAAATGTTCAGTTTTGCCGAGAAATGTAAAAATGCTGCCGGGAAATGTAAAAATTATGTATTTCCACGGTATTACGGATACATGTAGATGATAGTTGTATTCATGATGAAGCGGGACGGGTGCCCAAATAGTGCTTACCTCATTCAAGAACATGCATAAAGCAGCAATTTTGAATTCTTTCCACTAATAGCACTATCCTGTAAGAATCAAAGAGTGCAACAAGGTAACAATATGTCTATAATCTTATCTGGCATATGTATCATTATCAATGTGTTGCACTTTTTCATCATTAGCGCACCATTCTATCTTTTTCCAACCTTGTGATAGAAACATTACAATATTTATCTTTAAATACCTACTGAATACATTATAAAATGTTTGCTTTTGAAATGCAAGGAGAGGAGCAGGATATTCGTTGGTGCCTCATTTCAAGTTCTTCTGTAATCAGGTTTGACAACTGACTAAAGAATGAAATGAAATATTATCGCTGATAGTCTGTAACCCCATTCCACAATAGGTCCCAAGAGCTGATATGCTGTTTCTATTACAACTTAAAATACCCATTAATGTTTCGTGACTATGATGCATGCCAGTGGACTTTTAAATGACAAACCATCTTAATTGATAGTTTTATCCACAAATTCCCCATCCATCCATCCCCCCCCCCTTCTGATGATGAAATTCTATTATTCGGGCAAAGTCGTTTCTGTTATTCCTCAAAATCTGTATCTTGCTCATCAATATCTCAAGTCAAGATCAACCAGTGTGCCACTTTTCTTTGGAATTGCTGAACCCTTGGGAAGTTTGCTATTTGTTTGTTTTTTTAGTTTTTTGTTTGTTTGTTTGGTTGTTTTTTTTTTTTTTTTTTTGGGGGGGGGGGAGAACATGCTATGATCATAGCAGCTCCCTATCTACCACTCTTGAAAAGAAAAAAAGGCAGTATGCATCTGACATGTCAAAAGAAGGAAAAAAACATGTCTTCCACTTCACATGAATCACTTACAGACTTTCAAAGAAATGAATCTGCCAGGTTTGGCAGGGCAACCACCTGTTGATACTTGTACCTACATGTACATGCCCCTTTTCAAAGTAAAAGTGTCTTGGTGGGTTTGATAACTGCCTCTTTTGTTGAACATCCCATTTTTCTCCATATTATATGCATTTAATTCAAATATCATTATTGTGGTGGGTTGTTGTTGTTTTTTTTTTGTGTGTGTATGTTTAGGGGGAGGGGAATTTTGGGGAAGCAACACATTTTGTCTTGAAGAGATGTCAAGACTGAATGTCTTTTTCCCCCAATAAAAACAAAACAAAACAAAACGAATACTTTCCAGAGGTCTCATACATTCAAGTCTCAGAATGTACAAACAGGGGGTTTACACTGTGACACACAAAGGCTTTTTACACTTGCAAATTTTTACTTAGTCCCGGACCAACGGTGGGGCTAAGGGGGGGGGCCTTAGCCCCACCGTTGGTATTGGACTTTCCTAGCCCACTTTCTGTTTACACTTGTTTTTGCCAAAGTGGGCTAGCCCCACCGATAATCCCATACTATCTGGCCCTGCAAAAAAGCAGGATTAGCACAGCAATTGCGGTGCTAACCCCGCAATTTTGGTGCCAAGCAAGCCAGTGTAAACAGAATGAAGAAATAATCCGGGGCTAAGCGACAGAGACGAAGCCCGAACCACACAAAGTACTGGACTAATTATACGAACGTAAAAAAGGTCAGTTTTCTCTTTAGCCCGGGACAAGATCTCAGTATGGGATTTATTGGCAAGTGTAAAAAGCTGAAAAAATTGTTACGGGATTAACGATACTCCTGGGTCAAAGAAAGTATAAGGTTAAGAAACACAAGTGTAAAAAGGGCTATACAGTTAAAGGTCAACACTTCAGAGTGACGAAGGCAGCACATTGAGTTAAAGGTCAACATTCCAGAGTGATAATCAACTTGATGGAAAGTTGTGGACAACTCTCGATAACTTTTGTGCTCAGAATGAATGATATTTTGATTTTTTTTCCCCCCTGGCACTCGATTTTGTAGCTTTCAAATAACACATCATATAAAAAAAGCAACATTTCTGGACACACAAATTCATTTCTGGGAAAGCAAATTATCTCCATGACCAAAAAAAGAAGGAAAAACCAGGGAGGTGATATGGATATAGGGTGGCAACTCTCTGAAGTTCATGCAAAAATATCTTTGGGTTCTACAGCATTACAATGGGATGTCTACCATTCCTCTTTGCTTTGAAGTCAAATTTGGTGCCGCTCCAGCTCCAAGACAAAATTTGGAGCTGAATAAAAGTCTCACATTTCATTTGATTACAAACTGTACTTTAACATAAAATTTTGAATGAAGTAGAACAGTTTAGGAAAGAATTACAGATCGTTCACATGTATTTCTGCTCTCCTCATAATGCACAAACCAAAAATGAAACGAACTTAAAGGGTGTGTACAGTTCTGGTCAAGGTGAAGATTTAGCTTTTAAAGTTTTGTGAAATATTCAGAAACCACTCTATGAGATGTCAAAGAGCATGCAATTCCAAGGGGTATCAAAAGTTTATTCGATGAAAATCGGTTTTGAAATGGCTGAGATATCCAAAAGCAAGGTGAAACAAAGAGATACTAATAAAGTTGGGGCATGTCGCCTTTTATTATTAATACTTTTTTGGATATCTCAGCCATTTGAAAACCAATTTTCATCAAATAAACGTTGAATCCTTCTTAAAATCACATGCTCTTTCATATTTCATAAGAGGCTTTTCATCATCTCACTTTAATAGGAATGTTCAAAACATGAATTCCCAGCTCAACCACTACTGTACAGTCCCTTTAATACCTTGTTAACATACTTTCCATAAGGCATGCATTTTCTCATGCCATACTGTCTTTTAATCTGGCATATTTGATCTTTCAACTAAAGTACTCTGCTCAGCATGTTCCAGCACACTTTCCTACATTTTGCTGTTAAATGTTCAATTTATAAAATGCATTTTGATTCGCTGCTCCTAACACATTGATTGTTGCCAGCACATTGAAAGAGAGAGCAAACTGCTGCAGGGGGAAGTCTTTTCTGCTGCAAGAGCACTTTAGTCCTGATTACTGAATGCTCTCTTCTGTCAAAGCACCTGGGTACCATCTATTGTTAAACACATACACTTTTTGGCGTTAGGAGCATGACTTCAAAGGAGAGCACAAGTTCCTCCTTCATCTACAACACCTCCCTGGTACAACATTTATGAAATATTGTTCACAGCTTGTTTTATACTTGACTGACGTCATCCAGTAAATGCAAGATTCCACAAAGCTGCATTTATTTTCTTATTCCTTGCCTGATTTAAAAAAAAAAAAAAAAATCTTCACAAGCTTATTCAGATGTGATAGATTTGGTACTAAATATAACTTGGATGGCTTTGAGCTGGCAACGAAACAAAAATACAATTTTATTCCCGTTTTTAGAGTCACATTTCAAATCAGTTATTCACCATATTGTATTTCATCCATTATTCAGTGCCTGAAGAAACATATGAATTTGCTAACATGATGCACAACAGTATAATTTGCCTATTTTGTTTTGCTTTGTTTTGTTTTGTTTTGTTTTGTTTTGTTTTGTTTTGTTTTGTTTTGTTTTGTTTTGTTTTGTTTTGTTTTGTTTTGTTTTGTTTTGTTTTGTTTTGTTTTGTTTTGTTTTGTTTTAGTTTAGTTTATCACTGTCACTGATACCAATGCCTGGGCACGGTAAATCTTGACCTAGTTCAAATCATAATCTGGGCATAATTATATTCATAACGTTTCCCCTCACAGGATTACTTTATATCTCAATTCCATGCATAAATCAAATTTCCTGGCTTTAGGCAGGGAGGAGTAACCTCCTTGCATAAGGTTATAGCAAATGGACACCAAATGGGAAAGGTTGTTCACATTGGTAAAGAATACACATTTCACAATGAGGTCATGTAAAGTGGTACAGTTTCTCACCTGTTCAGGCTTTTCTATATCCTGCCCTTATATACACAAGCACAAACACAAATAGCATTCTTTAATTATAATCTTTACGTACACTCAGTAGGCCCTGCTGATAATTCGGGCAGGAGCATAATTGTGTATTTTTCCTCTACTGGAGCAATTTAGAGCAATTTTAGACAGAAGATTAGAAATGTCAGATATCCATTGTTACATATACACCTGTGTGTTTTGTTGTTGTTGTTAGTGTTTTTGAAAGCAATCAAAAGTATGGAAGAGGAAGTACAGATAAAATTTGGCCAAATGTCAACGATTTTCTCTACTATGGTACATATTAGAGTAAAAATAAAAAATAATGCCCTATTTTGGACACCAACTTGGTTGTTGTTTTGTCACTGTTAAAAAGCTATGAGTCACAGAGCGCCTTACAGCTAGTACTACTTGTTATGAGATTTTATTCATTTTTATTTATTTTTTTTACCATTACTATTTGTTTCCGGTGTGGTCTTACACAATCTCAGCAGTTATATGATTTTAAAGGTGCTATGTGCAAGTTATGAAACAATCTTTCTTTCTAACTTTTTTGTTGTAGTACATGTCATTGTTATTGAGAATGCATATAAAAGAGTACATTGTCAAAACAACACTGCCCTCTGACTTTTCACGATGTGCAGCTGGCACATGTGGTGTTTTGCACTGCTGGACGCAACTAAAGGTACAGTGTTTCTTCTCACAATAACCTTCCACACACATTTTAATTACATCCATCCATCTGTAGGATCGTCTCTCCAAGCACTCGAAAGATCATACTATACCAGCTTCACCTTGAATTTGGTCTGTGTGTGTGGCTGTATACAATGTAATATTATGTGTGTGAGACAGGCAGATGGCCAAACCACCTGACTGTGTTGTTGACTCCAAGGCAGCCTCCCCTGCCTGCCGTATCTAATGACAGTGAACAATTATGAAAGGAAATTCCTGGAAACAGAATAAAACTAGTTAGTAAAAAAAAAATCCCCAAACTGATGTGAGGGTTCCATGACATTTGCTCCTGCAACAATTGCTCCCATGATATGTTTGCATACTAAAGTCAAACATAAATTTTACCCGTAAAGATATTCCTAACCCTAATCCTAATCCTCACATCACGCTAAACAAAAACCTGAGACCCTGTCACAACCCTAACCCTAAACCTAAGTCCTTGGAGAAAATAGGAGCGGAGCAACTGTCGCAGGAGCAAATGTGGTGTCACCTTTCTGCCCACCTAAAACTGAAAACATAGACCAAATAAAAGTATGTTATAGTAAACAATCGAAATAGGAGATACCTGGTACGTAAGTGAAAATTTGAACAAGAAATGGACAGATTTTAATAGAGCAACAACAAATTAAAAAGGTGACTACTTTACATCATCTCCCATGAAGAGATCTGAGCCACTCATAGTCATGTGATCATGAGTTTTCTGATCATGTGACCATATCATGTGAAAGACAATACCCATAGTTCACTGTGTACACAAAATTTTCTCTTGGAATCTTTTTCTTCTCCTGTGTCACTAGAGCTGCAGCAGGGCTGCCAATAGGGAGAAAATAGGGAGAAAAAAGGGAGAAATCAGGGAGATTCCACTGAGGAGTCAGCGAGAAACTTGTGTGTCACATGCATTTCAATGGGAAAATTTTCACCAAATGAATAGTGTCTGTGCCATAACATTGCTATGTTACAATAATAAGCAAATAATCAACGTTAGTGAAGGTGATGGGACAAACTATCACGTCAGAGGTGATCTGGATGTAGCTATCTTTCCGAAGCGCAGCTGAGGAAAGATAGCGTACCACATTCAGATCGCCGAGGGTAACGAGAGTGTAACAAACTTTTCTTCTCAGGTGATGTGATGAGCAAAACTACGCTTTATCACGTGATCAGCTCCTGACCAATCCTATAGCAAGGTTCTTAGTATGTGGAATATATCATATTTGCATTCTAAAACAAGTACTGTTGTTGATAGTATGCTTGTATTATCAGCATCATATAAATATCAATCACCTAATTAATGTACAATGATACATAGATGAATTTAACATTAGATACATCATATTGGTGTATTAGTGTTGCTATTTGTTTTCTTTTGAATGCTCCATGTCCTACAAGCTTAGCTTTTTAGTGGACCACTCTTTTCCATCGATTACTTCTTTTTTATTACAAATATAGCAATGTGTGCATTGCTCCTTTTTTCACTATAATACCACTGGTGCATATTGTGTTCAATGATCTGTCCTTCCCAGGTGGATGAAAGTCGAATTGACACATGTACGCTGTACCTCTTTGTATCATGTATAAATAAATTATTGAAATGAATTGAAATAATTTCTGCATCAGGGAGATTAAATTTTTTTCAGTCTCCTAACGGGACATGAAGAAATATTTCAGACGAGATGAAGCCTCCAGCAGAATCAGGGGGTAGTAGCCGCTTCCAGAATAATGAATTTTTTTTTTTAAAGGCCAAGGGGTCTTGCCTATTGCTCAACCAAGTATCACATGCTAACCTTCCTATCATTATTGCAGACTACCTAAGAAGACTAATTCAACACAGCGAACTTTGCGGGCTTTGGGGGCGTTCAGAGAAGCATGCTAAGTTTGTAGGAGATTAGACCATGATGTACTTTCCAAAAGGAGATCAAAATGTGAAAACTGGCACTCAATTTGGTCTCACCCCAAGAGAATCACCCCTAGATTTGCCACGATCAAACTTGAAAGTACACTCACTAATACATTTTCTATTTAAAGAGCACTTTTAGTTTAATAAAAAAAAATCTATGATTCTCCAATTTGTGCCCCTCAGGGCCCCCTAGTGGGGAATGCTTTCCCATTTTTGTACAAACACAATATTTTATTACCCAAGTCAAGTGATAGTATCTGCCAAGTTTGGTGAAAATTTGACCTTACATTTTCAAGAAGATAAGGAAGGTCATCCATGGTATTTCCATGAAAAAAACTCAAAACAACATTCACTAAAATGTACATACTCACAGCACTAACTTAGCTCTGTCACTCTTGGTTCCAGAAGAGAAGATATCTAAAGATTCTTTAATTTGAGTGGTTTGGTCCTCATCCCTCCAGCCCACATGTTGGGAGGGGGCATGGTGCCAATTTGAATAAATTCAGATCGTATTACCCTAGGGACGCTACCTGCCAAGTTTGGTGAAAATCCATCATGTGGTTTTGTAGGAAGAAGCTAAAAGTGGACAAGTTATCGGAGGATGCAGGATGCATGACGCACGACGGAGGCCGGACAACAGATGATGAATGATTGCAATAGCGAAAAAATGACTCCCCAAAAAAGACAAAGTGGCAACAACTGCAATCCAGTGCATTGAAAAGGCAGCTGACAAGAGTACAGAAATCATGAAGGAAAGAGCAACATACCTGCGGCCTGTTGCATTCAAAATTTAACCTGAGAAAAACTCTGCATGGTAAGAACTGAAAACTCGGGCTAGTATGATTCCGCCACTGACTTTACACAGGAAAAACTCTGTTAGAAATCAACCTGAGTTTTTCTCAGGTGAAAATTATTATTCAACAGGCCCCAGGTGATCGAAGGAGATCATTATGAGACCATTATGAGAAGGCACACAAAAGAGCACATGGTGGATTGTAGAATCCTTGGCCATTTGTTTGTAACATTTGCCAGCTGAATGGGGTGCATCTCATCATTTCTTCCCTGGGGAAACAGATGCATGGTTGTCTGGTTCGCTCTGATACAAATCAGACTTGGGTGAGATAAAATGAGGGAAGATAAAATAGTATACAGAGGAGCACATGGCAGCCATTTGGCACTAGTGAATACCGTAAAAGCCCTACATTACACACATGTAAAAAACATGCAGTGAAACGGGGACTTGGAAGACTACTGCATAAGTGTTTGGATTTGCGATCAACAACCACAGAGATGGAATGGGAAATGGGTATCATAGCTATTCTCGATGAAAACTTATCAACTTCCCACCGTAAGGACAGCAAATCTTAATTACATGGGCAGTATCTTTGTGAGCTGTCGATATTGCAATATCAATCATCTCCCGAAAGTCACAAAATTAGAAACAAAATATATGACACATTCAGCATGTCCCACATTTGATATCTATGTCATTACTTTGGGGCAAATCTTCTCGACACTTTGAATATGTCTTCTGAACAAGAAACAGGACACCTGACAAGAGTTCTGCTGAGCATTCATGTCAGTTTTTGATCAATGTCTGAAATAGTTCAACACTTTTCGACCAAACTGGTAGAATGGAAAACTATTACTGGCTTGGTACACACCTGCAGTAAAATGCCATTATATGGTAAAGTTTACTCGGATAAAAGTATATCGTCGCAGGGGCGACAAGACCTCGTATCTGCAAAATGTCAACTGTTCAGGAGAGCCAAAAAACATGGTGTCCAAAGCACTATAGCGAATAGGATAGCCTTTCCTTTGACATGCCGTGGTGGCTTCATTTTTGGAGTAAGACAGTTGGGATTTGGACAGGACATCACTTAACCTATTATTTGACTATTAATCCAAAAAGTCATTTTTACCAAAATTGCACATACAAGGTCTTGTCACCCCAGCGACGATATAGAGTATTTTATCTCGTAATGTACGGTAGAGAATTCAGCCATTGGCTGCGCATTAGCCATTGGCTGAATTTGCGTAATATGAGAGGCCGTTCCGCGCGCAATCGCCATCTTCGTTCCAGCGCAATGTTCAATCGCGAAGCGATTTTTATCTGACCGAAAAATCGGAAAATATCATCGAAATCTGCGGAAATACGGAACTGAATTCATGCTCTCTTACAAGCGTGATTATCGTTCTCAGCATGGATGAACCAGCTGACAAATCGGAGAAGGCAAAAGCCAAAAAAGATACCGAGCTGTGTGAGCCTAAGGCCAGCCCAGCTCCGGCAGCAAAGAAGAAGGCTGCAGGCAAAACTCTGTCTAGCGGCGGGAGGCCTAAGGCATCCCGCCCCGCGGCTTCGGGGAAGGCACAGCCGAACCCGCCCGCACCAGCTGCTACCGCTCCCAACCCGACTGTGACTACAGCGGAAAATAGCACGGAGGTTATGTCCCGCATTGGGAAACTCGAGTCAATGTTCGAAAAAATGATCGAGACTTTGAGCACTCCTCATCATGGAGAACAACATGCCAACACGCCGCGGGATTGTTTTAGTGAATATGGCGACTGCGACACACAAAGGGGAAGCAGCTCACCACCCGTCATAGAATTGGCGGATAATTGCAGCGTGGCTGATTTCCTATCGGCAAACCGCGATGACGCGGTCAGCTTGTTTTCGGACGTAGGCCTACAGGAGGCAGATAAAGACAAACGGCCGGAATTCAAGATACCACGAATGGCTCAGAAATTCGTGGCTCCGTCCGGGATAGGGGAACCACTAGATGAGGATGTCGCGGACACCATTGTGTATATGATGGGACAAAAACTTGACCAGAAATCTCTCGACGAAGCAGCAACTCGCTACCCCTGCCCATCTAACTGCACATGTCTAGAAACCCCTAAAGTGAACAGCACTATCTGGGAGAACATCTCGACGGGGACGAGACACAGGGATCTGAAACTACAAATGATCCAATCATCCCTCTTGAAAGGGATAAACGCGTTTGCTCGTACCCTTCCAGCAACTTTGTCTGAAGCTCAGCAGGATGCTATGGCTTTTCTCTGCGATGCAAACTTCTCCCTCAACTGCATGAGAAAGGACAGCATAAAGCCTGACATGAACTCAAATTTCCACCACCTGTGCAAGCCCTCTCACAAAGTGACAAAGTACTTGTTTGGAGATGACCTGGGGCGTCAAGTGAAAGAGATCCAAGAACAAAGGAAAACAATGTCAGGCATGATGAAATCACGCTTCACACGAGAGCAATCACGGTTCCAGCCGTACAAGAAACCGGATGTGACATCTTGCCGTCAATACACGTCGACTGGGTTCACCCGCCCGTTGGGGAGGGGTTATGACCGCCGAACATCACATTCCAACCCCATGGCCGGTTCATCTGCACAGCCTTTTTTAGGGAAGGCTTGGAGGGGGAGACCTCGAGATCCTCCTCACACTTACACACCGACAGCAGCAAGGGAGGGTGGCAACAAGCAGCCAACCTACCACAGGCAGAGCCAAAGCCAGGGGAGGAAATAGAACAGGTAGGTGACTATGAACACAACATAGATAACGATCTAGTTACAACACCAGCTGTCGTCGGAGGTCGTCTGAAGCCATTTTTCCCTGCTTGGGAAAATATCACGAGAGACTCACACATTATTCAAGCAGTTCAAGGCTATACAATAGAATTTGACCCAAAAAAATTTCCCCCTTCTCGAGAAAAACCTCTGCGTTCTTACAAGCGGAATGCTGAAGAAACAGCCAAGATTGACCATGAGATTCTTGTTCTGGAAGAAAAACAGGTCATTGAAAAATGTGCCCATGAAGAAGGGGAATTTATTTCAGAGGTTTTCACGAGACCAAAAAAGAACGGAGGAGTTCGATTAATTCTTGACCTGTCCGAACTCAACAAAAGTGTTCAGTACCAACACTTTAAAATGGATAATATTCAATCTGGTATTCTACTCCTCTCAAAAGGGTGTTATATGGCTTCAGTAGACCTCCGTGATGCATACTACACAATTCCCATTCACTTAGACTCTCGTAAATATTTCCGCTTCGTATGGAGAAACCAATTGTGGCAGTTCAAAGCTTTGCCAAATGGCTTATCTTCCGCCCCAAGACTGTTCACCAAAATACTGAAACCAGTGCTTGCCTTACTAAGACAACAGGGGCACACAGTTTTGTCGTACTTGGACGACACACTGATAATTGGGAACAATAAAGCAGACACTCACTCAGCAGTGCAAGCCACCACTGACCTTTTGACTAGTCTAGGGTTCATTATTCACTCAGAGAAATCGGTACTTGAACCATCCCGTGAGATTGAATTTCTGGGTTTCCATTTAAATACATCTGAAATGAGAATCACCCTCCCAGCCAGTAAAAGCAATGACATTCAAGATGCATGTCGATCCTTACTTGCTAATAACAAACCTAGTATCCGGGAGGTAGCTAAAGTCATTGGGAAGATTGTGGCTGCCTTACCAGCATCTCAGTACGGCCCCTTGCATTACAGGCAGCTGGAAAGGGAAAAAATCAGAGCCCTGAGAAAACAGAAAGGACATTTCGATAGACATATGAGCCTATCAAATAGAGCCAAGGCGGAACTAGTTTGGTGGTCATCCCATGCACATCTCGTGTCTAAACCCCTGTACCCAGGGAAAGTATCAAAAGAAATAAGAACAGATGCTAGTGGACAAGGTTGGGGTGCCACAGACCTGCAATCCAAGACAGGGGGTAGATGGAATGCTCAAGAATTAGCAAGAGCAGCAGGTAATGAAATAAACTATCTGGAAATGCTAGCAGCCGGTTTGGGACTCAAAAGCTTCTGTTCAAATGTCAGAGATGCACATATACTGTTGAGATTAGACAACACCACAGCGGTGACATACTTGAATAACATGGGCGGCGTCAAGTCTGAAGCATGTAACGAAATGGCGTTGCAAATTTGGGATTGGTGCAGTAGACGACAAATTTGGATAACAGCATCTCACTTAGCAGGCTCTAAGAACACAGAAGCTGATACGATGTCAAGGAAATTCAATGACAATATAGAATGGATGCTAGACAAGACAATATTCAATGAGATAGTGCAGAGGTATGGGTTACTAGACGTAGACCTTTTTGCCACCAGACTGAATGCCCAGCTCCCAACATACGTCTCCTGGAGACCAGATCCAGGGGCATGGGCAGTAGACGCATTCACTATTGACTGGGGACCCCTAGTATTTTATGCGTTTCCCCCATTTAGCTTGGTTGCAAAGTGTCTCCAAAAAATCAGACAAGATGGCGCTAGGGGAATTTTGATAGTGCCAAATTGGCCAACACAGCCCTGGTATACCGTACTACGTAACATGCTATTGGAGGAGCCCTGGGTATTGCGAAAACACCAGTTGTTAACCCAACCCATTACAGGTAGACCCCATCCACTTACACATCTCTCCCTCTTATGTTGCAGGGTTGGAGCAAACATTTCATAGCTCAAGGACTGACGGAGGAGACTGCTGATATAATGGCAGCGTCTTGGAGGAAATCCACCAAGGAGCAGTATATGGTGTATATTAGGAAGTGGCAAAGGTTTTGTCATGAGCGTCACTTATGTTGGACCCATACGAAGGTGGGAAATTTGTTTGCGTTTTTTAATTCTATGTACAAAAATGGAGCAAGCTACAGCACCTTGAATACATCAAGGAGCGCACTAGCATCAGTTGTTCTTCTACGGGACGAGAAATACACCATTTCTACACATCCTTGGATTTGCCGGTACTTCAGGGGCATTTTTAATCTCCGACCACCCACTCCGCGATACAGCTTCATATGGGATGTGGGCAAGGTGCTGAGCTACCTCAGACAAGTAACTCCAGCTCATAAGATTTCGCTGTGTCAACTGACACACAAAGTATGTTTTTTACTAGCGTTGACTTCTGCCCAAAGAGTGCAAACACTTTCATACCTAACCCTTGACAATGTGAAGGCGTCCAAAGATTGTGTGGAAATAGCAGTGGCTGATTTGATAAAGCAGAGTCAACCTGGGAATGTGGGAGTGAAAGTAACACTGAAAGCCTTTCCCGAGGATAAGAAACTCTGTGTTGTACACTATGTTAAAGAATACATTAACAGAACACGCACATTGAGGAAGGAGGTGAATGCACTATTTGTCACCTACAAGCAACCCCATGGGAAGGCATCAAAGCAAACCATCGCTCGATGGATAAAAACTGTGTTGAGAGCATCAGGTATCGACACCGATCTCTTCAAAGCACATTCAACGAGATCGGCGGCAACCTCATCTGCCAAGAGGAATCATTTTCCAATAGCAGACATTCTCAAGCATGCTGGGTGGAAAAATGAATCCACGTTCAGGAATTTTTACCTGAAACCGGCATCCCAGGCAACATCTTTTGGACAAGCAGTTCTGGGACAACAGACCTCTAGGAAGGGACAAGATTCAGTCCTGTAAACATAGGTAAAGTTGCCCAAAAACTTTCTCTGACAATATATTTCTGTGAAAAATGACTACTGTGAAAATCTTTGAAGTCTCATATTACGCAAATTCAGCCAATGGCTAATGCGCAGCCAATGGCTGAATTCTCTACCGTACATTACGAGATAAAATAGAAAATTAAATGAAAAACATTGAAATTTAATTTGTATTTTATGAGTAATGGGAGGATAGAGAATTCAGCACCCTCCGCTCCCTCCCTTACTCTGAACAGCCTTAAATGTGGCTTATACAAGATCTATTTTATCTCGAAATATTTTTTCACAGTAGTCATCAGCTTTTAAAGATGGCGATTGCGCGCGGAACGGCCTCTCATATTACGCAAATTCAGCCAATGGCTAATGCGCAGCCAATGGCTGAATTCTCTATCCTCCCATTACTCATAAAATACAAATTAAATTTCAATGTTTTTCATTTAATTTTCTAATATTTAAGCAACAAAATAAGTGCTGCATTTAGTCATGCTGGTGGTTGGACCAGCAACAGGTACACAAAACTACAACCTGCAGCTGAGGAATATTAGGCAACAAAGAGCTCTTGCAAATTGATCCATAATATTATAATACACCATGGTTAGGATTTGTACTATTTTAATCTGAATTGAAGAAAAGATATAGCTGTACGTAAATCTTTCTTCTTTGTAATAACTGGCAGGGCTGAAAGGGAATTTTTGATTAAGACAATATTGCTAACAAAGAAGTTGTCTTTGCCTCATCAAGAACTTTTTTTTTTGATAAAGCAAACACTGAAGTGTATTGTGTGGGACTCGTTGCCAAAAACTGTGAATCACCTTTCACCCTTGCCATGCATTGTTCCCGAAATGGTATGTATGCTGAAGTTTTTGTTTGTTGTTGTTGTTTGTCTTTTAAATTGATCCTCAAAGATATCTGGAAACTAGAATATTATTGCCCATTAACAGAAATAACATGCAACTAATCCTCCTTATTCAGGACTGTTGCATAATCATGGTCTTTCTGGTGGACTGAGAGACACTTTTCCACAGACATTTGAGTGAACTTGCGCACTTTGCAGCCAGGGCAAGTTTGCACGGATTTCCTAATGCTAATGATATAGCGCAGCAATTTATTTCCAAGTGTTTGACAACATAAAACCAAACAAGTTGTGCACAAGCTGGTGAACAGTATCGGTTTCATGGCAGTCCATAATTATGTTATGTTGGATGGCACTGACAGGGATACTTATATCATATTGGATGGCTATGAATGGGATACCAGGGAATATTGGCCCTAAAGAGTGCGATATTCCCTGGTATTCCATGAATTAATGCCATCCAATATAATTATTATCATCTACAATCATGCAGAGAAAGCATAAACTGCACAAAAATACCGTAGGCCTACTTCTTCTCGTCTTTGAAGTTGACTCAGCAGTCACGTCCCAGCGCTGAAAAGGGAAGCCCCTAAAACTGTGTATGCAGCAAGCAAGATGTTTGCGGGCTTGAGAATAGTAAAAAAACAAATTGTGTACTAGTAGCAGGCGCTTGCGCACTCAGCAAGCGCTCGCGCAACACACGAGACAAAATATGGTGTATTCTTGAACGGCCAGTAACAACAGTATCCTATGGGGACTTACCGCGTTGGCCCATGCGTTTTGTTCAATATTTCATTATGCTCTCATATTGAAAGTAAAAATTGAGCAGACAATATGCATTTTGAATACGCGGCTAAAACATCCTATAAAGATGATAATGTAACATAATTTGCCCAAAGGTAAGCAACAGATATACTTCCTTTAGGTGTTAAGGGTTTCAAATACCACACCTTCTTGTTTGCCTCCACATGTGGTGCAAGAGCGCGGATGTGCTCCGTGATGGTCGCAACTGTCGTGTGGAGAATAAAAGAAAAGAGAAAAAGAGAAGTGCAGTTAAGCCTTTGTGTGCTTTACTCCCGTGGCATTGTACACACCGTCCATAGTCTCCAGCACTGAAAGGATAAAGAGAAATAATATGAGACAGAAGCAATGCTACGAGAACTTAATTTTCTATCCTACTCCACCAAAGCCCCACCTCCTCCTGCCCACCCCCCCCCCCGACATTCCTGTAGAATATCAAATAAAGATATCAAAGCGTTATACAACAGGGATGTAGTAACTTGGTGATGATAATGTCCAGAAGGGAGACGAGGTATCTACAAGGTAAATTACTTACAATAAAATGATTCGATATCAAAACTACTTATATATTGCCTCATCTAATTTGCATATAATGTCTGTTAAAACATGTGAAACTTATTAGTTCGATAATTTTACATGTAGTGTGATCTTTAAAAAATAAATGAATTTTCTCTGTTCTGCTTGTGAGTTATGTTCTCTCTCTTTTTTTTAATTCTTTTTTATATCCCATCAACCTGAACCATTTCAAGAGTTTTCAAGCAAAAGGATTAGAATGAAGTGAAGAAGAATTATGACGGCACGAACATTAAGTAGTGAAAGAAAAAGTCTAGTCTCAACTAACAGCTCTATAATTGCTTTAAAATGCTCCTTACAATAAACTTGTAAAGATGTCTGTTTCTTAAAATCATTAAAACATAAAGTTGTGCACACACATATTACGCATGTATGCTTAAATGTCAAAGTCGTGCTTTCATTCCAATTAAATGCATTTGTGACCCTGCACCTCAAAACAAACAAAAAGTCGCCAGACATGAATTTTTAGTTAAGACCATATTCTGAAAGAGCAGACTTTAAGCTTTAAAATGATGTATAACTCAAATCAAATGGACTCTCCTAACCTATCTAGATATTGGAAAGAAAGCACAAACTCAGGAAAAGTGTGAACTGAGAAAAGAGGCTCTAAAGTACAGTGTCTTTTCAAGCGCTTAATCTTTACCAAACCATGCTGGCTGTGGGATGAATGGGACAAAAGACAGGAAGTAAACCACCAGAGTAACAACAACGAAGGGATTATCAGATTAAACTGAAATTAAGCATGCCTCATTAACACATTCTTTCCATAATTAATGCCAACTTTCAAAGCAGTAGCGCTATCCTTTCAAAAGTTATTAGAGTTGAAAGTGAAGAGTGTGGACAAGGTTTTTTTCAGAAATGAAAAAGGGATTCTAAAGTCACACCTTATCACACTATTCTACCAAAAATGTTCGAGATAAACTGCTAAAAAAACACACTTTCCCGCCCGTTTTATGATACCAAATTTTAGCATAATGTAAAAGAAGACCCGCTCTTTCAGAAAATATGAAAAAGTCAAGTTTGGCTAGGTTGACCCATTTCACTTATTTTCAGTCCTCACGCAACAGTGTGTGCGACTTTCTGTTCATTTTGAAGTGCACGGTCACATTTAATATTAAAGCAAATTAACCACAGCAGATTTTGATCAATGCAGAAATGGTTCAGGTGACGCAAACTCACTTTTGACGCCAAGATCATCTCTGGCATCCGGGTTGTGACGCAGCTTGTCCTCAGATAGCTTTCGCCTCATCCTATGGAGATCCACCTGTTGTTGCACAAATGCAGAAGTACTCTCCATAAATCAAGCTTATCACAGCAATAATCAGTATTTCTATTCATCATCTGAAAAGTGCAGGGGGGGGGGGGTATGTAAGTTTTTGTTGTTGTTGGTTTTTTTTTCAATTGCTTTGTCAAACAGGCATGACAAAATGTGAGAATTGATAACATTATCTCCAGAAATAACTCAACTGAATTTTTCCTCTTTTCTTTTCTTTTAGCCTGGAAGTTGAGTTAGCTCAGCCATAAATACAAAAACCTCAAATTATCACTTACAATCAATTTAAAAAAAAAGTATTTTTCATTGTGATGGCTCAACACTGATAAACTGTTAAATACATTATAGAGTTATATTAATTTATGCACCATCAAGTGTAATCTACATGAAACAACAAGCCACTCTTCGAATTTTAAATAATTCCCATGTTTTCATGGGTTCAATCATCAATCTATGGTCTGCATTCTCTACAGAAATGATGTGTACTTACTCCTTTGCCAAACTCAAGGCTGAAAATCTTCTTCACATTTTCGTCAGCACTGAAGGATGAACAACAAGGAAAGAAAAACAAACAAAAAAACATCCTTTTATCACCGAAGTACACCTGATGAAGTACAATGTAAGATGGTAACAAGTTACTACATGGTAAACATTCATATATATGGAAAGACATTTGAATCATAAATGCTAACCCGTTCTTTCAATCCTTTATTGACAAACACTGCATCTTGATCTATTCAAGGTCTCTGTTTTGTTTTGTTTTTTAATTCAAGTTGGTTTCTAACCATCTCAGTCACTGTAACAATAACAATAATAATGATAATACAGGATACACAAAATATTCAATAACATTTTAAAAACTCACATTTTAATTTCCATTTAAAGGGTGCAAAATTACCTAAAACTGTTAATGTTCTGATGTATTATATGTGCAGTTTATCCAACTGGGCACCTCATGAATCATTGCTGTTTACAAGTTTCAATCATCTATCTGAAGGTGATTGTGCTTGTCAGTACTTGGTGGGCAAACTGCCATAATTGATCATTCATGCCATAGACATAGCACATCAAATCAAATCACATCTATCTCTAGTCAAATGGCAATCTCCTATGATTGACCCATTTGAGTGCGGTACTGATTTTGGTCATGAACAAAGAACAAATCAAATCAAATCAAAAGACAACTTGTAGTGTCTTGAGTATTGAAATATTGAACTGATTGATTGTTTGTTTTGTTGTTGTTGTTGTTGTTGTTGCTGCTGCTATAAAGAACAAATCCAATCCACACAATGTCAAATCAATGGCACACTAAAAGAAAAAAGAACAACAACACACCAAAACAAAACAGCTAAAATGTCCATTCAGACTTACTCTTCAAGTGCTTTCACTTTCTCAAATCCCAGTCGTGGCTGAGATGGGTCCAGGCCAAGGAAGCGATCAGTCGGTGCTGAGGGCAACAAATTTGTGTTGCACAGAAAACACATCAACAACATGAATGCACACATCTGCTTTGGTAATGATGCAGAACGGTGGAAATAAGTCAATGAGAAATCTTGTTCTTAGTGACGAACAATGTACAAAGTTGATGCTGTTTGCAAAACTAGCGTATTGCCAGTCACCTGGGGCAGACCACTGGGGGTGGGCATCCATTTTCCTGTGTGTATTTGGGCAGCTTATTGCAATGAGCAATGAGAAATTATCAATCATAGTCCACCGAAATGAATCTCACAAGAAATTTGAAACACATCCCAAGCCGCATGTAAGCATGACATAAAATTTGTAGAACATGAATTTGTCAGTACTGTCAATGCATGTGTGGGACTGCCAAATTCCTTTCCAGACATGCAGACATATTGTAGGCCATCCACAATAATAACCAAAAGACAGTGTATCTTTCGTATTCTCTCTAAAGCAATTTTGGCAAGTAGGCATGCACTTCCATAAAAGTGAAGTTTTTCTCCAAGCAAACTTTTTTTTTTCTTTTTCTTTTTGGCCACTCATGCGAGTCCAGGTTCAACTGCAAGCACCTTAGACAGAAAAACCTGCATGGCTGCCCTTCTCAAAAATAAGCAGACTGCTCTGCCCATGACTGTCCTTGCATGTATTTGTGGGAGTGAATGGGTGTGAGAGGGTGAAAATGCTCAAATTTCTTTGGCCCATGCCCATTTAGTCAACTGGGACCTGGGTGCTCTGTGGGTACAAATCTCCACTCTACCCTATCAATTTGGCTCCACCCCTGCAACAAACTGAAGTTGTAACAGTTACTACAGTAGTACACTCACCTTATGATACACACAGTTATTATGGAATAACAGAGTAAAGATTCAGGGCCAAAAATAATAATCCATAATCAAACAGTACAAACCTTTTAATTAATATAGCATGTACTTCATTTGTTTGGGTCTGTCAAAATTTTGATATAATGACAGTAAGATGCCAGTCCCAGGAACCTTGTTATAAGAGTCACCTTTAGTAATCGAAGACTTTGTTCTCCCTTCCAGTGTTCTATGTATGCTACAGGTTTTTTTACACTAGTTACAAGAAACTGCTAAGTGTGCTAAGCTGAATTGCAAGAGCATGGAGGGCTCATGTCATTGTCCTTTCCTGTCTGTTTTGTCTATTGAACAAACTACCATGTAAAATACAGTGTACAAAATGTGTGTATTTAAATATTATAGTACAGACAAAGAGGCCTTACCTTTCTTCTTCTTGGCATACTTCATGTGCGCCTTGGATGCCAGTCCTCGTGACTGCGTACCTGACAATCAAAATGCAGTTGACATAACAAGAAATTATCTACAAGCAGAGATTTCTATTGAACACAAGAGCTAAGAGAAACACTCTGAGAGTGCAGACCTCCATCAAGCAGCTCATTTTTTCCATCACTGATCTTCTTCTCTAAATACATGTGTAGATGAGTGATTTTTCACTCATGAAGATGTACGCATGCTGAAAATCACCAAATTTCTCAATGAAGAACTATTTCTAGAAATAGAAGCCTTTTGTTACTCAACTGGCTTATCAAGTTTGCAGTTAGTAGCTTCAAACTGAGTGGTGCCTCGCCCAAGTGAAGCAAGCATTTTAGTGCGCGAATGGAAACCTAAAAAATGCACCGCTTGAACTCCAAAGTGCTTTGACTCTACCTACCCAAAATATTGAAAATCCCTCATAAGATCCATTTATTCCCAGATCACTATTAACATTTCATAATCCGTTCCTTGTGTCATTCTCAACATTGATTGGGATAGAGAGTTGTGTATCAAAAGACCAAGTTTCATCCAAATCCATTCACAATTTTCTCAGTTACTTTGCACAGTCAAATAAAAAAAAGGAAACTAACACAGTAACACACAATCAAACAAAATGCCGATGAAAACACAATCTTCTTTCTTGGCGGAGGTACCTTTCTTAAACGAAAAAAAAAAAGTACAAAAGACACAACGTGATTGATGAGAACTCTTTATTTCTAACGTTAATGATCAAAAATGGGTGTAACTTGGCCTTGCAGCGCCCCTCTCCATCTTGGGGGTCCAGTCTTGTAATGTAAGTTGTACTCGGCTTTTTTTTTTTTCTTTCTTTCTTTTTAGGTGATCCGAGTATCCTCTCGGATCATGATCACCTTCTCTTTTTCTAGGTCTGTTTTATTTCTATATACGTGAACAGATATGTCCTTGTACATATACACCATACTAGTATAGAACAAGTTTTCAGGATTGTCTTACCAATACTTCCCGCATTACACTCCAAACGTTGAATACGCAGCAATCCCATCCTCGGTGTTACAGCGGCACCACTGCACCGAGTTACGGCAGGCCGTTCAGCCGGACCTTCGCGGTGGGTGATGGTCGTGAAGAGGCATCGTAGCTGCAGTGAGGTCGCTGCGGAAGGCTCTCTCAAGCTAGACGAGATGTCTCTGGCAGGGTAACTTCTCAGCTTCATGAGCGAAAAAATCCTCGTTAGGTTAGATACTTCCATTCTGCTGCGGAGAAGTATCAGCTCTTCCTTTCCTTGGTATTTATAACAATTTTACTCTTTTATCTCTGCTTTACTCTGCCGTCATTTAATAGTCATCTTACATCACGCCAGGGGCCAGCACTAATTTACACGTGTGGGGTTAGATATAGGACGCACGTATTTTCCGCATAATGCATGGTGTAAACTCGAGTTCGAGTCTTGCTGCCCTCAACGCTGTCACAGCAAACATTACGGCATTTTTCCTGAAAAAAAAAAAAAAAAAAAATCAAAAAATGTTGATTCGAAATATTCTTTATGATATTGGAAGCCAATGGGACTTTCATGTTTTGCCAAAGTTCATCATTCCTAAGATATTGTATATATATATTTATATGTTTTTCAGCTAGTTTTCTCCTTTCCGTCTGACTGGAGTGAATAGTACATGTCTCTCCTCTTTCTCTCAAACAACTCTACCAAGGCATTTTTTTTTCGATACTGGTATAGTACTCAGAACCTTCTCTCCACAATCTTTCTGTCACATTCCCCTTCTATCAAATACATGTAGGGGTACATGTACCTGATTTAGTTTGGTTTCAATACACCATTTTAATTGTTTACATCATGTACTCAATAGTTGATCTTGTTTATAGTGCTTATCATGACATGACTGATGTATTTTATGATTTCTTATATTTTGTCTTATTGGCAATTATGAGGAATCAAATTTGATATAATGAACATCTTTATTACGTGATGGAGGCACATGAGGGATCATATATATGCCTTCAGGTAATAGTAAAGAATTTTACTTTTGTGAGTCCTGGACCATAATGAGTCATTTCTTTACATTTTATACATGTAAGTAGTATAGCTCGTCTAGATAGTAATAATTCGACCTTGATTTTTCCGAGAAAATGGGAAAAAATGAGAGTAATAAATATAAAAATAGTATCGCTATGTATTTTGTTGAAAATCAGGTCACGTACTTTGGAGAGGTCAGAGAGCTTATAGTAATAATGTAGCCTTGAAAATAGGGAGGAGCGGGCAAATCAGAAAGTGAGAAAAAGAAAATTATGAATGTATCGATAAATTTATAGTATTGATGCTGAGTTGATAAAAATTTGTTTTGACGGGATAAAGCCCGTAGAGCTGCTGGAGGAACGAGAGCACTGTGAGGAAGAAATGTGCGGGTACGAAGTGTACACTGATGAGCGCCGGACATATCAGACAGTGACCGATGGTCAGAGCAGACAGCCAGTGAAACAGTATATCATGAATGGACGAAGTCTACTGTGAAATGCGAGGGTACGAAGTGTACTCTGATGACCGACGGTCAGAGCAGACAGCGAGTGAAACAGTATATCATGAATGGACGAAGTCTACTGTGAAATGCGAGGGTACGAAGTGTATACTCTGATGATCGATGGGCATATCAGACAGCGAGTGAAACAGAATATGACATGTAGTATGGAGGCTGTGTCGATGAACATTTGTTTTGACGGGATAAAGCCATAACTGTGAGAGGTACTAGGGTAATTAAGACATGTGAGGGTACGAAGTGTACTCTGATAAGGTCAGAAAACTTAGAGTAAAAATATGACATTGAAGAGGACGTAGTTGTACAATAGGAGAGGAAGGAGATGTTTGATAGAAGAGGGCTAATATGCAAGAGTGAGCGAAAAATACTCTGATGAGGTCAGAAAACCGATAGTAAAAATATGTCCTCGAAGAGGAAGGAGTTGTCTGATAGAAGAGGGCTAATATGCAAGAGTGAGCGAAAAGTGCACTGCTGAGGTCAGAAAACTTATGGTAAAAATATAACCTCGAAGCTGTTAAAAATAGAGGAAAACAATGCAAAATAAGCCGATTGTGATGAGCTCTGATACATTTATAAAGAGTGAACATGAACAACATCGATCATTCTACAGGTAAAATCAGTATTGCGATCTTTGTCTTGAACGTGTAGCACTTTGAGTTAACTGAGAAAATGGCCTCTTACAGTTATTCTGATGCCAGTGCCTATGTGAATGATGAGGGGGGTGTTGCTGGTGTTTCCAAGGGACGAAATGAGGACGGTGACAGTTCGGCATCAATGGTGAGTACATTATCGTTTTTTCGATGGATATGTTTAACACAGATGATTTTAGAAAAGTTGATTGTCACAAAATTAAAATACAAATTAAGTATAGTTTATCACGTCTATCACTTAATTACAGTGCCGTAGGGACATACTGTATTATTATGAGTCTACGTTTCAAATGATCCTACGTTTTAGTTATTTCTATTCGTTTCATTGTTATTTTTTTTTGTAGAATTCCTCCACGAGTGGATATGCTGGAAAGTCAGTGACGTCACCATTTACTTTCGAGGAAGGAGCCATTCCCTTTCACTTGGGTTCAAAACGCTTTGTTGTAGTGAAAATTTATCAAGGCACTGTCTACGTGAACATTCGCGATTATTATCAAAATCATCTTGGCAAGATGTGCGCGGCTTTGAGGGGTATAAACCTTACTGTGGAGCAGTGGGAAAAGATGCGTGATGCGATGTTTCCAATTTCGCGTGCGATTAACCAGTTGCAAAAAGAGGCCAAAAAGCAACAACTACAACAACAGCAGAAAAGGAAGAGGGAGAACAGCAACTCCCATTCATATTCTCGCAGCACTTCTTGGCAAGGTCCCGATTATTATCATTAATGGTCTAACAGAACTCGCGCTTCTATTTTTTTTACCCACCCCCTATAGAATGAATATCCACTATCACTACTTCTACTGCTAATAATAATAATAATAATAATAATAATAATTTTTTCGATAGGTCAAAGCTGAACTTACCCACCACAAGGAAATGAGAAGCATAAAACCATTGCCCGCTGCCAAACACGTGTCGGTAGATGAGATTCGGGAGATGGTGACATCGAAGAGGGCCAGTGAGACGAGCGGAAAGGACGAGAAGGAGATGGGAGCAGGTCAGGACGGCGAGAAAAGGAGGAGAGATCAAACCTGATTGATATTCCCAATGATATCCACTGCATCACCCGTACGACCTATGCCGGACCGTTCATCACAGCCACCAAAGTGATCATGAAAAAGATCAACGAACTTGTACTGGAGAAATGCTACGGTTGTCAAACGAATCATCCTAGTCAGAAACACCACGAGTGTCTGTGGTTAGACTGGGAAGCGAAGATAGACACATACATGGATTCAGCAATATCGCAACTGACGGAGTCGGAGTTCATAGAGAACTTGGACGCCGTGTACGACATGGACAATTTGTGGGAGGATGAACGTTTGATAGTCCTGTGCGAGGCTGTGGAGTTTTATCACTTTTACTTGCGTACACCAGAGGTGGTGGAAGAACTATCGCAATACATAAAGTTACACTGCTAGTCACTTTATGGCATGGGTGTGTGTGTGATAATGTTACATTATAGCGATGCACTATGCATTAAATAATAATGATTATAATAATAATCATAACAATAATAATAATAATAATTCAATTGACTATCTAATCTGTCAATAACGCATTAAAAATTGAAGCCGAGCAATCCAATTGGGATCGAATGTGAAGAAGAAGAAGAACTACAGTCTCGATGTGTCATACTGTTGGTATTTTCTCGTCACATGAAAGGTTGAAAGAAAGAGAGAGAGGAGGGGAAGTAGAGAATGATATTTTGTCTTTCGTTAAAAATTGCACATATATATATATATATATATGTATTGTTTGCCTGTACGAGTGTTCAGTGTGATTTGTTTAATTAATTATCCAAAAGGGATCTTGTGGACATGCCATCCTATTACACACACACACACACACACACACACACACACACAAATAATGATTGATAGAGAGAGAGAGAGAGAGAGAGAGAGAGGAGGGGAGGAACAGAGATGAGTTTTCGTGGTTCGTTAGAAATTACACTGTATATTATATTATATATATATATATATATATATATATATACTACTTGCATGTACGAGTGTTCAGTGTGATTTGTTTAATTAATTATCCAAAAGGGATCTTGTGGACATGCCATCCTATTACACACACACACACACACTCACACACACACACACATACACGCAACCCTGAAAAATTATAAAGTACGATAGCCCAGGGACATCGTCCTTTGCTCCTTCGAAAATACAAAGTTCAAACGTCTCAGAGTGCACAAACAAGTTTTAAAAATAAGGGTATTACAGTAAGGTGACCGGTGGATGTCTCTTTGTCTTTCTTGAAAAACACAGCCCTCAAAAAAATTATAAAGTACGATAGCCCATGGACATCGTCCTTTGCTTCTTCGAAATACGAAATTCAATCGTCTCAGAGTGAACAAACAAGTTTTAAAAATAAGGGTACTTCAGTAAGGTGACCGGTGGATGTCTCTATGTTTTTCTTGAAAAACACTGCCCTCAAAAAAATTATAAAGTACGATAGCCCATGGACATCGTCCTTTGCTTCTTCGAAATACGAAATTCAATCGTCTCAGAGTGAACAAACAAGTTTTAAAAATAAGGGTACTTCAGTAAGGTGACCGGTGGATGTCTCTATGTTTTTCTTGAAAAACACTGCCCTCAAAAAAATTATAAAGTACAATAGCCCATGGACATCGTCCTTTGCTTCTTCGCCGAAATACAGATCTCATACATCTCAGATTGAACAAACAAGTTTTAAAAATAAGTGTACTATAGTAAGATGATCGGTGGACGTTCCTTTTCCTTTTTTAAAACACAGCCCTATAAAAAAAACAATGATAGAATGTGTTGTGCAAGAGCGATCGTGACCATGATAGCCAAAATTGAAAATCATCCCCAAAAGCAATCTATTCAACGAGGTACTAGATTACAAAGACAAATGGCTAGACAGCTGCACGAAGCTGCTGGTATACCCATCGAACAGTTGTGTGGTATTCCGGAAATCAAACGTTTCGAACAAACTCCCATGATGACCAATTACAGAGTAGTGGTTGTTTCCAGAAGAGCCTGTAACTACATCACCTATATTGGTCCCGAAGATAGAGATCATACGATTTATCTTCTGCAGACAGACGATCACTATGATTTGATCACCTCCATGAAAGCCTTTTTGAACAAAAGCTACTATTGCGAGAAGTGTATGAAAGGCTACGATCACAGGCGCGAACACTCTTGCCAACGCATTTGCAAATTGTGTTACGGTTCGACTTGTCCCGCAGTTAGCCGAGCGGACGAATATGTAGAATGTCACAAATGTCATCGTAGATTTAAGAACGCTACTTGTTTGAAAAATCATGTCCAAAATAAAGTGTGCGAGACCATGTACAGGTGCGTGACGTGTGACAGAAATGTCAGCGTGGAACTCTTAAAAAAACACAAGCGCGAGCATGACTGTAGCAAGAAATTTTGCAAACACTGTCAGGGCTTTTTTCCGTTCAATTATCAGTGTTATGTCTCACCCGAACCCCTCGAGAAAAATAAACAAAAAAGTTATATATTTTTTGATTTCGAGTGCACTCAAGAGAGTGGGATACACGTGCCCAATTACTGCGTGGCCCAAATTACCTGTTTTGAATGTCGTGACCAAGCTATCGACACTCCTTGTACGCATTGTGGAGAAAAGAGACAATTCATTTTCAAAGGACCCACGACTGGCGATGATTTTTGTAAATGGTTGATAGACGAGCATTCCAACGTCATAGCAGTGGCCCACAATATGAAAGGGTATGATGGGATGTTTGTTCTTGATTATCTCTATCGCAATTGCATCATTCCCAAGATGATTTTGAACGGTGCAAAGATCATGAGCATTGATATCTCCTTAAATGACATCAAGATCATCGACTCCCTCAATTTCTTACCAATGCCTCTGGCGAACATGCCCAAAACTTTCGGTATTGAAGAACTGCAAAAGGGATACTTTCCTCACTTTTTTAACACGACCAAAAACCAGACGTACACGGGTCCCCTACCCGATGTCAAATATTATGGTCCCGATAGTATGTCTTGCGCCAAAAGGCAAGAATTTTTGAAATGGTACGAGAGCGAGAAATCCAAGAACAAGGAATTTATCATGGCAGAACAATTACACGCATATTGCGTCAGCGATGTCGACATCCTGCGCAAATGTTGTATGCGCTTTCAGGACCTATTTTTTCAAGCTACCAACGGCGTCATTCCCTTTGAGAAAAGCATCACCATTTCCTCGGCCTGCCACTATGTGTACAGGAGAAATTTTCTCAACGAGAATACCATTGCTGTTCTTCCCCCTAAAGGCTATAATCTCCGTTACAAGCACTCTAAAGTCTCAATAGAATGGCTAACTTACATGAGTGAGAAAGAGAATGCGTACATACGTCATGCGAGGAATGAAGGGGAGGTAACGGTGGGTAGATACAGGGTAGATGGTTTTTGCGAAAGCAACAAAACTATCTATGAATTCTACGGGTGCAAATATCATGGATGTCCCAAGTGTTACCAATTTGATACGCCTAGTCCAGATTATGAAGATAAGACTATGGGTGAATTATTTCTAGACACTCTGGCTAGAGAAGCGTGCATTGTACAAATTATGAAGGAGTATCAAGTGGTCACTATGTGGGAATGCGATTGGCAGAGAATGAAAGACGAAAATCAGGTACCGCCCCACATCAAAACACTGACCGGTATCGATGACTATGTACCACTTGACCCAAGAGAGGCTTTCACGGGAGGTAGAACCAATGCTACTTGTCTTTTGTACGATTGCAATGAACACGAAAAAATCAAGTATGTGGACTTCACCTCTCTATATCCATGGGTGAATAAGTATGGTGTATACCCCTTAGGACATCCCGAGGTAATTACGAGCAATTTCAAACCTGTTTCCAACTATTTTGGTCTTATCCGATGTAAAATACTTCCTCCAACTGACCTCTTTCATCCTGTTCTACCTAGTAAGATCAATGGTAAATTAATGTTTCCATTGTGTAGAACGTGCGCTGGAGATTACAATCAGCAAACCTGCCAACATTCTGACGAAGAGAGGATGTTACACGGTACTTGGGTTTCTATCGAACTGAATGAAGCCATAAGAAAGGGTTATGAAGTTAGCTCGATCGAATCTGTCTGGCATTTCCCCCGTAGAACGCAATATCAGAAATGCGCGGAAGAGGAGGAGGAGGAGGAGGTAGAAGAAGAAAGAGAGGTCTGGGTTGGGAAGCCACGCGACGAATCAAAAACTGGTTTATTCCGGTATTACGTAGATCAATTTTTGAAAATTAAACAGGAGTCCTCAGGGTGGCCAGATTGGTGTAAGTCAGAAGCCGATCGAGATAAATATATCGCGGATTATCTTCGTCACGAAGGTATAGCGTTAGATAAAGAAAACATCAAGAGAAATGAAGGCATGCGCGCGCTGGCGAAATTACAATTATGTTCATTTTGGGGTAGGTGGGGTATGAGAAATAACTTGACCAAAATAGAGATAACTCAGGATCCTGCAGTATTATACGAGTTTCTCACAGCGGATGACAAGCAAATATTAGATTTAAACTTCGTTTCTGACGAATTGGTAGAAATAAGATGGCAAGTGGCGGAGGAATTTGAGGAACTATCAAAACAATCTAACGTGGTCATAGCTGCCTTCACTACCGCTCAGGCCAGGCTTAAGTTGTTTCATATCTTAGATCGTCTAGGAGATAGGGTGCTCTATTATGACACGGATAGCATCATTTATGTCGAAAGAGGACATATTCCCGACGAATGGTCGCCTCCCTTGGGAGATTACCTCGGTGATCTTACTGATGAATTGGATGGTCGTTATATTGTGACTTTTGTGGCAGGGGGGCCAAAATCTTACGCTTATCAATTGAACGATGGTAGTACTGTGTGCAAAATCAGAGGGATCACTCTAAATTACAAAAATTCCCAAGCCCTGAATTACAATGTCTTGAATCGCATGGTGAAAAAATTGAATACCAAAGAAACTTACAAAGTAACGGTCACCGATAATCATCACATCACGAGAGATATCAAAAGACAGCGCATTTTGTCTAAACCACTCAGCAAAGACTACCGCATTGTTTACGACAAGAGAGTCATTCAAGATAACCTGTTTACAGTGCCATACGGATGGGTTCCCCACGAATAATAATATAAATCATACCTCTTAACAACAAGAAAGGCCATTTCGGCGTATGCCTCTCAAGAATCATGAACGTGTCTGATTCTCGCGCACGGGTGAACGAGGGGGAGGAGGAGGTAATAGGGGAAGTGGAGTATCCGGTAGAACTCACGGAACGTGACATTTTGACAGTTAAGCGAAATATGCCTTGGAAATCAGTTTTTCTATCTGCTTTCCTAACCCTTCTTTTTGTAGTCACCTTTAGTTTAACTTATCATTCGGAAGAAAAAATCTTAAAACTCCTCCAAAATGGTGTAATTCCAGATACTGAACTCTTTAAGCCTTTACGTTCATTCTTTTTCAACGCATCCAACATCCTGGTTTAGCTATTAAGACGCAACACTAAATAATGTCCATCTCATCAGAGTATAAAATAGACTGCGATGACACTAAACCGCGTTAGTTCAGACGCAATTTCTCGAAAGAAGAGGGGAAAAACACTGTCATCGTCATGTCGTTAAAATTCATTCATCCATTTACCTGCATAGTGGCAGGTCCCACGGGGAGTGGTAAGACAGTATTTGTCCGGAAAATTCTAAACTCTCACCGCGAGATGATCGATCCGCCTCCAGAAAAGATAATATGGTGTTACGGGGTTTATCAAAAAGCTTACGAAGAGATGATGCGAGAAATGCCTTTTGTACAGTTAATAGAAGGCATACCGGACAATCTGGACGAGCTGATAGATCCTACATTTTGTAATCTTATTATCATGGATGATTTAATGTCGGAATGCGGTAATGACGCGCGAATCACCAATTTGTTCACTCGCGGTTCTCATCATCGCAACCTCTCCGTCATATTCATAGTACAAAATCTTTTTCACCAGGCCAAAGAACTCAGAACCATCAGTTTAAACAGTCATTATCTGATTGTGTTTAAGAACCCCAGAGATAAATTGCAAATTGCTCATCTAGGTAAACAACTATACCCGGGGCGTGGCAAATACTTGCAAGAAGCGTACCAAGATGCCACTCGTTATCCTTATGGATATTTGTTGATTGATCTAAAGCCCGAAACGCAGGAAGAGTATAGATTACGTAGTAAGATATTTCCTCCCGATTTGACCGTTGTGTACGTTTGTAAAACGTAAGATCAGTGAATTACTCTCTTTTGTGCATCACGATAATACGTGGTGGTTGATTGTGACTGGCAGGTAGCCATAAAATAGACGTTTGTAGCATTTTTGCGTCACTCTTTCAATATGTCTCGTAGATTAAAGAACCACTTGCCGGAGCTGCAAGTCTTGAATAAATGTAATTCTAAACAGAGAAAGGCTCTTTTAGAATACGCCAACAAAGATCTCATTTTATGTCTATCCGAATGTTGCGCAAACTGCTTAAAAGGTAACGTTCAATTAACTAAGAGCCAGAAGAAGGCATTATCGCGGCACAAGAAAGAGCTGCGCTTCGTAGGTAACAAACGCAATGATTATAAAGCTCGAAAATCAATGTTAGTCCAGAGAGGAGGTTTTCTCACATCTCTGCTGGGACCTATTTTGTCAATGTTATTAAAATGATGTATTTTCTAATCAAAGTGATACTAATAGATTAAGTTTAAGGTGTCGAACGAGTTTATGATTGTCAGAATCGATTCTCTTTGTTAAACTTATTGGTACTTGTCATGGCTAATAGTAGTAGTAGTATGCAAAACACCAAGAAAATGATATTGGTGCCTCACGATTTTGCTAGTTCTTTGCAAAAAGTATCTCCACAGCGTGAAACACCCACGGGTAAAGCTCTGTCTATATTGGACGAGTCTATTCGTGATGTGCTAGAAAATCACACCTTATCGGATAGAGAAAAATTGCAAAGATACAATGACATCTTGTATAGATACTTACAATTGCAAAAGCAAAACAGTCGGAAGAAGCCGATCGAAGTGCTCTTAGGAGAGCGACACGCAGATACCCATGATCCGACATCTACAAAAGCACAGTCCGACGAATTGTCTGACCATCAATACGCTACCTTGAAGGAGGATGTGTTAAAGATTTTACCCCCCTCGGTAAAACATCGAGGGAGTTTGTTATTAGATCATTTACTGCAAAAGAAAGACAGCACCGACTGGCTGAATAAAAATAGAGAGTTGATCGTTGGTGATTCCATTGTACCAGGCTCAAATGTAGTAGATCTAATATACGATGTCATGAGGGTACGCAATACGCACGAACCAGCGGGTTGGAAAGAATTTCTTAAAATTCTGATCAATAGCAATACGCCCGAATCACTTATTGTCAATACGGCACGACGCAACGCAATGCAAGACATGAAAATTAAAGGGTTCATACCTACGTCTGTAGACAAGAGGGTTACTAAGAAAGGGTCTAAGAGCGCAAGCTCAATGATGATGATGACTACACGTGCAAAGAAAAAAAAGAAGAGAACTCTACCTTTCAAGTGGGAAAGTCTCTGAATTATTGTGACCTAATGCATTGAGATTTGAGAGAAATGTGTTTATGATAATGAATAGTATAGTATTTTCTTGACGATAAATGTCTAAGCTAATGTTACTGAATACGTTGATACATCAAGACAATTGTTGAATGTGTATTGTGTTATATCATTTTTATATTATCTTTCTCGTCTTAACCCTACCGCGTCTCGGTAGAATAAGAGGAAACGAATGCCCATGATAGGTCACACATATTGATACCATACATGTATCGCAACGTTTTTATGCTCCTTCGCCGTGTATTGTTTGGTGTAATGTTTTTGTTATAGGATAGATAGATTACAATTGATGCCTTACATGCATCGAAACGATTTAACGAGAGTACAACGGTACCTATTGACTTTTATGACACTTGTGTACGATCGTCAAGTTTTATGTGAAGACGACTGATTTTTTTTCAGTCTACCCGATGGTATTGTGAAATGACGTTGGTAATGATTATCATAATCATATTTTATGCATTCACTGAATGTTACAATACATAACGAACCTCTACGTAAGACGTGTACACGTGAATTCAAGCAAGATGAAGACAAATGAATATGAATTGTAAACGCTTTATTTATTTATTGAGACCACAATCGTGTATTATAGTCAAACATGTACAGACAATAAATCTACCATGTACAGCGTATAAAACTTTGCAACTGTATCACTCTTGTCCGAGTCTATGCTACACATTCTATAATCTTATAGACTAAGCTGCAATAATTCCCACAACCGAGGTTTTGCATGTTTGCGTGTGTGTGTGTGTGTGTGTGTTAGTGTGTGTTGATTAATACTGTAAGACTAATACATTATAAACGTGTAGCTTATGTGAAGTTGTGTATGTGTGCGTGTATGTGTGTGTGTGTGTGTGTGTGTGTGCTGATGTGGTTAGGTTAATACATTATAGCGTGCAAAAATTTACATTTACTATATATATATATATATATATATATATATATTATTGTTAACATGCAACACCATAAACTCTATAAGATAAAAAATAACTATACAAATAGTCTTCAGGTTATAACATTCACGCCGTAATTCTTAATAATATCAACTATCACAGAGACAGAGCTATACATCATACATTTTGAGCATACAATATCTACGCCTGACTTTATGGCACCTATGTACATAAAAATCTTAGCAATATAATCAGAAGATACATAGCGTAATATACCTACGTGTGTGTGTGTGTGTGTGTGTGTGTGTGTGTATTTGAGATCTTATTTTCTTGACAAGACAGTACGATTTATATTCTACGAATATACTTCTTACTGATACCATCATATCAGACAATGACATTATTCTACACGCGTGTGACATTGCTAACAGAATGCAAGTTACTATATCGCGGTCAGTTAAATAGGATCAAGTCACGTCACGACATAATCATTACAGTGTACAAGACGACACAGGGAGAGAGAGAGAGAGAGAGAGAGAGGGAGAGAGAGAGAGAGAGAGAGAAAGAGCTATATCTTATACGTACAAACTACGAACATATATGAACAGCTTCGCGGTACTTTAACATGAGGGTACCAAAGACAACACGCTTCGTTAGGTTATTATGTAACAGTACAGTCAGACATCTAATTACTACGGCATGCTTTGACGTACCACGTTAGAACCAGCATATCTTTCATAGCATAGCATCTATTTCAACATCCACGACTTTGCTATTTGATTGTACAGAAAATTCGCATCTACTAGTGGTGGCGGAGAGTGTAAATAATTGTTGATGTAATGGTACACTCTCTGATCATTCTGCCCCCGTGTGCGAGAATTAAATTCAGACAAAATGCTACTCATCGAATCACCTCTGGCTCTACGTATAAGATAATAAAGACAGTACTGCCCGCACACTGTAGACCAGCTGGATTGTAGCGATTTTCTATTGTACGTCCACACATCGGCATTGGCATTCAAAAACTTGGTAAAGTAGGGCGAACATAAAGTAGGGTGTCTACCATATGAATCGAAAAATTCACCACGCCCTCTACTGTCGATGTAAATAGCAATCCAATGAGAACCTATTTCTCTGTGACCATCTACATTCGCAATCAATGACACGGTTTTTTTCTCAGCCTCTCTTCTTCTTTTTCTTCCATTCCTTCTTCTTCACGTGGCTAAAACTGGTAATTTATCGGCGGGAAAAACACCAAGAAAAGTCCCGTTTAGTTTGGGTTCTTTCTGAACAACTCCCAAGAGTTCACGCGTGTTCATCTCGACAGATATCTAATTACCATAGTCGAGAGTGACATTACGATTACGATCAACTTCTAAGATAGATTCAAATTCGGAATAAACGACGACATTCACAGTTTCGGACAGGGGAGAAGCAAAAGTCAATTCCAGTCGAACTGATCCGGAAGTCTTGGGTTGAAAGTAATCGTCGGTCGACAGATCTGGGGTCAAATCAAAGGCGTAGAGGGCGTATCCCTTTCCGTAGTCGTCTCTAGTGATATGATTTCCCTTGTCGTGAAACATACTATTGGTACCAGAAAACAGAGTCTGATAGGCCAAGATGTAATTGGGGGAAGATCCAGTAAACTGAGGACGGAGCGGTTTCCACGGTACTTGTTCTGAATTAGCATACAACGCTATGTAATTCAGGTCATAATGATGAAAATTGAAGGGATTTCTGGCGTAAGATCCATTGTAAGCCGTGTTACTGACACAACCAATCACCATTCGCTTGGGAATCTGTCCTATAACCAGGCTCTCTCGGGTAAAAGACAACTGTCCTTTGGGAATTGAAAAAGAGGTTGTCACGACTCGTCTGATAGGATACTTGGCCGTTTCCGTTTCCAATGTTTTAGCGTGCAGTAGCGATGTGGTCGGGCTCAATTTCACGCGTCTCACCAAGAGACTGGCTTCGGTGATTTTGACTTTGTAGCTTGCTTCAGGGGTAGACGACATGAGACTAAATGCGTTCTTGCTGCGATGAAGTTTGAATTTAATGTCCACCCCTCCCATAATCAACCGATCTTGGAACGATGCATCCACGTGTAGCCTTCCTACCATGTCTACCGTTTTAGACAATTTGGTAAACTCGTGGCGTTTATTCAGCCCTTCGTTGGTATTACTCGAGGCCAGAGGGTCATTGATTTCCATATATCCCGCCGTGTCTTTGTAAAACAAGGACGAAGTTAGCTGCGACAATTTTGCATCACGACCGTAGGTGAGAAGATTTTCGAACATAGCTCTATAAGGATAGGTGTTCGTGGAAGGGGTGATGAGTGTATCGTTGAACATCACATCTACCTCGCTGAAGAGCGAATGTAGAAAAAGATTGACTGGTGCTACAGAAGATTCATCGGTGAGGGCGGTACCATCCGCATTAACAACTTTCGCCTTGAGATGTAGCAGCGTTTGAGAAAGATCGGTATACTCTTCCGGCGAACTTTGCAGATGAAATTGTATGGGCGTGGCATCGGCTATGCTCGTCACGGGGAAGAACTCGACCCATTTTCCTTGCTCTATGGTCGTCTGAGTCGGGGGGATGCTGAACAGGTCAATTTCCGATTTAGAACAGTCGCACGATAACTTGTGTAGCTTTTCCATTATGCCCTCAACTTTAGCTTTCACTCTCTGTCTTCGGTTAAAAATAGTAATAGAGTGATCAGGACCGATCAAAAATATCGTTGCTTCTTTTCACCGGTCGAGAGCCAGTGTAAATGAATGCCTTCTTCTTACGTCTGGTCTTTTTATTCACTTTCTTGTCATTCTTCTTCTTCGTCTTTCTTTTCACAGGAGGTGCGTCCATACTCTCGACCAATCGACGTTTAATTTTTTTCGCTTGTGCGGTCGAAGCAGTTTTCAAACTTTTTCCCGCCATGACATCTTGAGCTACATTAACACCTGTTTGCAACGCTCTTTTCCCCAAGTACTTTGTACCAGCTTTCAGGAGTGGTACGGCCGATTTCCAGATACCTTTAAGCATACTTCCCAGCCCATATCCCCGTTGCACTCTCGCCCCTCGAAAATAGGGCAGAGATCCACTCCCATACTGGGGATGAGACCACACTTGTTCTCGATGGCGCGGCATTACACCGTTAATGTAGATAACGACAAGCTCTAAAATGGAGTTTAATTACCAACTTTCCGGACTGAAATGGCACTTTTTCCCCAAAGTCACTTCTTATATCAACTTGTATAGTGTCTATGTATTTTGATTTTACGGGCAGATAGTGAGGGGTTTGATAAGTAAACGTGACGATCTCACCAGCCCTTCTGTGGGGAACGGGAACAATTCTCAGGAGAGGGGCACTGATGTCACCCACGGGCTGATTGCAAATCACGTCCGTATACAGATAAAGTGTATTGATCCCTCCATTCACGTTCGGAGAAAAAGGCGCCTGTGCGTGACCGCGAATGATGCCACGGGGAAATCCCAACAGGTAACCTAATCCCTCGCTTAACTGTATGGCGCTGACTTGATCGAAATCAAAAATAACTTTGCCCGAGCTCGAATCGCGTTGTACAGTGAAGTTGTTACGAAATCGTTCAGGTAGAGCAGCTGTCAGTGCATCGCATATACTACCTATATCTTTGTAATGTCCTTCAGGTATAACGCAATGACTGACCACCTCTTCGGACAGTAGAAATTGAAATGTGTTGTTCGTAATATTCACGTTATACCAAGAATAGGGATAAATTATTTCCACCAATGCCACCTCCCACTGCGCGTGAAATATGAGCGGCGCGGCCAATTTAGTCTTAAAACTGGTGACTGTATTATCCGGAAAATAATCGAACGAACTATTACTGGGTAGAGTCACGTAAAACTGTTCCTCGCCTTCCATACTGATTCTTTCGTCAAAATGATGCCCTCCCTCAATTGCGATAGGTTTTATCGATGTTATCTACCCAAGCATTAAACGTGTCTGGATAGCCTAGAAATTTCACGAAATATTCGGTTTTACCCTCTCGCTTTCGCCGTCTCAGTATCTTTTCCACCCTATACATGTCTGCCTTGTCCTTACGCACCCTCTGCAATTCAGGTTCGTAAAATGTACCTTTCAATTGTTCGTTATTATCATCGGTTAAATGATAGACGGGTAAATCACGATGTTTACGACCAGACACTGTGTACACTTCCTCTGTCCAGTTGGGGAGGTACCCCTTTTCAAAAGTTCGTTTCATCTTACTGATGCGTACTCTTTCACCTTTTTCGTAGCGAGGTCTGTTTTGTTTACGTAATGCCCATGATTGATCACCATACAATCGCTGCCAGATGATACCTTCATTTTTCTTGGTGACGAGCACGGGTTTTGTTTTGATCGAACGGTGCTGGGCATTATTGTAGGCTCGGAGGAGTTTCGGGAGTATGCGGGTATACTTCAACGTGTTGGAGTGAGTAAAATATTTCCACATCTTTTCTTTCAACGTTCTGTTAAAACGTTCGACGACACTAGCCTTGGTTTCGTTTTCAGTTGTAAAAAACTCAATGTCTTTCTCTTTCAAGAAGGTTTGAAATATTCTGTTGGTAAATTCAGTGCCTTTGTCCGTTTGAATCTTTAGCGGAGACCTCTGCGTTTTGAAGATAATTTTCAGAGCACTGACCAAGCTTTTGCCACGTTTGTCTTTGATGGGCACTACCCAGGCAAATTTAGACAAAATGTCTATACATGTAAGGAGATACCTATACCCCGAATTGTAACGGGAGAGCGCAGACATATCTACCAAATCCATTTGCCACTGATCATCCATACCACCAACAATGACTCTGCTTCTACTAAACCGACGTCTGGCCGGTTTGTGCAACGTGTAGGTGTCAATACCCTCTAACCATTCTCGTATTTGTTTCCTACTTAAGCGATATCGACCATCTTCTCGCACGAACTTGTACAATTTTTCTACCCCGCCAAAACTGGCTTCGTGTTCTGGATTAAAATAAATGTCATTCAGATATCGATTCATGTTCTCAACGTGTCAGTGCGAGCACGTCCACAATACCTATATACTCCCACAAAAACAAATGTTTATCAACTCTGTCTCAATACTACGTATTTATCGTGACAGTCATATTCTGTATTCAGTCACTGTCTCATATGCCCGTCGGTCATCAGAGTACACCTCTTACCCTCACATTTTACAGTAGACGATACTGTTTCACTCGCTTAGACTTCGTCCAGTCATATGATATACTGTTTCACTGGCTGTCTGCTATGACCGTCGGTCACTGTCTGATATGTCCGACGCTCATCAGTGCACACTTCGTACCCGCACATTTCTTCATCACATTGCTCTCGTTCCTCCGGCAGACGATACTGTTTCACTCGCTTAGACTTCGTCCATTCATGATATACTGTTTCACTGGCTGTCTGCTCTGACCGTCGGTCACTGTCTGATATGTCCGGCGCTCATCAGTGTACACTTCGTACCCGCACATTTCTTCCTCACATTTCTCTCGTTCCTCCAGCAGCTCTACGGGCTTTATCCCGTCAAAACAATTTTTTATCAACTCAGCATCAATACTATAAATTTATCGATACATTCATAATTTTCTTTTTCTCACTTTCTGATTTGCCCGCTCCTCCCTATTTTCAAGGCTACATTATTACTATAAGCTCTCTGACCTCTCCAAAGTACGTGACCTGATTTTCAACAAAATACATAGCGATACTATTTTTATATTTATTACTCTCATTTTTTCCCATTTTCTCGGAAAAATCAAGGTCGAATTATTACTATCTAGACGAGCTATACTACTCATGTAGGCGCCTTCCCCTATGTGTATGTTATTGCAATTGTATGGCCAAATGAATTGATAGTTAAATGAATAAAAAAATATAAATATATATGTATATATATATATATATATATATATATATATGAAGAGTTTGTTCGCAAAAACCGATAAGTCCATATTTGCCAAATGGAGATATTTGCGATTAAAGGTCAAGAAAAATAAAGAGAATAATAAGAAAAGTTTTGCTTCTTTTGACCATTACTAGTACTTCAAAAATTTACCTTTATATGAAGTGACCAAAAAAGGTATTATTTTGTACTTTATGACAGAGACCGTACTTCAAAATCTTCAAAGATGGACTTATCGATTTTTGCGAACCACTCTTCATATATATATATATATACATATATATATATATATATATATATATATATATATATATATGTGTGTGTGTGTGTGTGTGTGTGTGTGTATTAAAGGACAAGACAGTCCACCTTCATATACATAAGGATTGAGAGAATGCAGCAATATTAGTAGAACACATCAGTGAAAGTTTGAGGAAAATTGGACAATCCGTTCAACAGTGCGAAACTGTCATCCCTGAAGAAGAGGAAGGTTCCTCGAAAATTCGGATTATTCATTAAATCAAGATTGGCTATTAATGCATTCCCTGCATTCCTCTGTTGTGACTTTATTATTGCTATATATATATATATATATATATATATATATATATAAATTATGTATGTGTATTTACACATTACATTATAGATTATAACAACAATGATCCTCTTGATAATAGTGATGATAATGATAAGAAGAAGAAGAAACAAAAAGAAAATAATATTTCATTGATAACGTTAATGATAACGATTATAATTATTTTCTATATAACGCAAATTGTAATAGCTTATATAGGCGGTTGAGAGTTAAGGAAATCACGGAAGAGAGAGAGAAAGAATAACTTTTTACATTACAAATTGCATAATCATCAAAGCCTCAAAAGATGTCTTCAACATTACTTCAGAACATTACGTAATCATTTCCACTTCAAATGGAAAGATTGTCCAAAGGTATAAAGCTGCATAAGAGATACAACATTGACCATGTCTGGTTTATGTTCTTGATTTTGTTTTTGTTTTCGTTTTTTTTTTTTTGGTTTTTTTTTTGGGGGGGTGGTGGGGGTGGGGATGGGTTAGAATGAGAATGAGACGGCGAAAGGAGAGTTTGAGAAGTGGATCGCAATACCCAGAGAGGTTTATAGGCCTTAGATCAAGGAAGGAGTTATGAAAGAAACACCATGATAAGTCTTAACGTGATTGTATACTTTCGGTTAAGATGTGATTTCAGATTTCCAACTTTTGTGCGAGATAATGAGAAACATATTATGGCATATGAAAAAGCATACAATTCTAGGAGGAATTTAAAATCTATTTGATGAAAATTGGTTTTGAAATGGCTGAAATATTGAAAAACAAAGAGGTCCCATTAAAAGGTGGGACCCATCTTTTATTAACTCGCAAAAAAGTAAAATCTGAAATCCCCCATTTTAACCAAAACAATACCATTCGTTTAAAAGTATACCGAAAAGGAGGAGCATTTTGTATCGTAGAATGCAAGAAATGATAGCTATTGGAAGCCTGTGTGTACAGAACAGGAAAAATTGTGAGAAGAACGAGGTGCAAAGGAAACAACCCTGCTGGAAAGACTAACAGTGACCCATTACAGTGTGAACACATTGCGAACATATTAGTGTGAAATCTTTTCACATTGTAAATCATAAATTCACAGTGTGAAACAGAACATTACTCTGTGAACTGCCTGTGAAAGACCACATCTCAGTGTGAAATCATCCTCACATTGTTAAATTCCAGCGTTTTCACATAGTCGACTATGTGAACACACTGTGAACACATTGTGAGACACTGTGTTCTCTCCAGCAGAGAAGACGAGCCGCTGTGTTTTGAATTGGCTGAAATTTAGGGGTTATTTCAGCGGGAAGTGCAAAGAGAAGAGAGTTTAAACAATCTCTCCGTGATGTGACACACTAATGACAGCATATTGTATACCCATCATTACAGCTGACATCCGGTGGCGATAAACCTGTACTTCAAGTCAGAAAAGAATATTGAGTAGCTCATGTTTCAAAGCCTCACATCACACGTCTATGTAGTTTTCAAGTGTCACGTCAAACACCCACTTTCGATATCAGCCAATGATAAATTACACGATATCAACTGGCAATTAAACAAAGACTCTGCTGTGAGAGTGCTTGGTCATGGGTCATCATCATTGCTAAACACTGATCAGTAATCTCTTTAAAGGGGAAGGCTAGTAACTGATCAGTGGGAATCAGTAGAAATGCTGGCAGATGATTGTTCCAATCCTTATGGGATTCATTCAAGAGTTCATTGTATATATATTGTTGTGTGAAAATGATTTGCTTCAGAACGGTCTCATATTCAAGTAATGTGCAGATTAATGCTCCGTCACTGACCAGGGACGCTAACCTGGAAGCATTGATAAACTGCACATTACTTGACTATGAGACCATTCTGAAGCAAATCATTTTCACACAACAATAGATATACAATGAACTCTTGAATGAATCCCATAAGAATTGGAACAATCATCTCCCAGCATTTCCACTGATTCCCACTGATCAGTTACTAGCCTTCCCCTTTAAAGAATGACAGAACCTTTCATGGTGTGCTTGTGAGACGTTGTGAAGCCTCATCTTGGGGTTGATTCATCCCGTTTTCGGTGTTATTTTGGCATGTTGATGAAACTAGATTAAAGTAGGAGGTTCCCCCATAAAATCTCTACTCTTGTTCCACACTTCATTTTATTTCATTTCATTTTGACATTCTACACATCAAACGATAAGTTACGAAAGTGTGAAATTGCCGTTATCATTTATATAGAATGAACTGGACATTGGAGTCAGTCCAAAAACGTATCGTTGCCGGGTCATCCCACGTGGGTGTCACATCCACGCCCACGAGTCACACGGCCCACGAGACCAACATTGAAAATGAATCATATAGCCCATTAGCTCACTAGTTATACAAACCATGAGTTCGACACTACACACAAAAGGTTCACGAAACCGACACTACGTAAACAAAGCCCACGAGATCCACACTATACACTGTACACACACACACACACACACACACACACACACACACACACACACACACACACACACACAACTCACAAGACCGATACTACGCAAAAGAGGCTCACGAGACCGATCGACACTAGGCAAACAGAAGGCACAATTGTATGCGATCGATAGGCTCAACAGCGCCATCTGCAATTCTACTACATAATTTTTATGTAGGCCTTTGTACTGTACAGGGTGTTGCATTAATGACATAAAAAGGGAAAATAACGTACTGTCGGGTGCATTTTCGTCATATGAACAAGGGCAATGTTGTAAATAATTGCATGAAATTACCTTGTAACCAATTACAATCGTCGTTCAACAATAGTCTCTGACATATTTCTAAATCATAGTTAAGCCTTAGTCGGATAAAGTACGCATGCAAAACAGGCAAAATGATACGATTAGATAGTGTCATCATTTTCAAAGCCGTTAGATTTCTTGAGATTTTCTATTGTTGTTTATATAAACTTATATCGTAAACTCGCTGCAAATTGAAGATCTGGGATCCCTCACCCATCCAATAACTTGAAGGCTGTATAACTCATAAGCCTATTTTACATGATGTCGAACTCGTGGGCTGTATAATTAGTGAGCTGTATGACTTGAGGGCGGTATAACCCTTGGGCTGTATGACTCGTGGGGTCGGTCTCGTGATGTGCACCCATCGTTGCATTGATGGCGAATGGCGCCTCATGATAATACATCACACACACATACACACAAACAAATAGATACAAATTCATCTTTTGTAAGTAATACATGATATTGAATGCACTACATAACCCATCAAAATTAACTCAAATTGCGGTTTTATTAGAAAAGTACTCGAAAGAGCATGTAGGCTATAGGCCTACAGCTTTTTTGTTAAATACATTTTGTAGAGGTAAAATGTTATTTTCAAACTCCAGTTTCTCTGGGCTAGATATGGAGTATAGAATAGGCTTTTCCCGTGCACGCAAGAATAGGAAAAAAAGTGTGGGTTATAGTTCACGACAATTAGAAAAAAAAATCACAACACCCACAAATTTCTAAAGATTTCGTCCTTAGAGTCTTCCCATCTTTGGCGTGTGTGTGTTTGTGTGTGTGTTTGTGTGTGTGTGTGTGTGTGTGTGTGTGTGGGTGTGTGCGGGGGTGGGGGCACTATTGACTTTGACCCCCTCCCCTCCCCGCCCTATTGCGCAGCTCCCCCACCCTCAAAATCGTTCCGCTACCCTTACATCAATGTATTCGACCAATCATAAAGTATAATATTATACAATATAAATGTATATTAGATATTATCACACATATAAGTTAGTAATGTTATACAATGAAAATACAATAAAGATATATATCGGATATTATCATAACTATTATAAAAAAATTATAGGTAGAGGTGTATAAGTACCCAAATCGAAATCTTTTAAAGTAACAACGTGAAGGGAGGAGAAAGTGCAAAGGATATTAAAGAATCATAAGGGTCCTTCAGATGAATAGTTCGGAGTAGAAATGACAATTAAATACTTTCAATCACGTGATATCATACACATAATTACCAGTGTAAATGTGATTGACTTGTTTCTAAGGATCAGTTCAACATTTAATGTGCAACTCGTCACGACATGCCACAATTGAAGCTGCAATAGAAGATTTAATGGTCTTCCCACAATGATCCTTACCCATATCTTTGATATTTACACAGACCATGTTCAAATTCTGATTATTTTTACAGAGTAAAATCGTAGGAATAGACAGAAATAGAAAAATACGAAATGTTATATATTTTACATTTAACAAAAGTTAATGAAAACAGAATAAACTGAACAGAAAGAATATATTAATGGAAAAATGAGCAAAGAAAATGGGATTCCATCAATGGAATCCCATTTTCTTTGCTCGATTCCATCAATGGAATCCCATTTTCTTTGCTCATTTTTCCACTAATATCTTACTTTTAACACAGTGTATGATGCATTATTGGCATGTTACCGTTTTTGACAGCATCTTCTTAAACCACAGTACAAATATGTGATATTACTGTATATATAGAAACATTTCTTATTCATAAACCTATGTTGATACTATAGACTAATTTCTTGTATCGCGTTATAAGACGATAGCTACACAAACGAATTGTGTCTTAGTATTTGGTAGTTAATCAAAGCTCTATTAGCGTATAGGCCTACGTGACACATGAATGGCGTCATCACAAGGAATGTTTTCACTTTCGAACATGATTTCAAAAGATGCAATAGTTCATTTGCAATGCAAAGTTGCTAGCAAGAGTGGGGAGGGGGACTAATTAAGATTAACTTATACAATTATGTTCAGGGTCACTATTACTGGTCACTCCTGTATCTGTTCTTATATACGCTTGTGCTATTCTTTTCATAGACTCAAACGCAATAACTGTTTGTAAGTATCTCCAACAACAACAGCAAAAAACAGCATGCAGTCATCTCTTTTATTATTCCCTCAAATTTGTACTTGTCTATCGTAAGTAGGTCTACCCCAAATCTGTCCATCACAGTCTATTGAAGTTTGACGGGTAAAGAAAGTCCCGGGATCATAAAGTCACTTGATTCACCGCGACAATCTGAATGTCTTTCGTCTGTGACACAAAGATCATAAGTGGCAATTAATTTCCTCTGTGCACAAGTTATGATATTTAGTAGTTAACAGCTTGGCCGGATATCATGTTAAGTACGATGTAGGACATACAATAATATTGAAGCTACAATGTATTCCACACGCATAATGTCTGTCGTGTTATATTTTGATCTGGATATTATACTGTATCTAGTATATGAAATGACATCCAAAGCTTCTGATAATGTATGGCCAAACTACTCGATCACATTTTTTTCGTTGATTTTCTCCTTTACTACTTTCTCACGCTGCTTTCGAGAAAAGGTTTTCTTCAGCGTACTTCTGTAATGATCCAACTCCTTTCTAGCACGCCTGTTCATAAATGTGTAGATTAGCGGGTCAACGACGGTGATACTGTACGAAAGCCATTTGGTTAGAACGCCGAGCCAGTCAGGGGTAGTCCAAGCTTTAATGAAGTAGTCGATCAGTCTAACTAACGCATAAGGATGATAGCATACCGATGATGCCAGCACCAGCATAACGCCTGTAAAGAAATGTATGTGTAACATGTAAACAATGGGGGTTTACAAGAAAAATATTCTCAATTCAAAATGTTGAAAGGCATCTATCGTGTTATATGTGATGTTTTTAGAGATATTTCTGCTGTTCGACCTGGAAGTATATCGTAGAAGCGAGACTTCTGCCAATTCCCTGCATGGTTCGACCATCATTTATCTTTTACATGTTTGTCGGTTGTTTGTGTGTGCGCGCGTGTGCGTGTGTGCAACCTAGCTTGTGCACCACGAAAAACGAGTTTCCATGATCAGTACACCGATAACAATGACAGTAACAACATGGTCATAGTCACCTCTACGGGAGCCTCTATAGAGTACAAGCCATAATTATCATTCCAAATGCCCCATTTTATTTTTTTAAAAATGCATTGATACCAACTATATTGTTGGAGAAGCAAATGCCATGCTTTGTACCGACAAGAATCCAACTTCCTTCCAAGCTTCCTTTACTTCCTTTCAGCAAGACTTGCTATCTTAACAAATTTTATGAATTAGAGGCCCTGGATTTGAACGGTAAAGATTTAACCTCGATAACAGCTTGACTATTTCGTTAAACTATACGAGGGTGGTTGTGTGAAGTGACAGTGAAGATGATTATAATCTGAGACTACACTCTATGAGAAATAGGTTCGTTTTCCACTTTTACGTGTGACACAATAACTCTAGCACCTTTACGGGCGCAACTTTGCACTTTTCAGACCAGGTGAGCACCTCTAAAGTTGCAATCAATCACACGTTGAGGTGCAAAGTTGTATCTATTTGTCTCAGAGTGTAGAGTACCTATAGAGTATGTGACTGTAAAGAAAAAAAAAACAACCAACAATTGTGAACAACAATATAAAGTGAAAAAGGCGATTGTACAAGTATAATCCGGGACTGTCTAGTACAGGACATATTTATACATCTGGTCAGATGAGAGAAGATTGTCAGATTATAATCTAGGCCCTATTCCGAAGATGTGTGCGTGAGACAGAATTCCAAGTTATTGAATCCTGTTCAGGAGGAGTAATTTTGAGGAGCTCCACTTTACTCAATAGATCACGCTCAACTTTAGGAAGTCTAAAGCCTTAGCCAATAATTTCAGTTCTCTGCTTTCATCATGGCAAGTTAAATGATTTTAGATAAATCTTGCCTAAAGCAGAAGGGAGATTTAGACTGCTCGTCAATGCATACTTTTTTTTAAAGACAATTGGAAGTGGTAAGACCCTCACCCATCATCGCCACCTTTCTGTGAGCCAAGTACTGTCTCTTCAAAGCTTTCCTCTTGACATGCTTTCTCTTCGTGCGAGGAGTCATACTGATTTCCGAATGCTTGTCCTGACCAGGCTCCGTGGAACGTTCTACGGGGTTTCCCTTCGACACTACTGAATCCTCACAATAATTGTCGCCTGAAGTTTCCTCTCCTACATCCGGGCCTCTTTCGTTCAGGCCACAGGTGGATACGGATGGAGAATCATCTCTGCCGTCGCGCCCGATCTGATACTTTCGTCCGTTTCGAACCAGCAGCCCAACCAGAAGTCCACGGGCCGCTACTGATGGCTCATTGGAGTTCCCTGGAATACAGTTAGCCGAGGTCAACTCGGGAATGGAACGCGTGGAATCGTGGATATCGACCTGCTCGTCGTTGTCCAGACTGGCCATATTGAATCTCACACGACGCAGTCCCGAGGGATTGGAGGGTAAGGCGGACGTCAGTATGGGTTCAGAAATAACCGGCCCGCGTTTCGGCTCTTTCAGCTTTTTCGCTTGGCGCCGAAGACAAACGAATATAACACTGTATGATGTTATCAGCGATGGTAGAGTAATGCATAGCATTACTATGGCCTCAATTGTTATGACATCATCCAGGGATGAAAATCCAACGTCACAACAACGTGAAGGATGTTGGTAATCTACGCATGACGAAACTCCAAAGTTGCAAGGAAGAGCTGATGCAACACTGAGTAGCCATATAGATGTTATTAGTACGGCAACCCTCAGGCGACCTCGCGGAAGAATTTTCGATGAAGTCACGATGAGAACGCGATCGAAACCAATGGCGATTACAGTGAACACATTAGATGGAGTTAGGATCCTCATTATAAACGCACTCATCTGAAAGGAAAAACAAAGTACGATACGAGATCAATGTAATTTTATTCTATACAAGGATTAATACAGTTAAATATTATATGCAGTCACTAATGTGAATCAGCTGTAATATGATATAGACAAAGATGAAAGAAGAACGTAAAAGGTTGTACGAGATCTTACCTTCTTGCACTCTTTCCTTTCAATCTTTTTTGTATATAAATACTCGAAATGTACGAGGAGCCGAGAAATTATCTCGTTTTCCGTTCAAAAGCCTTCCAATTTTAATACATTTCCTTTTTTCTTTCTAAAACATTACCTCCGAAAGCTTGGCAGTGAAAAGGCAAAGACGACTTGTCGAGCTCGCAGGGTCGCATCCGTCAGGGCAAGAAGACAAAAAGCTCAATTGCTTTCAACTTGCCCAGGACAAGAAACTGCCTCTTCACGACCTGACTGGTCACACGACTCTGGAGGCAAGCAGGACCGAGTACGATGACAGCAATAAAACTGGCGTTAGTGCACTTTGGCAAGCGCTACGTTTTTAAAAGTGAGGAGGCCCAGTTTCTGGGTATACAGTGCCACTTCCGGGTTTAAAAGACTGACAAGCAAAAAAAAAAGGGGGGAAATAAAAAAAATAAACAGAAACATCAGGCAAAAAACACAGAACAGAACAAAACAAAACAAGAAAACAAAACAGAAAACAAAAACAAAACAAATTCGTCACACACTAAGTCTTGTGGATGCCATTTCCCTCCTAAAATCGGCCGATAAAACACACAAAACTACAAACAACAAAAGTCAAACCCTTTATTTTCTGCGAAAAATGTGTGTGTGTGTGTGGGGGGGGGGGGGGGGGGGGGGGGGCTGTGCCGGCCCTGTTGATGTAGCGTGATTGGCTGAAAGTCTATACGTCTGGCGTGAACGGGGGGGGGGGGGGGGGGGGGGGGATGCGCCGGCTCTGTTAATGTAGCGTGATTGGCTGAAAGTCTACGTCTGGCGTGAACCAGGGGGGGGGGGGGGGGTGGTTGCGTCCGCCCTGCTAATGTAGCGTGATTGGCTGAAAGTCTACGTCTGGCGTGAAATTTCATCTTGTCAAATCTTCACGACTGGCATTGGGATCCAGTCGCGCAACTGGAAACTGGCGAGCCTGGTAACGTCACTCTTACGGTCGTATTGCCCATTGAAATCGTGGCAAAGTCGTGTAGTGTACAATGGCCAGGTGGACAGGTCGTGCTATGTGCGCTTCAACTTCAGTGTATGTAAACTCACCCGACAAGCTGCACGTTGACCTTTCAGATACTCCCCATCGTCTAAGATGGCGTTCAAGGAAAACGGCATGACAAGTAAAGCCATGCTGGTATCCGCCACGGCCAAGTTGAATAAGAGCAGATTATGGGGCTTTTGCCTCAGACTCGGCACACGAATTATCGTCGTCAACGCAGTGATGTTGAACGTTATGGCGCAAATCATTATCACCGCCAAACTGCAAGGAAAACAAACTTAAATGAATCAGATTTTTAGTTTTCTTTCATTCCCGACTGCAAACACCGCTGTCTGAATGTGCATGTCTTTTAAGCAACAACAACAACAACAACAACAACAACAACAACAACAACAACAACAAATGAAAATTTCAGACTTGACCATGCACGCATGTATGTTGCGGATACCAACCACTGATGGAGGGATGTTCCCAACAACGTTGACATTTTCTTATGGAGATACTTCCTCTCTCTGTGGTCGTAGAATGCGATATAGGTTGATAGAACGAATCGAATCTTACGACGCCCATCACTCGTTCTTCTTACATGATCCGTAGGCCCTGTAATGCCATCTAAGTATTATATCATAATAGTATTATGGACACTCTTTATCTATAACCCCAAATAATAACAAAGTGGGAAATTTAAGGGGGGAAATAAGAATTTAACGACATAGAGAGTAATGACATACAGATGACTAAATAAACAAAATTTCCTTATTTCACTCTTTTTACTTAGAAATTTAAGAATTCACGAGATAAATTTAAGAACCAATTGATATTACTTACAAATTTTGTCATATGAAAACAAATAGAAATTTCTACCATTTTTGTTAATATTGCTCCTTCCCTTATTTCATTTGAATCTGGGTTTGACCCAAGATTCTTCATTTTTCTCCCTTATTTTAGGCTTTGATTGATATTTTGGGAGGCAAAGATATTAAAGAGATGAAAGCTTTATTTTTGCAACTTAAGTCATGTAGCTAATTGTGCTAAATTTGTCTCTTGTTCTTATTGTCGAAGAGCACTTACGCATGAATGAAAACTTGTTCATTTTTGCAATTTTTGCTTTTGTGCCTTGGAATATAAAAACAAAGGTGTTCACTCATGCGTAAAGTTTTCCTCTTTATTGACCTACCAGACTGATGGCTAATTAAATTACCTTCAATATGGTATAAATCAGTGAGCTCACCTCCCTGATATGATACATTAAGTTTTAGCCAAATATATATACTATGAGAAATATAAACTTGAAAAAGTGTTTACTTTCTTTTAGGCTGAGTACACACGCCAAGGGGAACCGAGCTGATGATCGTTGCCTCTTTAATATATTAAATACCCCTTTCTGATATCGATTTGATTTGTTTGGATTTTTTATTTGTTTAAAATGCATCAATGACTTGATATATTTATACTGATAGTGCATGCATGTTTTCTTTGCTCACCGACAGATTAAACCATCGAACGCTTTACCTCATTCTTTGTTCTAAGTTCAACCCTGACCTTATCTGCTCTTATCCTCTTTTGATAGTTCCTGGAATCGCTTCAAACATATTATACAATTTATGAAATTTCATATACCGAGGGCTGAGCGATTACCAAACGGCAGCCAGCGAATCTGGTATTTAAGGCAACGGCTGATTTCCATGCACGTTTCTATAATGCGATTTTGGTAACAAAACACGCATAGCACTGAATGGTATCAGAAATAGATGCTACTCTCGTCAATGACAAATTGCGTCACTTCACTTTCGGTGTACAGGCCTACGCACGCAAAGGTGATTGTCTCATTGAATACTCACAATGACGGCCTCTTAATTGCTATTCTCAAGTTCGCGAACCTCTTAAAGTAGAAATCAGAACTATTATTCATAGTCTTCAAAGCGCGCCATGTATAGAGCGTATAGCTCGGGTTGGACTGGATGCTCCCAAAGCGAACCGAGCCAAGGCGGACAGAGCCATGAAGCCGCGTGCCACGGTGCACGGACCGGAGTGCCCCGCGATGTCTGTCATGATATGACATATTTTGTATTTATCACGTAATAATTTGTCTCATCTTATTAATGTTTATCATGTAAGAAATTGATATTGCCGTAATGGTTAGAAAAGTACTGCGACTTCAAAGACACAAGCCTGCATCAGCATGACCAAATAAGGAGATTTTATGATGCACAATCAAAGTAAAAGACAGTGACTTGGAATTAGATCTGCATCGATGTCTTTAGAATGAGTAGACCCTTTATAATGTGACGTCAAAATACGAGAAAAAGGTATCCTTCACACTGTCTGGAATGTGGACGTCATTCAGGACGTAGCAGCACAAGTTTACAGCTTGGTCAAAACAGGACCATCTCAGAAAATTCTTGGTTTCCGTGGACAGGAAGTAATGACGTCAAGCGGAGGCTTGACCAGTGCAAAACAAAACGGTTAATAAAGTTTTGACAGGCAAAAAAATGCCAGTAAATAAGGAAAGGGGGGGGGGGGCAGGACTTCTGTGAAAACTTTCCACCTCATTTGACTTATTTTACATGGAGACCTGTGGTCCAATAAATGTATAAATATGCAATGTTTAAGTGCAAAATTCAGATGCCACATATTGCTGAACACTCAGGATCAGGCTACGTCACTTCAAAATTGGGAAGTTCAGTGTAGCAGTGTTGGAATCATTGTGATTCAGGGATTGATGCATTTTGGCCCGGATAGCCTTGATCGACCAGAAGAGAATCACTCACCGGGAGGATTCGACTTTGAACACCAACAACTGTTGTAAGTACATGATCATTTATGTCTAAGCCATTCCAAAACCATTACAGGACTCAAAACAAAAGGCTGTATCATCTTTCTCTTCCTTTGTTTTTTGTAACCACGTTGATGCTTGAATAATATCATGATTGTAACTGTCACGTATTTTCGTTTCTATTCTCTTGGTATAGGATTGGTATTGAATCGGGGTTTTTTGATGACCTTTAGTCGCAAATGTTTATCTGTGAGTTAATATCAAAATCTGTAAGGAAAATTGAAAAGAAATGAATTCACAGAAATAAGGAATGAATTTCCAACTCTGAAAGTGACTTGCAAAATTTGTGTGTCACAATATAAATCTGAAATGTGATGTATGTGTGTATAATTATGATGATAGGGGCCTCACGACACAAATCAATCGTAATTTGGAATAGAGAACTGAAGTAAATGAAAGTGAAACATGCTCTAATCAATTACAGTAAAAAACAGAGAGTACCTCTCAAACAATATTTCAGTATTCGACATGTTTGGTATAATCAATGACGAGAATGGTACATTTTAACACTAACAGACTAACATTTCCGCCACAAGATTGATATAAATAGACAAGTAAAAAAGTAATACTGAAGACCCGTAATCATTATGTTAGGGAAGGCAGTCACCTTTGATATTTCATTGCATTTGATATTTCATTCCATTTCCGACAACATTTTCTTTTCATAAATGTCACATTTTACATGTTATTTGTTTGTAATTCCGTTCACTATGTTCCCTAAGTTATTATAAGTAATGAGCCTCATTGATTTTGTATAACTTTGTTCACTATGCAGAGTTTGTGCTGAAATTATAAATTGTTGGAAATTAAATAAATGAAATGAAACGTATAATGATTACACTCGTTGTTGTACAGTCTTGGAGGCTGACAGGGAAATTTTACACTTCTGCCAGCATAAAAAAAAAATCCCTATGAATTAGAAAAAAAGAGTATTGAATCAAGAAAATATAACTAACTTTGAGATGAAGCACAGGGCCACGCAAGGAAAGTATCAGATATAAGAGTGACCTTTTGACCTTTGACACATGACACCAAGAAGCATATACCTGCAGAGATAGTAAAAGCCAGTGAAAAAGAAAGCGAAGACTATACTGTCCAATAATTACGTAAAGCACTAAAAGGAGAAAAAATGTGAATGCAGATCGGTTATTGCAATCTACAATTGTATCAAAATGGTTGTCACCTTAACGCTCCTAGGACCTTAAGGATCTGAGAAGTACCAGGATCGTCGCCGGGCGTCGTACCAGACCCGTTTGTGGTCCCGTTCAAGATCACTATGACACCTTCTGTCATCTTGATGCGCTTCCCTCCTGCTACTTCTACTTCTACTTCTGCTCCTATTTTTTTTTCTCACGTCGTCAGTTTCTTCAATTCCTTCTTCTCGTCGTGTTTGTTGTTTTGAGTGCAGGAAGTATTTGTCTTGAACTCCTTCTGAAGCTCGAACATGTACGTGCCAGACAGTGTTGAGCACCGCTACCTAGGACTTTACTGACTATGGCCAGGCTACTTTAGTATATGAGCGATGAACTGTTCAGGATCGAGCCTATTCATTTGCATCTCTCGGCTGGGACTGTCATAGAGCTATGCGGAGCAGTTTCGATCACGTGATTAGGTGTGATGACCCTTTTGGTTTTTACACCCGCATGATGAGTCCATCAACCATCTAGAAGATGTTTAGGAAATTACGACGGATAGTATCAATGTGGTAATTAAAGTATGTACCGAAACTATAGACTTGACATATTTATTGATTACAGGTACCACAAAGAGCACTGAATCGTTGATTATATAAGAAGGGGGATCTGACGTCTTAAATGCTCACAAATAAGGTACATTCTTTGGAATATACTTGGCAAGGCATGTACATTTCGCGTTTCTCCACCTTTTCTTCGGAAAGGGGGGGGGGGGGGGGTGGTTGCATCATACGAAACAGCGAAAATGGCATCCCAGTATCTGTCTTTGAATACTTTAACTAGTCCTACAGAAAATTTCAACTTTTACCTGTGACAACTCTTTCACCAGGCAGAAAGCCTACACACAATGACAATGCAGGAAACGACTGTAATTTATTGTATGGTTTAGCTTTCAAATCGCCTAGGGATTTCCCAACAGCTTTCGGCGATGTGCTTTCCAGGGAGATGTATAGTCATGATAGTAATACCTACTTTGAAGATGTGGTACCCGCCCTCATGCACACGTAAAAAGGGGACTGACTGTCCTTGGTTGTGCAATATCGGCACAGTGGAAAGGTGTGCTTTAGCTATCATTGTTATTTGTTGCACTACAGATTCATACAAAGTGCATAAGTAGTGTGAGTATAAGCTTCACTTATTTCCACTGCTAAGGACAGATTGGCTTGGAGAAACGAAACAAACTCGCGAAAAGCCAGACTGTGATTGTATAAAACTCATACTCTTACTCGTTTGACATGAGAATAGCCATTATAGTAAAGTCTCGTCTGTGATGGTGTGTCTTGCGATCCACTCTTATCAATAACAGCAGAAGGCGTTCACGCAATGAAACGATGGATGAAGGTAAAAAAAAAAATATCAAAGATTCTAATGACGTGTTTCTGTATAAGTTTTTCGACACACAGAAAGCCAGATGTATATGTTAAGCATGCTAAATGTAACGTGATCGAGACATAACGCATTTTCAGACACATTGCAAAAGAAGCAAGAGCAAAAGCAGATTACTCTTACGGTTGGGTGGGTTTTTTTTAAAGTTTTTTTTTTCAATTACAGCAGGAATGTATCATCTATCACAATATTGGTGTTATTCGACCAAGTAAACGTATGGAATCATAGGGATTTCCCTCATTACTTGGCTTGGTATAAAATTATACATGTAGGCCTACTAGTATGTGGGACTAATTTTGATCTTTCGGGTCTTTCGGGCAACCATTGTTGTCATGACGAGAACTTTATATGAGAGTGGTGGCGCTGTTTACGCAAGGCTGATGGAATGAAAGCATTTAAAGAGGTGAAGAAAGAAGGAGAGGAAGGTATGAAACTGTGCACGCCAAGTCTTCACTCTTATGAGCTTTTACCAATGATAAAAGGCACACAACTTTTACAGCTTCATGTTGTCAAAGTGTGTCATTGCTGTGCCATTGCTGACACACACACACAGAATCATTAGAAAATTTTGATATTCTTCAAGTATGTAAATGAAGTTATTCTTCTTTATGCTCTCTCCACACACACACACACACACACACACACACACACACACACACAAACGCACACCCATACAAATACTTTCACTAATCAAACATGCATATCTGTAATGATGTATATATAAATGGAAAGACATAGAGCAAAGTATTATGATACTGTATTACTTTTCATATTCTTTTGAACTCAGAAATATATCAAATCGGAATATTGCTATACATCTTATTTATGTCCATTAAAGGTCTTCCTTTGGAATAAGCTGATATCGTTTGGATACAGGAAGTAAATGAAATGAAATGATAATTATGTATCTGACAGGAGCTAACATGCAGTAGAAAGAACTATAGAGGAGTGCTCCCAGAAAGCAGACCTCAGCCAAGCAGCCATGGTCAAAATAGTATTACTATTACTCCCGCTCCCGGGACGTTTCATTGCAGACACTACACTGATGTATAGTGGTAGGGCCGACGATACTGGCTCTTGCGTTCGGGCTGGTCTCCGTTGAGTCAAGGAGGTGGTTCCCATCACCTCCCTGGTTGAGTAAACCTCTAGGTCTCACGAGGCCTCCTATAGGGAGAAGCAACTTATTTCCAGATCACATGTTGTGATCTATACAATCCAATTTACTAATAAAATAATCACTTGCAGCCTCTCGTCTTATTATATACCACTATTGGCTCTCTCCCTCACAGTGTTTCTCGTCTTCAAGTAATCCTAGTTCTCGTGGGGGCGCTGTGGCATTATTGAATGAGAATCCCGATCGGAGGACCAGTGTTCGAATCCCACCCAGTGCTGACGTCCTTGGACAAGATATTTTACACACAATGTCCCTCTCGACCCAGGTGTATAAATGGGTACCTGGCAATGCTAGGGTAATAATAATGGCGCGGCCCTCTAGTAGAGCAGTGGAAACACTGAAGAGGGGCTACCCCGGATTAAGACCTTATTTTTATTTTATTCTTTTCTCGTCATCAAGTAATCCTAATACTCATTTCAGCTTGTACCGTCTGTCTTAACGCTCCTTATTATATTCTCGGTACAAAAACCATCCTGTTTAGTTTAGTTCAGTTCAGTTCAATTTGATTTATTTCCATCAGTAACAAAATAATGTACACACCAGGTTATGGAATTGAGCATTTTGAAAAAAAAAAATACAGATCCTGAAATATGATACAATACACAATGTATACATAATCATATATCTGGAAAAACAATGCACACTAAAAAAACAAGAAAAAATTGTACCATTGGGAAATTCTTAGCTGTCGTATCGCTTAATCCATGTTTTCGATTTCACCAGCGAAATCAATGTTTTCCATTATGATATTTATTTTCCATAGCTCACTCTGGCAGCCAACACCACACGCATTATAGTAACTAAACCTTTTCCCCATCCATGTGTCTGTTAGAATTCCGTGAAAACTCCACGTAGCATTCCTTACAATACTGAAAAAGTAATGACCAAACAAGACTGAAATCAATCTTTTATCTCACAAATTTTTCCCCCTGAATATCTTACATTTGCTTTCGTAACGTTGCAGTTTCTGAAGTTACTTTACTGGCTTTGTTATTAACGCAGTGTACGACTAAAAAAAAAGAAAAAAAAGGTTATTTAAGGTGAGTGTGAAGCTTCTTAGGGGCGTTTTCTCGGTGTTCTTAAGGTCAACTTCAGACATGTTAAAAAGGCAACCCGCTGTGCCAGACTTAAGTTGAAAAGACGAAGAATTAATCTTTGCCGAGACGTTGTATAACGATGAATACTAATAGCTACTCGCTGAGTTCTCATTCGAATTTGATCGCATTATACGTCAAAAGGACACAGAGATCGTTTGAGTCAAAATTGTATTGAAAGGTAAGATCGCTCTTGACCTGTGTTTGTGACGCTTGCAGTTTGTATCATCTTCTCTGCTCAGTGGCAAATATCGACAGAGACACAAACAAAAAATAGCATCAGTCAGAAAAACAATGCAAAAAGCAGATTACAGCAGGTCAACTTAGTTTTGAAAAGACGACGTTCAGATGTCGAAATCCCAAGAGGAAAGAAAGATTAGAAAATGCTGAAATAAATTGGAATGAAAAGATGGGGTGGAAAAAGGAGAGATAAACTGAAGTGACAATAAAATGTCCCTTTGATACTTTCACGTAAAAAAGAAAAAGAAAAAGGAAAATAGAGAAGAAAGTGTGAAGTTGTACGAACGTCCAGAGAAACTTTATCGTTAAAATCTTCATACTTGAAAACAGTCAGTGCGCAAGCGCAGTGTGTTTTCTGCAATGATAACAACGCTTTTGCGAAATATATTTTTAGTCGACTCGATAATCGAAAGGCACAAAAGGAAAAAAATCAAACTAAAAAATGCTGAAATAAGGTACAATGGAAAGCTGAACGAAAAAAAAAAAAGAACCGGAGAGAAAATTAAATTGTCATGAGACTGAAGAAACAAAGAAATCTCCCTTACTTTTGTACAAACAAGAAAGAAAAAGAGAAGAAAGACTGAAGTTATGCGAACGTCTAAAGAAACTTTAACTATGATATCTTTTATATCAGAAAACAGTGCGCAAGCGCAGTGTGTTTTCTGCAATTATGACAGCGCTCTTGTGATATTTCCTTGTTTGTTTGTTAGTCGATGAGAGGTTTAAATACGATGTTCCAAGCAAGTACGAACTTACATCGATTCATCGGAGGGAATTGTGTACTTTGCATCCGTAACTCTCGGTGAGTATGCTATGCATTGCTTTCTTCAAAAAGTTTCATTCGAAAATGTACACAAGGAAATAAATGTTTACGTCAAAAATTGTAATAAAATGTCATTCTGCTACTCTAACTCACTAGATAAAGATTCTCTGTAGGATTCTATTAGGAGCATTCCAGACGATTTACATCATTTCACATCATGTAGTATATAAATCGATAGTGCCATGTATAGATTTATGAAATTCATTGTGGTCTTTGAGCAGATAAACCACAGGTCTAAAAACCCGAAACATAATACGGTGAATGTAATTCCATTATAATACTTATTTTGATATACTTGCTTTTGAAATTCACCTGTGCAGAATTCATGCATGGTGTCATCTTTGGTTCTGCTCCCTTGATCACCGAACCATTATACATTCTTATGTGAAGCTGCTGTGTAATCATCCTTATTTATTGTGATTGTTTATCAGTTTTGAAACCATTCTTATTCCTCATCCAGTAACCAATTTAGTGATGTTAAAATGCAAAAAGTCTGAAAATCATCCGAAAGTCGCCTATAAGGTCTGCATTCCACATAACGGAGACTAGAGCCCGATGGGTCACAGTGCGAAGCGAATGGGATTCCAGAATCTCACAGTACATCGGTTTAGAATTTGCACTGTTTGCTGGATGACTAGCTGCAAAATCTTCAATCTTGAAATCCTTAATGAAATGTTCATAAAAACGTTTCTACTCTACATCCCAAAATATGACAATATCATTTTTATGCAAGCTACTCGAACATATCATACTAAATGTCATTTTCATCAGTCAGTATTGGGCAAAAAGACTCTTATGTGTAAATTTTGCATAAATTATGTTACATAGTTATGAAATATACATGAAGGAAAGATATCATGTGTTATTCAACTCGGACGTTTATTCATTACCAAAACTACGGAAAGAATGTTTTCACGGGTTTTTTTTTTTCTCTTGCTGTTGACGTTTGGCACCAGATATGTTTTGTAGTTTGCTACATAACTATCTCAAAATATCATTTTTTAAATGATGACATGATAATGTATAGGCCCACTCCAACTTGTTTCTAGATGAAATACACTGATCACCACTTTCTCTACGTGATGTTTATGTTATTAGCTGCAATCACATCTGCGTACCTACAAAGAATGGCTGGGAACATCGTTCGAGTTTTTATTACCTTCATGCTGCTAAGAGGCCACTACCAAGCCACCGGTAAAGACACCGAAAAACACCTCATGGTGGACAGTATATCGCTTACGTCTGCGTCGTCTGACGGTATCATGTCAGTGGATCGCCCAGTCAAGATTTCTACCGTTTCGACGGGGTCTCTACATCCAAATCATCGTCATCTTCTAAAGAATCGGGGAGAAATGTATCTCACAACTTTGATGGAAGAACTTGTAACTCAAAGCTATGAAAGTAAAGACGCCCTGACGAACCCCACAGATGAGGTTAATCTTGATGAGCCTGAAGACATAGAAGGGGTGGAGCCAACATGGGCGTGGCGGCCATTGACCTGGACGTGGATCACGGTTGCTCAGACCACGGCTGTCGTGCTGGGGATCACTGGCAACGGTCTTGTCATCCTTGTCGTCTTCCAAAGAAGGCACAGACATCGCTCAAGCAACACCTTGATCGGAGCGTTGGCTGTCGCCGACTTTTTGACGTCCGTCTTCATGACTCCTCTCCCGTTTCAAGTGTCTAGATTACCTGCCTCGTGGCTCGGAAATCTGTATTGTAAGGTGATATATACGTCACTTTTCATGTGGCTTTCTATCGATGCGTCAATACTTACTCTAACTCTGATACAACTAGAGTTGTACCTTGCCATAGCGTTTCCACTAAAGTTTAAGATGCTTGTAAGGCGCAAGAGGATTGTGGGCTCCATCATACTCATCTGGCTCTGTGCAGGTGCTATGTGCTTGGACATGATTATCTTGTCGAAAGTAGAAGGAGGGGAGTGTGTGCTGGTTGATCAGTCTGTCAGTGTGCAACGAGCTTTAGCCTTCATATTGTATATATTCCACATCATAATCCCGATTGTCACCATGATGACGAGCCAAGTACTGGCAGTTTGCGCGCTAAAACGTCAGTCTAACCTCAACCTTCAAGAACACACTCGCAAGGAGAGGTCAAACCCCAGGTCCACACATCTTGTCGCCAGGAAACGCATGCTCCAGATATTCTTCATCGTGTTTGTTGTGTATATAATTTGTTGGGGTCCTCTGTTCACGAGTTATCTCGTTCACATATTTGGTATCCTCTCGGAATCATACTTATACTCGCCACTAGATCGTGCGTTTATTGTCCTAGCATTCTGCAATTCTTGCGCGAATCCATTCATATACGCCATGAGAAACCCCAACATTCGAAGGCTTGTTAACTTTAATTCTCAGTACATCAGCATTGCCTGACTTACGGAGAACAAATACAAAATTCAACTCAGACGAAGTGTGAGAATTAGTTGAACATGAGCTAGTTGGCTAATAAATTTGAAAAGTTAATTGATTTTCACAATCTTGACGTCACTTCCTTTAACTCTATCTCATATTTCAGTGCTCACATTGTGCAAGTGGTTTTTTTTTTCGCTTGTGATTAGAGTTGTGAAATGTCTTTAGGGAGTACAAGTAATACAGTCTCCATGAACCTGAGATATTCTATCGGATATGTCTCCACGACGTCTCCCAAACGTCTCTTTTGTTGAGGCCAAAATGCGGAGACTTTTCAAGACGTCGCGACTTTGTTTCATGGCGACCCGTATACCGGCGACGATGTGGGGATGTCGCGGAGATGTCTCCGAAAAGACGTCTGAGAAGACTTCTCGAAGACATCGCACGACGTCCCTGCGACTTCCGGACGATTAAGTTGTCATCTTGTTTGGAAATCGCCCTGGATTTGCCTTCTCACAGAGAGCGCAAATGGACCATTCTCCCAAAAAGTGTGCAAAACTGCGATTTTCATGTCGCCAGCATGTTCATACAGTTTAAATCTATATTTTGTCCCTCAGAAATATATTCTTTTTTTAGTTAAATTCATCCGAGAGGTTAGACCTGTAAAATACATATCAATAAAGCTATTGGGACATCCGGGATAATATTAGAAATACGATCCGAAGTTTGATGTAACCCTAAATACCCCATGTCGCCAGAAAAAGAAGTGCCTCTAGTGCCTTACTGACAAATAATATTACATAACAATATGATGCTTTGCTTCATTTAGAAAAAAAAGTATGCTGTAAATAAAAACAAAGCTCAGATAGTTTTGAATACTTAATGTAATGATTAATCACACAACAGAAATTGTTGGAGAAAATTAATATTTTTATTGTAGATAATAGTGTGAGAACGGCGACGGCACATCAAACATGTCAGATACGTTACCAATCAAAGGACCATTGTGCAGCAAGGTTAACCGCGACGCGCTTTTGCGCGAGGATTTAACAGGTTGACAACGTGCTCTTTATGACTTACTTAGAGGACATATAGTTCTAAGAGGAATTAAAAGTTTATTTGATGAAAATCGGTTTTGAAATGGCCGATATATCCAAAATGAAGTAAACGAAAGAGGTCCTATCAAAATGTGATGGCTCGTCTACTTTTATTTGGACATCTTTCTTTTACTTTATTTTGGACATCTCAGTTATTTCAAAACCGATTTTATCAAATGAATACTTAATTCCTCTTAGACAGTTAGAGTTGTATGCTCTGAAGTATTTCGTATATGTGACCGTGCATCACAAAACGAACAAAAAGTCGCACCCCTTGATTTTACAGGAGGACTCAAAAATGGTGAAATGGGTCAACCGAGTCAATATTGAGTTTTTATATTTTCTGAAAGAGCTATTCTTCTATTACATTATTCTTTAGTTTTGGATCATAACATTGATGGGAAAGTATGTTTTCGGCAGTTTTTCTACAACCCTTTTATGGGAGAGATTAGAATGATCGGGTTTGTCTTAGAGTCCCCTCTATGTTGAAATCCTTTCCACACTCTTCACTTTCAAGTCAAATAACTTGAGAAATAACACGACTGCTTTGAAAGTTGGCATTAATCGTGGACAGAATTGTTAATAGAACATGCTCAATTTCAGCTAAATCTGATAATCTCTTCATTGTTGATGCTCTGGTGGTTTACATCCTGTGTTTTGTCCCTTTCATTGTACAGCTAGCACGGCTTGGTAAAGATTAAGCGCTTGAATATAGACCCTGTACTTCAGAGCCTCTTATTTTCTCAGTTCACACTTTTGAGTCCAGAGTGTGTGCTTTCTTTCTAGTATTTATATAGGTTAGGGGAGTCCATTTGAATTGAGTTATACATCATTTCAAAGCTTAGAGTCTGCTCTTTACGAATCTGCCCTTAACTAAAAATCCATGACTGACGACTTTTTGTTGGTTTTGTGATGCAGGGTCATGTGGATTTCGATTATCTTGCAAAAAGTTAAAACCTAAATACTTATCTAAACCAGAACTCTACCATCCCTTGAATTGTGGCATTTACAAAAAGGGTTATCAAATATACGTTACACATTCATTTTATTGCTGCTTTGTTATGTTGTGTCTTTTTTTGTGTGTGTTTTGTTCAGAATTTAGTATACGGTGATAATTTGGTTACAGTTCGTTATTCCGAAGGTTCGTTATTCCGAAGGTTCGTTAATCCGAAAATGAAAAAAAGCCCGTTATTCCGAAGGTTCGTTACGGACCCTATTTCATTGTCGGATCAACGAACCTACGGATTAACGAACCTTCGGAATAACGCCACAAATGTTCGGATTAACGAACCCGTTTCATTTTCGGATTAACGAACCTCTAGGTATAGGGAATTTGTGTGTTTCGGATTAACGAACCTTCGGAATAACGAACAGCACCCGATAATTTTCGGTTGGATCTGTATCTGGTTTTACGTTATTCGCCTCCTTAACTGTTTGATAACGTGGCGGCTCAATAACGAAAAAATGAACGTCTCTGACTCCTTAAAAATCGATGAAGAAAAATTCATGCTCATAGGTGTTTTGAAAATCATGCAGCCCCTATCAAAATCTCTAAGAACATATAACTATGAACAAAGATATTAACCAAACCGGAAAACGTTTTTCTATAATGGTCTGTTGTTTAATGCTACAGTTTTCAGAAATTTTGATAATTGTAAATCCAGTGTAATGATCGAGCTTACTTATGCACCTTGTACCTTTCCAGAGGTTGCAAAGATGAATCTGGTTTACTGATTTATGTGTGTATTAATTAGCATTATTAAGAAAACCTCCACATTTCGTAAAGTTTTGCATTTGAACACCAATAAATTGGTTATATCGGGCAAAATTGGTTATATTGGGTTAGGAGTTTCAGAATTGATAGGTTGAGGAATAAGAATGTTTTCAAAATTCATGACAAATCACAATGAACGAGGATGATAACATAATGATATGCTTAAGGAAGCAAAAACAAAAAGAAAGAAAGAAGGAAGCAGGAATAAATCCTTTGTAAGTGAACTTGTTAAACAAGTGGTATTGTAATGGAATGCCATTGCCACATTACTGGAATATGTCAGCCTCCTACATTAGTATATAATCATACTTGTTCAGAGTAATTTGTTTTGGAGTTTTCAGAGCATTGGTTCATCTGCTCAATAAACAAGGACCACAAAAGAAATATTCCACAAATCTAGACATGACGCTTTTGATATATGTACTAATTATATAAATAATTTTGAATGCCCCTTTAAGTCTATATTGCTGTATATATATATATATATATATATATATATATATATGTATATATATATATGGGAAAATTACATTTAAAAAAAAGACATTTTGTTTACTAGTGCCAAGCGTTCAGTGATCGAGAGCTAGAGCAATGCATTAATTGAAGTGAGTGCTTTGTGGCCATTTTTTTTTGGTCAGATGCAGGTGTATTTATCAGCTCTTCTTGGAAAAACAAAATGTTTACCTTTGATATGTTCTAAATGGGAAAGACATTTAGATAGTCCCTCTGAAACTGCCGAAATGGAAAAGTATCACATTATGATATTTCGTTTTACTGTGGACATTGGGTTGAGATATTTTCAGTATAAAATAGTAAATAAGATTTTGTTTTTAAATAAGCAACTGTACAAGATGAAAAAAGTCATTAGTGATAAATAGTCGTTTTGTAAAGAAGAGTTGGCAGATACCGTACATTTCTTATATGAATATGAAACTAGTAAGTCAATCTGGAATGAAACTGAAAAATGGATAAACAATGAAGGTTTTTGAGCACAGATAAAATCTAGTCTGGAAAATATTATTTTTGGTTTTAAAGAAAAGAGAAATTATGCTGTAAATTGTGTTGTGATTTAGATTAAATAACAACTGTTTGTACAAAAGTTAAAAAACAAAAGGGCTTTTTACACTTGCAAATTTCTGCTTAGTCCCGTACCAACGGTGGGGCTAGGGGGGGGGGGGGGGGCTTAGCCCCACCGTTGGTACCGGACTTTCCTTAGCTCACTTTCTGTTACACTTGTTTTTGCCAAAGTGGGCTAGCCCCACCGATAATCCCGTACTCTCTGGCCCTGCAAAATAGCAGGGTTAGCACCGCAATTACGGTGCTAACCCCGCAATTGTTGTGCCAAGCAAGCGAGTGTAAACAGAACGAAAAAATAATCCGGGGCTAAGCGACGGAGACGAAGTCCGACCCTCACTGACCAACCAGAAACGAGGTGGAATCAAGTGCTGCCGGTGCGTGCGTGTACTTATACAGTGCACAGCGTAATCATGAATATTCATGTGGTTTTGAAAGTACGGGACTAAGAAATACGAGTGTAAAAAGGTCAGTTTTCTCCTTGGCCCAGGACAACAGCTTAGTACGGGACTTAAGAGCTGAAAAAATTGGTACAAGATTAACGATTGTCCTGGGTCAGAGAAAGTACGGGGTTAAGAAACACAAGTGTAAAAAGGGCTATAGTCCCTAGGTTTAACACTAAGAAGAAAAAAATTATTGAATATTATGCAGAGGAGAGATATATTTATTCTGTTTCGGGTACTCTCAACAAGTTCAGTTTAAAGTGGCAGTCACCACAACATTTGTTTGTGTAAACGTTCACGAGAGAAATGTTAAGAAAAAAAGGAGACTATGGTTGAGTGTTTTGAATTTGTATTATGTTGACCTGGAGAAAATAGAATAGTCCATGGAGGGCTAAAAAGTTTGGATTTTTTTTTTTGTCAGAAGGCAGCACGCAGGAGTTGATTACACAGTATTGCCTTCTTTTACCTCTTTCTACTGGCCAAGCAGCTATTATTTTGTCACACCCTACCATGTCGCAGTGATGTCAAACTGTGAGATTAGAATATATTCTACAATTCGAATGCAGGAGATGTTTTGGTTAAAAAGCATTTAGTTGGTACATAGAGTGTCCCACAGAGTGTTCACAATGTGTTCACCTACACGTGAAAACATTCGATTTTAACAGTGTGAAAATGATTTTATATTGTCTGTGGTTTTGTTTTTCACAGAAAGTTCACGTTGTAATATTCTGTTACACAATATGAATGGATGATTCACAAACTGTTCATTTAACAGTGTGAAGAGTTTTCACACTGTGTTTATAATGTGTTCACACTGTGTTTCACACTGTGTTTCAAATTGTATTTTACACTGCTGGACACTGTGTTAATTCTTTCCAGCAGGGAGATACAATATGTTCTTGAACTGCATTGAAGTGAATTCAGAGATATGCACTTTACCTGCCATTTATCTAGAGACATGAATATATTGTGTATTGAATTGACTTTCTGTATTAAGTTAGTCAATAAGTATAAAGATAACATGTATTCTCAAGATAAGTGTTGATATAGTGGATTTAGCAAGTTTAGACATTGACCGTTGTACATTTATTTAGAAGCAGTGCATTCGCAGGCCAATGCATGATGGCATGTTCAGTGAATTGTAGTAATGAAGACAAACGAAGAATCGGTTTTGATTTTCAATGTGCATTAAGACTCCATGGTGTACCTTAATATATAAGCACTGGTGATGTTTAATAGAATCGGGAATTCCAATTTTCAAAGTAGAGCAATGTCTTAAGCTGTTGATGAGACACACTTTGTTTATATCAATGCAGGAAATGTTTTTGATAGAATAATTGTCTAAAGATAACCTGGACAGTAGACTGTTACAGTCAATTAAATACATTTCCCCACACTGCTTTTCAGTAGGGTCAGGACCAACAAACCCCGGGTGTATTGAGAGTTTCACCAGCGTTACAGCCAGAACACTCTCAACAAACCCCGCGGGTGTATTGAGACTTTCACCAGCGTTACATCCAGGACACTCTCAACAAACCCCGGGTTTACTGAGAGTTTCACCGGCATTACAGTCAGGACACTCTTCTTTATGCGTTCCCAGGGCTCGTGTTTACCATTAGGCCTGCTTCCTGCTATGGTCGACGCAGCCTACAACGTCAGTTATATAACGAGGCTGCATTCGTCTTGAAGAACATCGTTCTTGCCTGCGACATTTTAAGCCACCAGCGTTCATCCCTTCGTCGTTCTACATGCATGATAAGAACTGATTCCGATATATAGAACATAAAGTAAACTGGTATTAACATAAAGCAAATTGTTAATGTAAAGCCAGTATTTAATTATCTCCATGATTATCATGGAAAGATGCTGGGATTATGCAATTTTGAACTTTGAACATAATTTATGTTCAAAGTGAACAAAATATAAGTTTTCCTTTACGAGTTTACTTTCACTCTAACTAACAAATAGAATGTGCAAAAAAGGAATAAAAGTGCACTTTTGATTTTAACTACCGATTACGAAGCCCTCCGAAAGATTCATTATAAGAACTCGTATGGTATATGATAGTAACGACATTGATGATAAACAGCATTTACGTATCGCCATTGTCTGTTGAGCATTTTCAGGCGCTCGACTCCCATCATGCTGTGTCAAACATCCTCCATAAAGTTGCTGGGGAAAAAATAGATATTCAGAACAGATTTGGAGGTTGTTACAATTCCGAAGTGGGATTGGTAGAGAGTTCCACATACAGATATGGCGTGACCAAAGAAAAGACTCTATCCCTACAGTTTTTAAGGCGGGTAAAACATTGGGCACATGAACAGTCAGTCCTGTACATCGTAATCCTGGCCTTCGCTGACGTACACTCATAGTGCAGATATATTATGTAGCGAAGAGACAATTCATGAAGAGCGTAGTTCAAATAAGTGAGCAGCAATCAAGATCTTATACTGCACTCTACGATTTCTACGTTGCACATGCAGCCAATGAAGTGTTGGTGAGATACGGTCAAACTTCATGGTGCCTGCAAGAAGGCGTGATGCGGCAGCACTCTGGATGAATTTGTTTGCTGATGATAATCAAGAAGTTAACAGAAAGAAAATAAATACTCATATTGAACAACCGTTTTCATTATTCTTCGTTATTGTGTCAGTTTCTTAGCCGCTCGCGTAAAATGAGAACACACATTTTTGAAAGAATGAGTCACATTTGGTGTATAAATTCGTAATAATTTCCAACCATATTTCCAACATCAAGACGCTACATTTGACTTATCGTACCACTCTCTCTCGTGATTCCGTCATGGATTATGTTCTCTGTTATTATTCAAAGTTCAAAGTTCAAATTCATTTTCATTCCCATCAAATAAACAGAGAAATTTTAACAATGTAAATCAGAACATATATTGTAATATTGCAAAGCGTAAATTAACAAACTACATGTGACAATGAGTAGAAAAATGAAGAAACCATATTTGTATATTTTTTGAATATACGTGATTATGCATAGCACAGATTAAACAAGGACGGGGATGGAAATGGAGGGTTTCCGCTAAAAAGCTTGTACGATATGGGACCCTTAGAAAACAAACCCAACATATTATATATTTTCATCCCACGCATGTTTGACCAATGGGATTACTTGAATTTGGAACACTTGACAGAGAGATGTTTTTCTTCCAACATCCATGCCGTGGTACAGTACTATCACATAAGGCGTTGTCACATCAGCCCGATGTTTCGAAATAGCGCGATATTTTCTGACTTTGGAAATTAAAAAATATCTCGAGCTTGGATTTTTATCGGGCTGAAGTGAAAACGCCTATAGATATGTGCCTGTCTTTTTCGTTACCACTTTTTACATACCGGCGATTGGAGTTGATCAAGGTATCGCTCGCATCTATCGGCCACGTGAGTAGCTAGCAAGTTCTCGTGCATGGCCCACATCCATCACTGTCCGTGCATACACATCGCAAAATTACGGACGCATTACTTAATATTGCTTGTTCAAGTTCAATTTTAAATGAGATTTTATTTCCATTAGCACATTTTTGTTAATGGAACCATTTTTGATATCTTGGTCACTCCCACAAATTCTAACCATTATTCATTTTCTCTCTCCATATTGAAAACATGGTTTGTCCCTGCAAGCTATATGTGTTGAATATGAACAGAGAAAAATGGACTGTGTGGGTTTGCCGTAGTCTGTTAGTGGGAGTGACCACGTTATCGGACAGGTGGCCATTTGATCACTTTAATTGACAGATCTCATTCATTCAGTGAGACATGCATTGTTCCTTTATATGACACTCAAATTTGGAAGAAAAAAATGCAATGATATTTGCCATTGTTGTCTTTAAAGATCATGTGCTCATCCATTGTCATTCATGCATGACTTCTTTCTTTACATCCAATATTGTGCTCCTCATAGCTGATTAGTATGAAATAGTAGCCCTCCAAAGTTAGATTCCTTTGTTTTTGGTATATCTGAATGCATACGTGTGTGTGTGTGTGTGTGTGCGTGTGCATCACGAAACCAGCAAAAAGTCGCACGCCCTGATTTTGTGTGAGGACTCATAATAGGTGAAATGAGTCAACCTGGTCAATCTTGGGGTTTTCATATTTTGTGAAAGAGCAAGTCTTCTACATTATGCTAATGAAAGTTTGGAATCATAAATTGGAAAATTGTGCAAAAAACCCTTTACACACTCTTCACTTTCAACTCTGATGACTTTTAAAAGGATGAGACTACTGCTTTGAAAAATAGGGTTAGTCATGGATGATAATCTCTTCATTGCTGCTTATATGAAGTTTTATATCCTGGTTTTTTGACACATTCCTTGCACACAGCACGGCTCACGGTCAGATTTTAAGCACTTGAATAGCCCCTACACTTCAGAGCCTCCGTTTGTTTGTTTTTTCCAATATTTAGAAAGGTTAGGAGGGTCTATTCGAATTAATTCGGTTAATTTATTTGAATCATTTTAAAGCTTAACGTCTGCTCTTCAAGAATCTACTCTTTACTAAAAATTCATGCCTGGCGACTTTCTTTCTTGTTTGTTTGTTTGGTTTTTTTATGCAGGGTCACATATGCACACACAGACACACACACAGACACACACTGACACACACAGACACACACACACACACACATATATATATATATATATATATATATATATGCATGAAATGTTGTGTATACGGTTGCTCTTATATTCGCACGAAATGACATATTGCTTTGTAGCAATGTTATTTCACATCTATATAAGTCATGTTATAAATATCGCTGGCAGTGGCACATTTTATAGATCCTGATGAAGGTGGAATACTAATTACTCCTATGTAATAGGCCTATATATATATATATATATATATATATATATATATATATATATGTATCATGGCTCGACACTAACTTTCTTGTTTGGTGGCCCGATGCGGCCACCAAAATCCTAAATTTCAAATTTTTGGTGGCCCGAGAGAAAAATTGGTGTCCCGAAAAAAACCCAATAAAAAAACATAAAAGTTCTTTTTTTTTTAATGAGTCAAATATTTAAGATTTATGATAGTAAGAATTAGAAGTTGGACATATCTACTCATAAATAAACTTCAACAAACTTGCAACACTCACTCTCAGGCACTCATTCAGTCCTTTTCATCCAGCCTTTGAACAAATTTAACTGCTGATTTCCGGCGCAAAAAGTTACGAATTCATTGACATACTTTTCAAAAAATTTTGGTGGCCCGACTTTCATTTTTGGTGGCCCCGGGCCACCGGGCCACCGTTAGTGTCGAGCCCTGTATATATATATATGTGTGTGTGTGTGTGTGTGTCTGTGTGTGTGTGTGTGTGTGTGTGGATGGGTGGGTGTGCGTGCGGGCGTGTGTCTACCACAAGTGTCCGAGTTTATTCATACACTGAACACACGTAGTACATGTAATAAAATGCAACCCGACCCTGCGTTAGGTTTCATCGGGAAAAAAAATCATAATAGTTCTATATAATTTGTAAGTTAAGTTTAAAACTTTGTGAAACATGTTCAAGTTCGTTTCAACCAGAAAGTGTAGACATGTCGGGGTTGAAATCACCTTCTTTTGTGCTCAGTATCCTCACATTACAACTTTTGTAAGGGCTCAATTTTAAAGAAGTGCCAAACTCTGCATAATGAGCTGCGTTATGATGTTCAAAAGAAATGGAGAAACTCTGAAGGCATGTGTACTTTTTAGATTGATAGCAAACATTATGTACAATGCCAGTTAACCGTTCAGAAAATGGTATATTCTGACACTGCCCTCCGGGAAACTTGAGCATGGCAGTTTAGCTTTCTCACTCCCTAATACTCAGATAATTATGTTTGTTTGTCGTTTTTTTTTTCTTCGAAGCATTCAGTTGAATCATACTACACCTGTTGTTTGTTTCATTTCTATTTTAATGACAATTTCGAGACTCGATCTAAGAGTATGTGTAGTCCTTTCATGCTGTGTAGCTTAATTTGTGTTTTTTCTGTCTTTTGAAACATGTTTAAGAATGTCTTTAAAGATAGGCATGATTGTCCTATACGAATAAAGTCAAAGTCATTACTGAGCGTACGGTATGCGTAATTTCCAAGCGTTCTTCCCATTATAAACATGCACTAAAAATACGTAGGAAGATAAAGGCTCTCAAAACATGAGTGGATGTATGCATACCAGAGATGTACCTTTAATAAACCCAAACACGAATAACATCAAGATATAAGAAAAAAAAATACACACAAACCCATGAAGTGATAAAAGTAGTAAGACTTAACTTGTATTTGAAAATAATTGAGAGATGAGTAATTGGTAGAAGAATACAACTGATTAAATTTACATCACCCTACGTCCCTTATCTTAATTATGAGAAAAAAATGTGATGTGCGTTGTATGTTTCCTTTTTTTATTAAGAATCTCAAGATGTTATTGTATCTGCATCAACAATAGGAATAGGGGGTTCTTTAAATTCAAACTAGACATTATTCATCTACTGCGATTATGTATTGTTCGCGCTTGACGTATCTTAAAGTCACTGCCCATAAACTGCATGCGTTCATCAAAATCATTGGCATTTGATGGCTGAATTATAACTCATATCATATTATCACACTACACCTTTACAATGTTATTTCTTCTCATAGAAATGAATTGCCACACAAGTTTTGCAAGAATCACTTGTAGGTAAAAGGAAAGCAAGTAAATATTTACCTTTCTGATATAACTAGTTATTTTCCACTTTTCCCGAGTTTAAGAGTACAGAAAATATCAACCGACAATCCACAACCCATACTAAGCTAGCAAATATTAATGAAAAGATAAGAATTTTAGCTCTGCATTGACTTTCTTCATTCAAATTAAACCATTTGAGTTCAGTATTGAATTATCTCATATTGTGGCTTATATTCAAGGCTGTTGGTCTATTTTTATCTAACACCGTATATTCTTCATTTAAAAGGAGGAATAATTATTGATAGTCAGTTGAGCACCACGCTTTAATGCGTAAAGAGATTTTGTCTCGAAGTCGACAATCTAATGATCATAAGCGCCAATTCAACATTCCGTCAGATGCTTCGCCATGTTTCAGAGGTAGTTAAGCTTTGTAACCACGCATTTATTCAAATCAACACTTTTTCAGTGAGTAAGATCTCCATTTTAATCTCGTTGGTAAAAACAGAATTCCAGTACAACGTTATGGCCGGATGACTGCAGACCTTGGTACGGGTGGACTGCGGTCTGGGAATCTCTATTGTTGTCATCTTCGTTGTCGTATCGGAAGTATTCCTCCCTCACACTCATTCCATAAACCTACAAATAATTGGTAAAACGCAAAACACGTGCAATATCATTCTTATGCCTTCTTGATCAGCTGATGAGAAACAGAATGGTAAACGTTTTTTGTTATTGTTTTTTTCTGTAGAAGCAGACAAAATATTTGCTAATATTTAGTGAAATCCTATTTTCGTCTCATTTGAGAACGACGGATAATTCATCTGAGAACTTAGATCGCATGTAGCATATCATTATGCTCACGCTTATTCTCGTATCTTCCTACAAGCATTGGCTAAGTTGAGTAATCAAGTACGGTGACCATTATCAATGCAGCCTAACATCATTGATGCCGCCTGACCATCTTCTAAAACTCACAACCCCAGTATCCCTGTGATGTAAACTTCCTTTCCTTGATCAATATTTAAATTTGTCATCCAGTCCACAGATATCGTGTTTCACAAATCAGACCAGGTAATTTTCAAACCGGCTGAAATACTGCATAGGGCTCGGTACAGATTTCGATTATACAATATCATCACAATCTTCTTTTTGATGATTATTGTTTGCGTTCCAGAGATTATAACCAGCAGGAGTGCAGACCATAGATGACAATATAAGTATTTGATTGATGATGAGAACATTCAAGTTTTAATTCATCATTTACCATTTGCACATGAAACAAAAACCCAGCTTTAGTTCTTCAAAATAATTCTGAGTAAGTTCGAGGTAGAAACTACCGATTAAAAAAAAGAATAAGTACAATGAATGTTAAGCATTGTTGCATATAAAATATTTAAAGTTTTAATTTAAAAAAGATCAAGACTAAACCATCTATGGTTATGGTTTAATGGGTAAATAGTCATACATCTCGTTATATTTTAGGTTTTGTAACGATTTTTTATATGGTAGTACGTTTTGTGATACATCTAACCTACACATATGCGTCAAATGTGATATACTGAACATTTTTTTCAGTTTATTTTCAAATTACTGCACCCAATGGTAAACAGTAACTTTAAATAAACAATACATGACTCACAATTCCCATATATATAAGGATAAGCGGCCTGTCTAAAGCGGCCACCCAGAGTTCTTGTTAATATCAATATATCAATATATATATATATATATATATATATATATATATAAATATATATGTTTATATATATAATTAGAGAGAGAGAGAGAGAGAGATAGACTTACTTGTTGGCAAGTTCCATAACGACTTAACAGAACAAAACTTTGGTCTGTTGGCAGATAAATTTCGTTGTTAGTTGCTCCATCGTTGCGGCAACAGAAATACAACCTGGTGTTACCTCCAAAGCTTCCGTCAGGAACCTGCCCTCCATGAGAGTTGCGGTTGTTGTCATCTTCGTCGTCCCAATAGATGGAGCCCTCATCAAAATCTATTCAATTAAAAAGAACTTAAAATCATTCAGTTTCATTTTGAAAATTTTCTGGGGCTGCTATCATTATCAACCCCTGACTGATATTGCAGACTCCTTCGGGTTTTTTCTCTCTCTAGCTGGAAATAAGTATACAAATTCATTGAAGGGGAATTCCAGAAGATTTTCATAATTTTGATTTGATTTTATTGGTTCCTGCATTATATCATTGCCCAAGTAGATACATACACATTACATTATATACATTGTTGGTGTCATGTACAATATAACAAAGCAAATTTCTTCATTGCCTTTACAATGTACAACAAAACATTTATCAGCGATGCAATGAATAACACAGAAGGGCTACAGCTTAGGCATTGCTTGATTTGGACAGTGCTATGTATAGATTTGTGCGATTAAAGGGGATGGCTACTTTTTTTTTGCAGTGGGAATAAGTGGGAATGCTGGGGGATGATTGTTCCAATCCTTCTGGGATTCATTTAAGAGTACATCATATATCTATTGTTGTGTGAAAATTATTTGCTTTAGAATGGTCTCATAATATGATATTATTCAATTAATGTGCAGTTCAATGTTTCCAGGTTAGCATGCCTGTACAGTGTCGGGGCGATCGTTAGCCATGTTAACGGCCCTTTAACGATCGCCCCGACACTGTACAGGCATGTGACATATTTGAACTTTAATAAAAAAATCATGCTACTAAAAAAAGTTACCCAAGGTCTTGGCAACCAAACTAAATCTACTTCAGCACCCTTGTAGAACACGAATTCACAAACACACATAAAAACTTGTACTTCCACGTCATGTACATAGTCTATTACATTGTCTACTGAACTATGATGTCATAAACGCACATCTATGATATACAGTACAATAGTGCGCTCTCACTCTCTCTTTTCCTCAAACGCACACACATACACCAAAAACATACTCTCGGGACAGTCTCCTCGCTTGTAGATGCAGTAGGAACCCGGCTGCCAAATCCACTGGTAGTCGTACATGTTGCTGACAGTCTTGATGCAGAACTCATCTCGCCTGTTGTTACTACCCTTGTAACCACTCATGGTAAAGGGGTTGCTCCAGTAGTTGTTGCTGTTGTCGTCTTCGGTGTCGTGATAGCGATAACCATCGTCCCAATCTCTCGGACAGCCAGTTGTCGGCTTTTGAAGACCATATGTGCCAACAGGCCATGTGATGGGGATTGTAACCCCAGGATCTACATAACAACAGAGTAATGATAAGAATAATAATGATAATAATAATAATTGACACTGCTAATATAGCGCATAACACAAAGTGATAATGTCCCTATGCGCTAAAAAAAACAAACTCGAAACGATTATACAAATTCCAATTACCGTGATGGTACCGAGTTTCAAGTTTGCTTACACCGAAAACAAATGCGTTTTCAAAGCAGACTTAAATATACTTATATCAGTGATTTGTCTTAATTTCTGAGGTAACTTATTCAATTCAGTAGGGGCATTAAAAGCAAATGTTCGTTCTCCGTAAAATTTGGTGCTTTTGTTCGGAATAACAAATATATCTTTGCTTTTTGAACGAAGGTTCCTCTCTGGTGTGTAGATTTGAAGTAGCTCCCTTGAATAATGTGGAGCAAACATATGTAAAAACATTCAAATGCTAATAACAATATCTTAAACTGAATCCGATTTTTGACTGGAAGCCAGTGTAATAAGCTTCTTAAAAAGTGTCCATGGGGGAATATACGTCTGAAAACAAGGTACCTGTATCGTTCCAATGGGAAATTTACGGGTGTATATTGGATGTGCGTAGAAAACGGGTCATTGGGGGGCATTTAGGTATATCTGCTTTTTCTTTAAAAGAGCTGTATTTTCTCATGAACATACAGAATTTCGCAGTATAACATGCATTTTGAGCTCTTGTCAGTTCAATTCTGCATTGAGCCCATATCAATTCATAATTTTTCAGAAAGGACAATATTTGCATTTTTCCTAATATCTTCCATGCCCTTTATCAAAATTCCCCCAAACTATCATTTATCACGAAGGACAGTAAGCTATTTCATGTGCCATCTGAAAGTATGAGAATGACACCTGGCAACAATATCATCCATACGTTGCAGGCACTCCAATGAACCCCACATTTAAAATAGCACTTAAACGTCAGAGTAACACCTTGATTACTTTTCCAACCACAACCTAAGTTCTCCTCAAAGCTTCAGAAGTAACAGTTTTGTGTCGAATGCCACTACATCATTAAGGGGGAAAAATCCAGTCCAAACATAAGTTAGTCTGATAAAAAAAAAGAGTAAAATCGTACGAGTTCAACAGTAAACATTTGCCTGAAACCGAGTGGAAAATAAGGAAGTTATGACATTTGAAGTTTCGCTATTTTTTTTTTGGGGGGGGGGGGAACAGTTCTTGAACAGTCAATAATTATGAATATGCAAATACCAAAGTTATTCATGTCATCGCCTCACAACTATAACCTTGTAGTTTGTAAATAACATTTTGAAATTTCTAGTTTTTCATTCAAACGCAATTATGCGCGAGGCTCAAATCCTGATATATTTAAGTGATCACTATTCTGAGGTTATTTTGCCAGGAAATACTTCATGTGTCAGACTTCAATGACAGAAACATTAAATTTTTGTTATTTTTGTACACAGTCAAAATTGGGAGGTTATGACATGGTCAGGTCACTCATTTGTTTATTCAAATCCACTGCACAAGAATAGTTTTGCAGAAATTAGGATTTCCCCTTTAATGCGAGAACATCCTTTGCTTCTACTGCATTCTAATCATCTTAAATGATACAATCGATTGTTATGCTTGAAGCTAAAATTGATATTTGTCTTTACATGTAATGATCATGGTTTGGCAAAATTTTGACAATGCCTTTTCAGGAAATAAATCAGCATTTGAAAATTGGGTCCCATTTGACGAGGTGCCCATTTGAATCAGCTGAGATATTATCACCCTGCAAGGATACTATCGGCCAAGTTTGGTGAAAAATCAGTCCTTGGGTCTTCAATTAAGAGCTGAAATGTCAAATATTTAGGCAGGACTTACGATGGACGCCTGATGATTTATAATGGCAGTAGCTAACTTGATATGTTGGTACATGAGCAATTTCTTTTTATGGGGGGGGGGGAGGGAGGGAGGGGGAGAATCTGTTTACGCACCCCATACAACCAAATTCTTAATCTCCCCGATGCCGTAAAATTTACAGTCATCCCTCGTGAGCTCATGACCGCGAAACCGTGGGGGCCGTGGGGGCTCGGGCCCCCACACTTTTTGTACACCATACAAAGGAATACATAAGGTGTGATCACTTTGGGCCCCCAAACTTTTTTTTTTAGTTTAACCCGGAGCTGTATAGGTAAGTGGCACTAAATAGAAATAAATAGAGATCTTGAAGTGTGAGGGCGGGTTTTTTGTTTTGTTTTGATTCTTGTTTTTTCTTGTTTTTTTTTGCTTGTCAGCTGAAAAAACCTGGAAATGGAAATGGAAGGGGAAGTTTGAATAGTGGTCCAACAAATCCAACCTTACTTGTTGCCACACGTTTGCTAACTAGTGCCGTGTGTATAGTATCTTACTTGTACTTGCTGGTAGACTCCTGTATGTCGCATAGTTCGTCAAAAGCAGTGAGCACTTACTTGTACTGGCTGCCAGACTCCTGTATGTCGCATAGTTAGTCAAAGCAGTGAGCACGTGTCCCTTGACAGAGGCTCGATCCCAGTTGGAAGCACAGTATTGTGAGTAATCACGATTGAGCCAAAATGCATCGTCGAATGCTTCATTCATTGTCATCATAGTCAAACTTATTGGTTCTGAAAGAAAGAAAAAAAAAAGAGAAAGAAAAAACTCAACACCAACAAAATGATCCATAGACTAAACAATAAAACTTGAGAGTAACATGTCAGTAAGATTATTCCTATAAAGGAAGATAATTTTTCATCCAATGGTAATTTACATCTTTTTCGAGATATTTTCTGAAGTTCGCCAAATAATGTCGATTTATTTTCAGTGTGTGTGTGTGTGTGCGTGCGTGCGTGCGTGCGTGTGTGTGTAAAATGGGGGGTGGAGTGCGGGGTGGCTTCATGCGTCAGATGGGTAGGTAGGCCTACTTTATGTATTGTAGAGTAGAGTGATGATATCGTCAGGGGTGGTGGCGGGAAAGTTAAATTCAGTCACTCATGTCTTTGAAAATCAGCGTCCATTCTCGACCAGCTGTGCGACTTCTACAGCGTCACAATACTGTGGAAATACACACACACACACACACACACACACAAAAAAAAAAAAAAAAAATTGTTAAATGGGGACAAAGCGCATTTAGGTCTAGAATGGTTGTATGTAAGGACTGTTCACCATTAAGTGATGTGCTTCCCACAGTATACGACGAGTACTCGCTCCCAAACGAAGTCCCAGAATTCATCTGACTGTTGAAAGTGTCCATATTGACCGAAAGAGAGGCGCTGAAACCTCCGTAGCTCCCTCCAGCGCTGAGGCTATTACTGGTCTGTATAAAGTGATTTCATAGAATTAAACACTTTGAAGGAATGCATTAAACAAATTTCATATTTTCGAAAAAGGCTCATACAGATTTACAAGTACAGTGCATTTCAACGTACTCTTATACACACATTCATATTAGACGAAAAAAAGAAAAATGGAAGTAACATAGTGTGTGCTCAATAATTTAAAGTCGATGAAGCAGAGAGCTATTAAAAATGGAATTATTGTAGTATTCAATCTTGTCATCATAGTTCATAATTATTCATCATCTTTGTACATTCGTAGAATGTCATATGAACGTTACAATAGTTTCATTAATTTGTGAAATGAATTAAATTGCATGCCAACTTTTAACAAATCGTATTCAACCATTGCACGTGAATCCTATATGGTCGGTAACAAGGACACCCTATCACTGATCATGTAAACTGAAAATTATAGAACAAAGCGATTGTGGTAATATTTTGATTCTTTCCGTATTAAAAGCATACTAGTATTCAACAGCTGTGTGTTTGATGTGACGATCTAATATTGGCGAAAGAGAGAACGTGCCACCATTAGATAAAGTACTTTTCAGTTTTGCTGTTCAAGCAGGATTTGTTTGTTTGTTTGTTTGTTTGTTTGTTTGTTTGTTTGTTGTTGTTTTTTTGGGGGGGTAAACTTTTGAATTGAACTCGCGGGTACTTAAAATGTCTCTAATCAGTTTCCAGGTAGCAGGAGGTAAACATAACATGGATCTTTGTTTGTATTAAACGTGTGATGGTGTGTTTTGATTCGTTAGATTACAGCGTTTCGGATGATTGAACAAATTGGAAAATAATTTTAATCCAAAAGAAGGACGAGACACAATGCCTATAATTTAAATTTGGGAGTCAATTTTGAAATATCATAGTAAATGTACCTACCTCTGTAGCAGCGTATTCCACGAAAGACGATGTTTCCGACTCATAATTCACTCCTGAACGTACCCCTACATCCACTTCTGTTACGACGTGCTATTTGAATATCGAATCAATCTATCAATTAATTAATCAATCAAAAAAAATCAATCAATCAATCAGTCAATCAATCAATTAATATTCGCTCTTTCTAGCTTTAATGCTCTGCTGCTTTTGATGAATTGCTTTTCCACATTTTTCTTGTCATTTTTCTTGTCATTTTTCTTGTCACATTTTTCTTGTCTTGTATATTTAAATATACAAATATATATATATATATTCATATATATATTCGTATACATATATATATATATATATATATATATAATTTTGTCCATGATCTGGTTGCACGCAGAAGCTCGAAGAAGCCAAACGAAGCCACATAGTTGTTCATTTACATGAGCTAAGCAATGTACAAGCATCAGTACGTAAATTCCTACTGAATTCAAGGATGAAATTAATGACGATCATAATTACGGTAATGTATTATCATAAACAATAATATTGTTGATAATGAGTAAAAATGAATATGATAATGAAGAATGTGGTTTCTTTCAAGGTGTTTGACGAAGATAGGCAATGCCACTCACCGTTCCCCAGGTACTGAGGAAAGTCATGTAACTATACTCGTTATACGAACTAGGCAGCTGGCATGCGCTGGCCACAAAGTCATCGCCTAGCGGGTACAAACCGCTGGATGCCAGCGACGTCATGTAGCGGGCATGGCCTAAGTTCTGTACCGTCTCGGTGGAGAAATACACCGTTCCAAGCGACGACACCCTGGAGGAAATTTCCTGGTAGCCTGAACAGTAAGCAGCTAAGTGTTACACAGTTGTTGAACTTGTTTCGCTGTCTACACACTCTAATTAAGAGATGATCATTGAATGCTTTTAATCAACAAACACTGACTTTTGGTCCTTTTTATTCAGAAGAATGGGTCACACGTTATAGTCACAAGTAGACACGAATCAAGGCGGTAACACAAAGGTAGATTCCTTACAATTTATGAAGAGCTTGCTTCCAAAAGGCGCTAAATCCATTGAAAAATGATGGATCAAGCGCCTTTTTGGAAGCAAGCTCTTTATTTTATAAACTATGTATATGGTACACACACATCGATAAATACATATATATATATATATATATATATATATGGAAGTAATATGAAACAAGCTCACGCGGTTGACTGCAGGTTCATCCGTATTTATTGCAACTCTGAGTTTCTTGCAACCTCCATTTGGTGCAATCATCAGGCAATATTGCCTGATGATTGCCTGACGATTGCACCTCACAGAGGTTGCATGAAACTCAAAGTTGCACTAAATACGGATGAACCTGCAGTCAACCGCGTGAACTTGTTTCATATTACTTCCATGTATATATATATATATATATATATATATATATATATATATATATAGTGAAAACTTTGAGCAAAGAAAATGGGTTTTCATAGGGATCTCCGGATTACTAGACCGGTGCTCTACCGGCTGAGCTATTGAAAGCCCTAGATCAGTGTTCGTCCCAAACTGTTAACTCTCTTTGCTCGTGTGGTCAGAAGCTATAGTGTGTGTATGTGTGCCACACACGCACACATTAACCTGACATAAACCCAAATGATGTAAGGATGAAGACCCGATGAAAACCCATTTTCTTTGCTCGAAGTTTTCGCTATTTATTATTACAATTGTTTCTGGTCAGTTTTTCCTTCCTTGTTTCAATATACACACACACACACACACACACACATATATATATATATATATATATATATATATATCGCCAGGAAATAAAAAGAAATTCTCTTGGATGATAGATCAAGAATGTTTAACAAAAGCAATTACGGCCCCAATAACAAGCTCTGTAGAACATTACAAAAAAAGTAAACAAATGAAAGAGTATGAAATTCAAAACCGCTATACAAAAACAAATTGTTTTCTGCTGGAGTGATGGTCAGTGAACTATCCCGAGACATTCCCCTTATACCGCATTTATAAATATGTTCAGTTTTTATTCAATGTACTTTCATTTAAAAAAAAAAATGTTACACTTTGCAAACAATAGTAAATGTCATCAATGATTTCGACTTACGGGAGCTTGCAGAAAATTCTACACTGGAAAACAGGCTGCTGTAAGATCCTGGAAATCAACATGGAAGAAAAGGGGTTGCTGTTCTATGTTGATTTCTACACTCACAGTGCTCTGAAGTACAATTTGACTTAACTCTTTAAATGCTAACTTGTTATACGGAAGTATCAAGTATGAAGTCTAAGACAGTATGTAATATTTTGGAGGCAAGGGGTCAGAGATACTCACAGCTTGATCCCCTTAACCCTATTTTAACTGGAGGGGGGTCAAATAGACCCCCCCCCCCCGACTTTTCGTGCCACGATTTCACAACGCGCAAAGATTTTGCCGCGTCGTTTCACAACTTTTTTTATTGAAGTCTCCCGCATATTTTGAGACCAAATTTGCAACGTCCGGGTACACCATTCTGAAGTTACGCAATGTTTTGCATATGCATGTCAACCCGAAAACAGCTCAAATTCATGATTTCGTGTGCAAATCCAATGAAAATTGTGTTTTTTTTTTGTTTAATTGTTATAAATTAGATTATTTCAACTTTTAACCATTGAAATTAATCAATTCTAATGTAGATAAGCTTGAAAAAGTGCCTGCAACAAATTTTGGCCAAAAAACAATAGAAAACAAAGGGTCAAAAAACAATAAAATACATAAGAAATTAACAAAGCAATAAAAAACAAAAGAAACTGATTTTGATTGTGCTATTTTTTTAACAAAAAAAAATGTTCGATGTGTCTTGAGGAACTCTGACACAAAAATGTAGCAATCCTTTTATCTTTTTAATGGAATTATGAAATATGAATGAAATGAAATATGATTTCATGCGTAAATTTGCATAATTAATCTATTAAAAAATATAAAATCAAATATTTTCTATTATATGACCATAATTATAATCTTGTAGTTGACATCCGGCTCTATGTGCAGGCAAAATTTCGCGGCGATCGCGCGATCGGCGGCCGAGATCTGAAGGGGGGGGGGGCAAATTGACCCCCCCCCCCCCCAGTAAAAAACTTGGTCTCAAATAGCCCACTTAAAATAGGGTTGAAAGCATTTTCAGTTAAATTTTAGTATTGAACACGTGATCCAAATCTTTAAGATTACAATATAAACGTGAATGAATGTACAATCATACTGTATATTCTGAGTTTATTTCAAATGTTTCTTAGAAATTCAACAGTAAAATTAAAATCAGACTCAAATAAAATAATAACTCCGACACTCGTCGAGACTGAGGATTAAGTATCGTTCTTACACATCTCTTCATCAACGTGTAGCTCTTCGTTTGCTATTTACCCTACAATGCCAGCGATGTCATAATATGAATGTATCTCACCCAGTTGCTCCACCACCCCACCTCTTAATAATACTTCAATCGGAGAATTATACGGAAAGACACTCAACCCGACAAAGTCATCGATTGTAACGGGGAAATAAGAAAATGAAAATTTGTTTAAAGGGTGTGTGTACAGTTCTGGACGAGGTGAGGATCTAGCGTTACTGCAAGATACTCAGAAACCACTCTATGAGATGTCAAAGAGCATGCAATTCTAAAGGGTATCAAAAGTTTATTTGATGAAAATCGGTTTTGAAATGGCTGAGATATTCAAAAACAATGTGAAACAAAGAGATCCTAATAAAGTTGTGGCCTGTCGCCTTTTATTATTATCACTTTTTTGGATATCTCAGCCACTTCAAAACCAATTTTCATCAAATAAACGTTGAATCCTTCTTAAAATGACATGCTCTTTCATATTTCATAAGAGGTTTCTCATTATCTCACTTAGAAATGTTCAAAACATGAATCCCTTACCTCAAACAGTACTGTACAAAGCAGAATACTCACCTGATACATCGACCTGCGCGGACAACTTGGAAGCGTAGCTGGCCGTGCCGTAGAAGGTACTTCTTGTTGACGTAGTGAAGGCGCTGCTGCGAGGTACAAATACGCACTGGTCTGGGACCGAGTACTCCCCGTCCGTCGAAGTGAGGTCATCATCCCAGGTGAGTCCCAACACCCTGCGACCAATGTTGATACCGGGGTCCACGCCTCCAGAGCTTAGTTCCGCTCCTTCGGGGTTCCCGTCTAAGATGTTGTAGCCAACACCGATGAAATTCAGTGCGCTCGGCCTGGGCAGCGCCCCAATGGGACGGGTGTGCTGCGACAGGCACACCAGAATAGAGATGAAAACGATGGGGCCTGGCATCTTTACGGCTTCCATGAAAACAGAGTCGAGACAGGTAAAGAAGAAAAGAAACACGTAAAATCCTTACGTGCCAGCAAAATAAGAATAAACTTTAAAGGAGTGGAATTAGAAGTTTTGTCTAGAAGAGTAAAGAGTGACCTTATAGCATAAGATCATGAAGAGAAAACACTGAATTGTAGTTTAAAAGACTTGGACTAAGATTTAACACTGCACTCCTTTATTTTCTTATTACAAAAGTTCAGGTGGATGCGTCTGGCTTTATAATTATTATCATGAACTATTTTGGGCCTATGGTCCAATGTTTGATTATTAAGTACATTTTAAGTACTCAGTGTTAAAGTACATTTTATTTTTAATCTTGCAAAATTTCAGAGCGACCATATAGAATATCGCTAACAACTATTATGTCAATGTATTGCAATGTAATTAATTGCTGTTTGACTGAAAACTGTCAAACCCACAGCTCGGTCATACCTGTCCACAACCTGCTTGGTGTGGGAATATCAGAGAGACGTCTGTTTCTTGTTGGACGCTGCAATATGGGCCGCTAATAGAACTCGGAGTCATCAGCGGTTACCGCAACGCGACAAACCTCAGCACTGACAACTTGGCCGAAATACATCCTAGCTAATATCACTTAGACCCACAAGTGGCACCGCTTTCAGTGGCGGATCCAGAGGGGGCGCACCGGGCGCGCCTCCTTTCATTTTGCTTGGACAAAGAAAAAAAAATGAAATGGAACCAAGAAGTGACACCAGAAAGAAATATTTTTGTGCCCCCCCCCCCCCTCCTTGGACTTCCTGGATACTCACTTATAGTTGGCTTTCCAACAGCATGAACACTGCGCACAAACACCGAAAACAAAAACCCAGTAGAAGTTCAAGTGTAAATGTATATCATACTAAAGTTGTTTATTTTCCACTTCAATTATTGGGGCAAGGCTGGACGACCGGAAAAAGCAACTGCCCAGTCGCCATCTGGTCACCTAAACTGTCGTCTTGGAATATAACAGTTTATTAGATTGTTATTGATAAAATAATCGCTTTGAAAGCAGGCACTGACCCTTGAATGAACAAGACATCCCTAAGGCCTATTCCACATCATGAACAACATGACTGATATTATCGATAGAGTGAAATCAAACAAAGAGAAAGTTGACGGTTTCATAGAAAATAAGAAAGATGTCAAAAACATTTTTCTCATTATTCTTCACAGGAAAATGGCTTAGTCGCAGCCACATGCACTCAGTGAATATTTTAACCTTAATTCTCTCATGTGATTTTAGTAAGTGTTACTAGTTATCCATTGGGGATTTATGTTCATGCTATAGTGATAAATTTGTGAGGATATACGGCCTCTAATTCGGGATCATCTCACGAGCTGGACACCATTGAAAAAGAAAAAGTCAATGAATCTAACCGACGTGCCATAAAACCCCAAATCGTACAACCCACGAGCTATAGAACCCAATAAAACATATCCCGTCACTTATGATTGAAATAAAAAGAAGGAAGTTATGAAATTTTGAAGTATTGATAATGCCTCCAAACAGTTCTTGTACAGTGGGTATGAATATGCAAATGAGTGAGCTAACGATGTTATACCGTCACAATTTTCCATTGATCGTGTACAAAAAAAAAAATGACGAAAATTCAATGTTTCTGTCCTTGAAGTTTGAAATACGACGTTATTCCTGTTTGAATAACTTTAGAATAGTGATCAGTGGTATGAGGATTTGAGGGTCGGGCATTATTGCGTTTGAATGAAAAACTGGAAATTTCAAAATTGTATGTACAAAGTACATGTATATGGTAAGTTGTGAGGGAATGACATGCTCACTTTGTCATTTGCATATTCATATTGACTGTTCAAGAACTGTCCCCCCATAGCGAAACTTCAAAATGTCATAACTTCCTTATTTTACTACTCTTTCTTATCAGACTAACATATTTGGACTGGACTTTCCCTTTAAAGCTCATGGGTGTATATGGCTCGTGAGCTGGTAACACGGTGGCTGTATGATATGACTCGCGGGTGTCTGGTATGAATCCTCTAAAAGCATGAATTGGCCTATCATGCCTACACTATGCAATTAGAAAAAATAAAGAAATGGAAATATACCCAACTGTGCCTGGAAATCCAGTAGATCAGTTGCATAGCTCTGATTTTAATACTCTGTTAGTTGATATCAACGTGAATATGGCGTGGATTGCACTTAAAAGGCGGATGTTTACCAAGTTGTTGGATTTTTTTGTTTAAAAAGAGGGAAATCAACCTGACCATTGTCCTTAATTTGAGTGTTTTGTGTTGTTTTAAGAGTGGACAATCAAGTGCGAGGTCAAGGCGGTTTATTGCGATTTGCCCTGATTTTTCATTCGTAACGGACAGACAAATTGTTGCTGGTAGAAGATTAGCTATCAACGTCAGTGCATCAACGAATTGTAATTGAAATGCATATGGTCAAAAACAAGGGAATATGCTTATGTCCTTGAATTAAAGAGTCCGACAAAGTTCTGTTACGTCTTTACGTTGTGCCGTCTGCCTCTTGCATAGTCCATTTTTCACTTCTGTAACAAAACAGTGATTTGTGGTGCTCGAAATGTAACCCGTGTGATAACTTCAACATCGATCTTATTTCTCGTCTAAATCATCTTCCGTTTTCATTTTGCATTACATTTCCTGTTAACAGTAGCTACATTTTGTTCCTGACCATCAGGTGCTGTGTTTGTCAGTTCTTATATCAACTATCACCACCACCACCATGAGTGGTGAATGTTTTGAGGTGTCTGTACATATCATTAACGTCTAACGTTAGTTGTATGAACTCTGTAAATACACAGCCTGCTCGTGTGACATTTGTTCGCATTGTCCCATTGATTGTTAGAGTCCATAACGTTAGATATTTGTACTCTATAGCGGCTACTACTGACATAGGATTGCATGCAACTTCCTTCATGTACGGTTTGAACACAGCTTACAGTGAGTTTCACTGTTCATTTGTAGTAAATATTGGGGTATAAAACCCTACTCATACTGGAAAGTCTATGGGCATATTTTTCTTAAGTTAAGTAGAACATACTGACTTTATACTATACAGTGACGTTGTATCACCCCTAAATGTAATATCAAGGCTAAATGTAATATCGACCCTAAATGTAATACACCTTAACCCTAAATGTAATACATTTTAACGCTAAATGTAATAATCGAGTCAACCCTAAATGTAATACATTTTAACCCTAAATGTAATAACTGGAGACAACCCTAAATGTAATACATGTCAACCCTAAATGTAATATCGACCCTAAATGTAATACATGTCAACCCTAAATGTAATATTGATCCTAAATGTAATACTTTGTAACCCTAAATGTAATACATGTCAACCCCAAATGTTATATCGACCCTAAATGTAATACTTTTTAACCCTATATGTAATATAGACCCTAAATGTAATACATCTTAACCCTTTATGTAATATCGACCCTAAATGTAATACACCTTAACCCTTAATGTAATAACAACCCTAAATGTAGTACATTTCAACCCTAAATGTAATATCGACCCTAAATGTAATACATCTTAACGCTAAATGTAATATCGACCCTAAATGTAATACATCTTAACGCTAAATGTAATAACAACCCTAAATGTAATACATTTTAACGCTAAATGTAATAACAATCCTAAATGTAATTCATGTTAACCCTATAAATGTGATATATCTTGACGCTTAATGTAATTGCCACCCTGAATGTAAAAACTCATTATAGAGAGTGTAACCAATGCAGAATATAGGGCAAAAGGTCAGGGGGTATATGAAGGGGATATGACGCAACTTTTTATAGCACTCTTGAAAGAGCAGTAATAGTTGCTTAGATTTGTTTTTGTTGTTTACCCAGGTAAAGATCACACAGTCTTACTAATTCCTTTGTTTGCTGCAAAGTTAATTAGGTACATTCAACATAGTTTTTTTTTTTAAATCTATACCTTTATCATACAATCACATAAACATTTTGTATTCCAATCTTCATTCAGTGTTCATGTTTGTTTAAAGTTTTGATGAAAAAGAAAAAAATGGGCAAATATTCTTTGCAAGGAAAATCTGAATATGAATAATATTGCAAGAAAAAAAAAACATATACCTACTGATGAAACGGGATGATAGAGCGAGAAGATTGAAAAAATTTGAAATTAGAAAGATTTAGAAAGATTTCGCAAATTTTTTTATCAACCATCATTATCTATGTAATGTTTCAATGACGAAATATCTGTCACACATTGACATGGCAGCAAATCACTGTCCGAAATATTAGCCTCATGACATTGTTTACTATACTCCTGGTAATCACTACTAAACTTAGTGACACGAAACTGAGACAATTGGTCGTGGGGAGGGTACACGAAATAAATTTAATAAAGCCAGTAAAGCGAAAAGAAATAGATGTCTTTTTTTATCATCTCTGAGTCACCATTTGTATATAGACTTTCCTATATGATATATGAATGTATGAGTAACGCAAACTGACTTAACTTTTGCCCATTTTTTTTTTTGTTTTTCAACAAAAACTGCAATAATGAACACTGAATAAAGATTGGAATACAAAATGTTTATGTGATAGTATGAAAAAGGTAATAGATTTAAGAGTCATGTCACATGGACCTACTTAACTTTGCAGCAAACAATAGATTTAATAAGACTGTGTGATTTTTACCTGGGTAAACAACAAAAACAAGTCTAAGCAACTACTGTTGTCGTTCTTTCAAGAGTGCGAGAGAAAGTTGCGTCATATCTCCTTCGTATACCCCTTGACATTTGCCCGATATTCTGCGTTGCTTACCCTCTCTATAATCAGGTGTATTACATTTAAGGCCGTAATCACATTTAAGCGTTGAATATATTATATCTAATAAGGTTGACATGAATTACATTTAAGATTGTTATTACATTTAGCATTAAAATCTATAACATTTAGGGTTGTTATTATATTTAGCGTTAAGATGCATTACATTTAGAGTCGATATTACATTTAGGGTTGACATGTATTACATTTAGGGTCGATATTACATTTAGGGTTAAGGTGTATTACATTTAGGGTCGATATTACATTTAGGGTTAAGATGTATTACATTTAGGGTCGATATTACATATAGGGTTGAAATGCATTACATTTAGGGTTGTTATTACATTAAGGGTTAAGGTGTATTACATTTAGGGTCGATATTACATTTAGGGTTGACATGTATTACACTTAGCGTCAATATTACATTTAGGGTTAAGATGTATTACATTAAGGGTCGATACTAGTATTACATTTAGGGTCGATATTACATTTAGGGTAAAAAAGTATTACATTTAGGGTCGATATTACATATAGGGTTGAAATGTATTACATTTAGGGTTGTTATTACATTAAGGGTTAAGGTGTATTACATTTAGGGTCGATATCACATTTAGGGTTGACATGTATTACATTTAGGGTCGATATTACATTTAGGGTTGAGGTGTATTACATTTAGGGTCGATATTACATTAAGGGTTGAAATGTATTACATTTAGGGTTGTTATTACATTAAGGGTTAAGGTGTGTTACATTTAGGGTCGATATTACATTTAGGGTTGACATGTATTACATTTAGGGTCAATATTACATTTAGGGTTAAAATGTATTACATTTAGGGTCGATATTACATTTAGGGTTAAGATGTATTACATTTAGGGTCGATATTACATTTAGGGTAAAAAAGTATTTCATTTAGGGTCGATATTACATATAGGGTTGACATGTATTACATTTAGGGTCGATATTACATTTAGGGTTGAGGTGTATTACAGTTAGGGTCGATATTACATTTAGGGTTGACATGTATTACATTTAGGGTCGATATTACATTTAGGGTTAAAAAGTATTACATTTAGGGCTGATATTACATTTAGGGTTGACATGTATTACATTTAGGGTCGATATTACATTTAGGGTTGACATGTATTACATTTAGGGTTGTCTCCGGTTATTACATTTAGGGTTAAAATATTACATTTAGGGTTGACTCGATTATTACATTTAGTGTTAAAATGTATTACATTTAGGGTTGTTATTACACTTAGGGTTAAGGTGTATTACATTTAGGGTCGATATTACATTAAGCGTTGATATTACATTTAGGGGTGATATTACATTTAGCGTTAAGATGTATTACATTTAGGGTCGATATTGCATTTAGGGTTGAAATGTATTACATTTAGGGTTGTTATTACATTAAGGGTTAAGGTGTATTACATTTAGGGTCGATATTACATAAAGGGTTAAGATGTATTACATTTAGGGTGGATATTACATATAGGGTTGAAATGCATTACATTTAGGGTTGTTATTACATTAAGGGTTAAGGTGTATTACATTTAGGGTCGATATTACATTTAGGGTTGACATGTATTACACTTAGGGTCAATATTACATTTAGGGTTAAGATGTATTACATTAAGGGTCGATACTAGTATTACATTTAGGGTTAAGATGTATTACATTTAGGGTCGATATTACATTTAGGGTAAAAAAGTATTACATTTAGGGTCGATATTACATATAGGGTTGAAATGTATTACATTTAGGGTTGTTATTACATTAAGGGTTAAGGTGTATTACATTTAGGGTCGATATCACATTTAGGGTTGACATGTATTACATTTAGGGTCGATATTACATTTAGGGTTGAGGTGTATTACATTTAGGGTCGATATTACATTTAGGGTTGAAATGTATTACATTTAGGGTTGTTATTACATTAAGGGTTAAGGTGTATTACATTTAGGGTCGATATTACATTTAGGGTTGACATGTATTACATTTAGGGTCAATACTACATTTAGGGTTAAGATGTATTACATTTAGGGTCGATATTACATTTAGGGTTAAGATGTATTACATTTAGGGTCGATATTACATTTAGGGTAAAAAAGTATTTCATTTAGGGTCGATATTACATATAGGGTTGACATGTATTACATTTAGGGTCGATATTACATTTAGGGTTGAGGTGTATTACAGTTAGGGTCGATATTACATTTAGGGTTGACATGTATTACATTTAGGGTCGATATTACATTTAGGGTTAAAAAGTATTACATTTAGGGCTGATATTACATTTAGGGTTGACATGTATTACATTTAGGGTCGATATTACATTTAGGGTTGACATGTATTACATTTAGGGTTGTCTCCGGTTATTACATTTAGGGTTAAAATGTATTACATTTAGGGTTGTTATTACACTTAGGGTTAAGGTGTATTACATTGAGGGTCGATATTACATTAAGCGTTGATATTACATTTAGGGGTGATACAGACGTGAGCAGTTGGGCTTTAAACAAAGTGTGTGTGTGTGTGTGTGTGTGTGTGTGTGTGTGTGAGGGAGAGTGTGGTATCAAGCTCATCGACACTGTCTGAAGAATGATGTAATGTGTACAGTTTTCTAGTACACATGAAGATAAACTGGGCTGGGATGGGTACGTGTGCGACGGGATCGGGATGACACCGACGTACTCAATTCTGTAATCACTAGTGTGGTGCAGTAACCACTACTGTAACACTAGTTCAGCACCCAGACGACTAGACGGAAAGATCCGTCTGTCCGGAGGAGTCTTAAATATTTTTGACGTTATCGCTCTCCTCCGTATAAGAAGGGGATCCTTGAAGCCAGACGTAGTCTCCTCGGAACATTCCCCGACGACCAGGGGACCGTTTCATGAAACTTTTTGTCAGTGATTTACACTGACAACTGTTAAAAGCTACTGAAATCCTTGCGTCTGATTGGCTAATAGCAAATTCGTCGGTGAAAACCTCCAACGAACTCGTTGATGAAACGCCCCCAGATACAGACCGATCTTTCAGTCAACCAGACGACTTGCGTTCTGGGGGGGGGGGGTGTTTCATCAACGTTTGTCAGCGCTGACAACTGAAGAATTATATATATATGTATATATATATATATATATATATATATATATATATACATATAAAATATGCTTATGTTTTTCTTTGTTTTTGATGCGTACGGATATAACGAGGCACCGGTTATAACGAGGTAATATCACCGGTCCCACGGACCTCGTTATAACGGGGTTTCACTGTACTCTCCTCTTTGACTTTTGATAAAGATATATAGCTATATATGTATGTACTTTTGATAAAGATATATAGCTATATATGTATGTATATATATATATATATATATATATATGTACATATATCTATATATATATATATATACATATATATACATATATATACATATAAGATATATATACATATATATGTATATATATATATATATATATACATATACATATACATATGTAAATATACATTTTTTATTTGCCCTCAGAAGTTACTGCATATCACAGCAAGTACACCGTCCTCTGTAATATTAACGCGTGATTGCTCTGTTACTCGGCAACTTTTTTCCCTCTTCATCTTGACTGATTTTTGAGGGATTTTTTTCCAACGGCGCGTAAACCCTCACACAGTCACATGCAAGAGTAAAGCAAGAATTCAAGGAAACGAGCATGGAATACATACAATCAATTCGTACAGTCATAAGCATATTATGAAGATAACGAACTCATATTGATCAACTGGAATAGAGTAATTAAAGACAATTGTATTCTAAAAGGGAAGATAATTGATGAAGTGCATGATCGAAGAGAGCTCCAGCACACCTGGAATCAGGATAGCCTATAATAGTCATGGCAGGGGTACACAGTGCATGAAAATGCCAACGGTTTTGACAAGCAAAGACATCGCACAGAAGGTACTCTTTTTTAATGGCCATTGTATTTCCTAGTATAAGATATGGATGTGACACTTCTGCAGTGAAACAAGCTTATTTCAGGAAATAAGTTGGATGCATTTGAAATGTGGTGTTACCGCAGCACACTAGGAATATCACGGAATGCACACGAGAGAAAATGATTGGGTGTTGCAGAAGGTTGAATCAGCCCCACGTAGGGGAATATTATTAAACTAGAATGCTTACAGTTTTAAACAGAATTATCATTTAAAAAAATTGCAAGGAAAAGACTCTTCTTCAAAGGAAAATGGGAGGGAACAGGAAGCAAGTGAGACGAAACAACTTGGACTGAAAACACCATGCAAAACATAGGACTTTTTTGCTCTGGTGCGTCCGATCTGGCAGCAGACAGGGTTTTAGCGTAAACTCATCCGTGTCACAATAACGCATAAGTTGCGCATGATGATGCATAATGATGGTGATTATGATGATGATGCAGGTACACTACTGGTTTGTTTCATTTTGAAATTGCGTGTTCAGACGAGACAAAAACAAAAATCAGTTCATGTGTTGATAGAGTGCTATAAACAGGCAGGAGTATCAACCTCATGCAAGTAAAAATTCAAGTTTTTACGCTTTCATTCAAGTTCTTGCTTCCTAATCTCTGGAAGGTCATTTTTGCCCTTTACAAATAGCCGAGGATTATATTTTGACATGTTTACTTTTAGAATCCACAATTGATGCAGTGTTTGAATAGGCAGCTACAAGTCTAGTCAAAATATGTAAAAAGTAGATAAGCCCAAACTAACTGTAAAGGAAAAGAATCCACTTGTATTCAACCTCACAGAGCTATTTAAATAACATACTTAAAGTTCATTGAAATTCGAGAACCTACATGTAAGTTCATTTCTCATAGACTCAAAATAGTCCCCATGTGCCATGTAACTAATACATGCCTATATTAAAATGTTCGTATCAGAATGTTTCTGAGGTCAACGATCAGAAAAATGATCTTGGAAATAACTTCAGAGCATTCCTATTTACATTGTCTGTATAAATTCGTATGTGAATGCATGGGAAATGGCCGCCATTATGGCCTGTTAATGCCATATCTCTACAACTGAATCCAGGCCCGTAGCCAAGGGGGGGGGGGGGGTGCGTCGGGTGCGTACGCACCCCCCCCCCCCCAATTCTGAAAGGTCCACTTTTTCATAACGGTTTTTAGCAATTCTCAAGATAACAATCCACATAAATATAAAGACACATTATATGCTACGTAAATGTGGAAGAGTACGTTTAACAATGTTACAAATAATTGTACGAAACCCTTTTGTTGTATGAACCATCGGATCGTCCCCATGCACACAAACACAAATGTTATGTATCAATTTGTGCGAGCTATTATTATATTGGCACTGCATGCCATGGCCCTTGGCGCGTGTGACCGGTGTGTTTTTTTTTTCCACTGGCCGCCCGAGTACGTGCGATTTGTGGATGACATTGAGGTTGACACTTGCATTTTTTCACAGGAACAGAGGTAAGTGGATGAAAATCTAATAGCCTCAAGTTTACATATATGATAAAAATTAAAGAAATTTCCTCGAAATTACTATAATCGAAAACCTGAGACATTCTCAATATATTGTTGATTATTAGTTATACATTTTCTCATGTTGTGACAGTTCGATTGGTTCTCATTTTGAAGTGAGCCAAAACCTAAGAACATTCTCACTTATAATTTCCAAGAGTATTATGCAGGCACGCAAACTCAATTTAGTTGTATTTCATAAATGTAATGGGTAGGAGGGTATGAGAGAGAATGCTGAGCTATGAAGTAAAATGGTAAAGTAAAAAGTTTGTCAGATAGTATTACAAAAGCCTGAATATTGCAAGAGCTCCGGAGTAAAAACAGTCAGGGAAAAACCCTATGTATGATAACATTGTGAGAGCGTTAGACTGCATTGTGACGCGTCGTTATTTAATTTACATTCTTTATTCATATTTTTCATAAAAAACACAGGTAATGAGCCGGATTGGGTTAAAACTCTCACTTACAGCTTTGTAGAAGTCTGAGTCAACAGTATCACACAGTACTTCAAGACGTATTAGTACAAACGATTTCTTGAGCCTGCACCGTTTCAGGCTCTGTTCTGGATACGGCGGTAGAAACTCATTCTTTTTTGTTGTTTATTTTATCATTATTTACTAATCTCTTTTCTAACTTACAGGTAGCGGATTTCTTTGCAGGCCAAATTCGGAAATGTACTGTTGATTATTACTTATACATTTTCTCATGTTGTGACAGTTCTATTGGTTCTCATTTTAAAGTGAGCCATAACCTAAAAACATTCTCACTTATAATTTCCAAAGAGTATTATGCATGCACGCAAACTCATTTTAGTTGTATTTCATTTAAATGTAATGGGTAAGAGGGTATGAGAGAGAATGGAAAGTGCTGAGCTATGAAGTAAAATGGTAAAGTAAAAAGTTTGTCAGAGAGTATTACAAAAGAAACTCATTCTTTTTTGTTTGTTTGTTTTGTTTGTTTATTTTATCATTATTTACTTATCTCTCTTCTAACTTAAAGGTAGTGGATCTCTTTGCAGCCCAAATTCGAAAATGCCTAGAGACAGCTAGTAACCAAATATGCTACTATAATTTAATAAATAAGAAATAACCATTCCAGTATGTATCTTAGTGTGCACAGTAAGACAGATCAAATCAAATAGGAAAACATCTGAGCACTAAGCCTGAGGTCTGAATTTGCACTCAACTTCTTCCAATGGCTAACGGATGTTTAATTTTTTAATTTCACTGACCTCCAAATTTCACAAAGAAAACCTTCTTAGCATGATGGTTAATATGACATTTGACTGATATTGGACATGTTTGCGAATCGGATCTACTACCTTTAATATCATTAAATCTAAAATGATTATTTGAAAGTTCGGAAATGCTGGAAATATCCTACCACAAGGAGGCAAAATATAAATGGTTCACATTTACAATTCATTTTGTTTTAAAAATTTTCTTATTTATTTTCGTTTTTGACAAACTCGCATACCAACGGCTGATATACTGTATAGTAAAGTGAATGTTTCATCTTCCAAACAGCATCCAATGGGATGGAAAACTCCAACTGAAAGGTGGACACCGTGACCATACTCGCTAAAGAAAACGCGTAATAGGGGTCGTTTTTTCTCACGGATTAGATGGAAAGTGTGATGTACGAGCGTATATAATCAAAGGGTATCAAAAAGGCCGAAATTTGGGAAAATGGTATATTGTTCAATCATGATGAAGTACTTCTTTAGGGTGCAGGAAACATTTAAGGAATACTTGTTTTTAAGGCCCGAAAAAATCATATGATCATTACTCGTTTAGGGGCCATTTTGAAAGTCCATGTATGAGCATGGTGTCCACCTTTTAATTGTCGCTACCCCTCCCGGGACAGTATCAAAGGACCGTTTTGTTAATTAACGCAATCCCCCCTTCCTTTACCTGCTAACGCGGGTATACAATAGAAAAAAAAAGTTAAAACAACACCAGGAAAATCACTATTCTCAATTTTGCGGCGTTTAGGGGCCATTTTGAAAGTCCATGTATGAGCATGGTGTCCACCTTTTAATTGTCGCTACCCCTCCCGGGACGCGATTTTTTTTTCCGTAACCCTAACGCGTCGAAATTGCCCATTGTGTCACTTGAGCAAAGACTATCAGTGTACAAGTTGGTTTTTTTGTACGCATGTGCGTGGACTTGGCAGTTAGGCGTTGAGTTCGCACTGTTACACAGTATACAGAGTACCATTGGCATGGTCGTCTGTTAACCACAGAATCAGATTACAACGTGAGAATGGGACGCCGTCCTTCAAGCAGAAACATAACAACGGTTTGTGTGTATGGGTATGTGTATGCGCGTGTGTGAGTGTTTGTGAGTATTATATATACGTAGCGACACGTAGCGGTATTTAGGTTAGTGAAGCAACATTCTTTGTCAAATTTGTAATCTGCTATTTACATGCAGATGATTAACGTCTGTATATCTGTTATTTTACTCATGTTTGTATTCCCATATACACTATAATCTTGTATATCTTTTGTGTCATGTGTAATCGTTAGTATTGTATTCACTGGTTTGTTATATTGTTATTCATACTCTTTGTTTGCTACTCTCATACCCCGAGAGGAGGTCGAAAGAGTCAATAAAATTCACAAAATTCACAAATATTTAGGTCTGCAGCGATTGCTAGTGTTAACATTGATCATGTTTATTAAGCCCCACAAAATCATATTCGAAGAGGGCATTTGGTCTTGGGTAACATGGATGAACTCCTAGGTTAATTTGGGTTTATCCTCCAACTTCACAATGATTCAGAAAGGCGTAGTAGACTCCATTTTAGTTCAGGTTCATATATATCAACGTATATGATTACATTCTCATGCAATAACATCCATGATGAAGATGGGGGAGGGAAGAGAAACTGCGGGAGGCGGGGGAGCTAGTAATCATCGATTTTGATCAATGAAATCTCTCTATAAATGTTTTGATTTAATCAGCTTTAAAAAGGAATTTTGGATCGGCATTTAAAAATCAAAAGATGTGCTATTTCCATCAAATTCAATTCATTTTCCCAGTCCACACATGTGCAAAATTGCTCTAGTGTCACGGTATGAATGGCTCTATCAATAATTTGTTGATGTTCACTTTATCATTGCCAACCCTATAGTCCTTCTCATCACTTACCATCGTCACCTCTACCATCACGACCATCATTGAAGGAAACCAAACTCAAAAAGAAATGTGGATTGAGTGAAAGGAGCAACATTAGTAGAACACATCAGTGAAAGTTTAAGGAAAATCGGGCAATCGATGCAAAAGTTATGAATTTTTTAAGTTTGGATGTTGGAACCACTGGATGCATGACATCATGTGTGGGCAACAACATAAAGAAAACCAAAGAAAACAAATATGTTTTCACTTTTCTTGAGTAATGGAAGAGCATTTGATTAACCACTTTCAGAAAGTATATGGGGAATGATTACTACCCTTAAAGGTAGGGAATCCCATTTGCATGCCTTAAATGAAGAGTTGTATAAATACAGTGGTATGTTGAAGAGAGTATCATTTTAGAAACTCCCATAAAGTATTGAAAGTGGAAGGTAACATTTAGTACATTTTTAGACCGTTAGATTTTGAATTGAATTTTTTTTCGGGGCTCACCGTAAATTCCAGTACATTACTAGGCTACCTTTGCAGACCCATGCACTGCATGTGTGTCAATCATGTATATTTTGTGAAGAAAGTTCATCAAAACTTACAAACATTTCTATATACATTCTTGCCACACACTCTATATGTTATTACATCAGCTCTTATACTTTTAGATTTGTGTTTGTAGATAAAAATACAGAAGACTGCAGCAAAAAGGCTTAAGTGTGCTGACACACAAAACTACTGAGTAGTTAAGAGTTTTGTGCATTATTCAAATTGTAGATAACTGTTGACTTCCAAATTTAAGCAGTGGCCTAAACAAGTCCCCTGAGGTTCATATTTAATGTTTTGCTGCATTTTGGGAGTTCTGTAAAAGGTATCCCCTACCTTTAACATAAATTATGTCAGTATCAATTAAGTTGATGGAATGTATAATTTTATCGATTTGTTTTTGGGGGGGGGGTGGAATTCTCTTCATATTTTCTGTACATTGTTGCCCATCATGGTCTCTAGTAGTCTCTTTATTCAGTGATTACAACACAAAAAATATATGAACGAAAAACTTTGCATCGATTGTCCGATTTTTCCTCAAACTTTCACTGATGTATAATGCTAATGTTGCTGCGTTCACTCAATCCATATTGGTCTTTGGGTTTTGGTTTCCTTTAATATCAACCGATCATCACTATACCATCATTGCTTTTATTAGATTACCATGCACGACCATAAACATCATTACTATCATTTCACAACTGGATATCATCTTATCATCATCACCACGATTATCACTCGTATTACCATCGTATACATATCACCACAAGCAATATCTTCCACCACTATCAATACTTTTTTTCCAAGTCATCAATCCATCAACAACAACTTCACGAAATCTCTTTCAAAGTTGTCAGCATCATCATCATTATCATAAGTCTAAATAAGCATTGCGACTGGCAATATGTTCATACTCGATCCCTCCCTCCATTGCCCACATGGCCTAGCACCCGTAATTGAAATGATGAAGAGAAACGATTGAATAGTAAAACACTGATTTGTTTGTTTGTTTGTTTGTTTGTTTGTTTGTAAGAACACTAGCTGCATTCACACGTACAAAATAGCTGGTTACCGAGCGCGCTCCAAAACTCGAGAGTTCTTGTTATACTCGCAACTTCATGATCGATATAAACTTCATGATCGATATATTATAGAAACAAACACCAGGCTTTAACTGGTATCAGATTCCCAGGTGGGTTCATGACTTTAAATGTGTATAAACCATTTGTTGTCGATTGACACCCAAAAAAGGAAGCCATGCGTGATTTGTTGTCTCGAAGTCGTGCAGTATCGTACACATAGAGCTGTGATAGTAGTTTACCAGTATATGAAGTTTATCAATATCAGCATAGCTATATGTTTACTATATGTGAGAGAGAGAGAAAAAAAATCAAACCCACAGCTCCGATTCTCAAGTACAACACATTTGTAGAAGAGATTTGAAACGATCGTTTTATAATGTGTTATTTGGCACAAAATAATTTCACTTATTTTTAATAATATTAATCGATAACCAAATTAAAATCAATTTGCCCGATATTCAGCCAAATTTAAGATCTTTTCATTAAGTTGGAGCAACGAGCATTAGTTGAGAGTCACAGAGGCTACTTTCGAGTTTTTATGAAATACATTCATAGGAAACTGATAGCTATAAGTTTGATAAGTATGATAGCACCCAAAATATCATGGTTACAGTTCGTTATTGAGAAGGTTCGTTATTCAGAAGGTTCTTTATTCCGTAGGTTCGTTATTCCAAAGATTCGTTATTCCGAAGTTCTTTATTCCGAAGGTTCGTTATTCCGAAGTTTCGTTTTCCAAAGGTTCGTTATTCCGAAGGTTCGTTATGGACCCTATTTCATTGTCGGATCAATGAATCTTCGGAATAACGAACCCTATTTCATTTTCGAATAAACGAGCCTTCAGAAAGCGATCCATATTTTTTCGGATAAACGAACCTTCGGAATAACGAACCTGCGGAATATCGCCACAAATGTTCGGAATAACATACCCTTTTTGATTTTCGGATTAACGAACCTTCGGAATATTCGAAACACACAAATTCCCTATATACTTATAGAGGTTTGTTAACCCTAAATTCAAGAAAGGTTCGTTAATCCGAACATTTGTAACGTTATTCCGAAGGTTCGTTAGTCCGAAAATAAAATAGGGTTCGCTATTCCAAAAGGTCGTTTATTCGAAAATGAAATAGGGTTCGTTATTCCGAGATTCGTTAATCCCAAAATCAAACAAGGTTCTGGAACGGGTCATAAGACTTTTTTTGAACGTTCTTAGAACGTTTTTAAACCTTCTAGAGGGTTTTCAAAAGTTATCTGGATGTCTATAACGTCCAAACGTTTTTCTGTCGGTCCTTAAAACTTTAGAAAGTTTTTTTAGTGTTATCTTACCGTTTAAAACAACGTTTTTAAACGTCCAATTGAAACGTTTAAATACGTCGAAAACCTTCCACAAGAAGACGTTCTGAAAAAGTTTTGACAAAACGTTCAAATAACGAACTTGGAATGTTTCAAGAACGTTTAGAAAACGTCTTTGTGTTAGCTGGGTAAAGACGTAAAATTCAAGTCAGTTTTGAGACGCATTATTTTCACTTCATATTTACGACGTATTAGTGAAATAAAATTTACTTTGCTTTGCAATCTATTTACCACGTCATATTAATGACGTGACGTTAACTTTACGTCAGTTTTGCGACGTCTTTGTAACTTCATATGATAAGGCCTAGGAATTATAATTTTATAGAGTTATATCAGTTTGCGACATATATACTGTCGTCAGAACGACGACAATTTCACGTCAGTCAACTGTCAAAAATAAGATTTTTTTTTTGCTCAAATGGAAGACATAGAGAGACGTCATTATCTAGACTTTAGAAAGGCGTAATAACCGTCGTTTGTTTGCGGTAAATAAGCAAAGAAAACAGACGCTATTAAGACGTCTCAAACTGACGCCAATAAATCGTATTGTTGTTTGAACCCATATCTAAAAGACGTCATATTTGTGACGTCTTTCTGACGCCTGGTTGGTTATACGAAGGCGTTGTAAAGACGTGTAGATTACTAATTTAAAGTCTTATAGACGAAAATAAACACAGATACTTGACATCATAATCGTTTCAAACTGACGTGAATATGTCGTATTTTTCAAACTGACGTCAATATAAATTATGTCGTATTTTTGCTCAAATGGAAGTTGTCCCAAAGATGTCATTGGTGGTCATTAGATTCGTCTAAATGACGTGTAAATCACAATTCTAAAGACAAGATTTACGTCAGAATGACGTCACGAGCACGTCATCTACACGTTAATTCATGCCTTTGTGATGTATATTGGAAAAGAAAAAAAGGAAGACGTCTGAAAGACGCTTTTTTCACGAAAACTATGTGAACAAGGAAAATGGACGTGATTTTGACGTCATTTTTAGATCGTGGGCGGTTAAGGTCTAATAAAGAGCATGACTGTGAGTACCTCAAAGTACAACCATGATACAAATCTGGGTCCTAGCTGACATTTGGACGTTTCTAAACGTTCTTGAAACGTTCCAAGTTCGTTATTTGGACGTTTTGTCAAAACGATTTCAGAACATCATTTTTCTGGAAGATTTTCGACGTATTCAAAACGTTTCAATTGGACGTTATAAAAACGTTTTTTAAACGTTAAAATAACAAGAAACCTTTCTAATACTTTAAGGACCGACAGAACGCGTTTGTATACGTTATAGACATCCAGATAACTTTTGAACAAAAAAAGTCTTATGACCCATTCCAGAACCCTGTTTGACTTTTGGATTAACGACCCTTCGGAATAATGAACCCTATTTCATTTTCGAATAAACGAGCCTTTTAACGAGCCCGGAATAACGTCACAAATGTTCGGATTAACGAACCTTTCTTTAATTTAGGGTTAACAAACCTCTAAGTATATAGGGAATTTGTGTGTTTCGGATATTCGTTATTCCGAAGATTCGTTAATCCGAAAATCAAAAAAGGGTATGTTATTCCGAACATTTGTGGCGATATTCCGCAGGTTAGTTATTCCGAAGGTTCGTTTATCCAAAAAAAAAAATGGGGTTCGCTTTCTGAAGGCTCGTTTATTCGAAAATGAAATAGGGTTCGTTATGCCGAAGGTTCGCTAATCCGAAAATAAAATAGGGTTCGTTATTCCGAAGGTTCATCGATCCGACAATGAAATAGGGTCCATAACGAACCTTCGGAATAACGAACCTTCGGAATAACGAACCTTCGGAATAAAGAACTTCGGAATAACGAATCTTTGGAATAACGAACCTTCGGAACAAAGAACCTTCTGAATAACGAACCTTCTCAATAACGAGCTGTAACCATGATATTTTGGGTGCTATCATCGTTCAAACTTATAGCTTATCTTTTCATAAAAACTCGAAAGTAGCCTCTATGACTCTGAACTAATGCTCGTTGCTCCAACTTAATGAAAAGATCTTAAATTTGGCTGAATATCGGGCAAATTGATTTTAGTTTGGTTATCGATTAATATTATTAAAAATAAGTGAAATTATTTTGTGCCAAATAAAACATTATAAAACGATCGTTTCAAATCTATTCTACAAAGCACATGTGTTTTACATGAGAATCGGAGCTGTGGGTTTGATTTTTTTTCTCTCTCTCTCTCACATAGTAAACATGGCTGCTGATATTGATAAACTCCATATACTGGTAAACTTCTATCACAGCTCTATGTGTACGATACTGCCCGACTTCGAGACAACAAATCACGCATGGCTTCCCTTTTTGGGTGTCAGTCGACAACAAATGGTTTATACACATTTAAAGTCATGAACCCACCTGGGAATCTGATACCAATTAAAGCCTGGTGTTTGTTTCTATAATATATCGATCATGAAGTTTATAAAAAGTTGCGAGTATATTAAACAAAAACCAGCTATTTTGTACGTGTGAATGCGGCTAGTGTTCTTACAAACAAACAAACAAACCAACCAACAAATCAGTGTTTTAATATTCAATCGTTTCTCTTCATCATTTCAATTACGGGTGCTAGGCCATGTGCGCATTGAAGGGAGGGATCGAGTATGAATATATTGCCAGTCGCAATGCTTATTTAGACTGATGATAATGATGATGATGCTGAAAACTTTGAAAGAGATTTCGTGAAGTTGTTGTTGATGGATTGATGACATGGAAAAAGTATTGATAGTGGTGGAAGATATATTGCTTGTGGTGATATGTATACGATGGTATAATACGAGTGATAATTGTGGTGATAAGATGATATCCAGTTGTGAAAATAAATGATAGTAATGATGTTTATGGTCGTGCATGGTAATCTAATAAAAGCAATGATGGTATATAGTGATGATTGGTTGATATTAAAGGAAACCAAAACCCAAAGACTAATATGGATTGAGTGAACGCAGCAACATTAGCATTATACATCAGCGAAAGTTGAGGAAAAATCGGACAATCGATGCAAAGTTTTTCGTTGATATATATTTCTGTGTTGTAATCACTGAATAAAGAGACTCTTAGAGACCATGATGGGCAACAGTGTAAAGAAAATATGAAGAGAATTCCATCAAAAAAAAAAATCGTTGAAATGATACATTCCATCAACTTAATTGATACTGACATAATTTATGTTAAGGGTAGTAATCATTCCCCCTATACTCTCTGAAAGTGGTTAATCAAATGCTCTTCCATTACTCAAGAAAAGTGAAAACATATTTGTTTTCTTTGCTTTTCTTTATGTTGTTGCCCTCACAATACCATGATGTCATGCATCCAGTGGTTCCAACATCCAAACTTAAAAAATTCATAACTTTTGCATCGATTGCCCGATTTTCCTTAAACTTTCACTGATGTGTTCTACTAATGTTGCTCCTTTCACTCAATCCACATTTCTTTTTGGGTTTTGGTTTCCTTCAATGATGGTCGTGATGGTAGAGGTGACGATGGTAAGTGATGAGAAGGACTATAGGGTTGGCAATGATAAAGTGAACATCAACAAATTATTGATAGAGCCATTCATACCGTGACACTAGAGCAATTTTGCACATGTGTGGACTGGGAAAATGAATTGAATTTGATGGAAATAGCACATCTTTTGATTTTTAAATGCCGATCCAAAATTCCTTTTTAAAGCTGATTAAATCAAAACATTTATAGAGAGATTTCATTGATCAAAATCGATGATTACTAGCTCCCCCGCCTCCCGCAGTTTCTCTTCCCTCCCCCATCTTCATCATGGATGTTATTGCATGAGAATGTAATCATATACGTTGATATATATGAACCTGAACTAAAATGGAGTCTACTACGCCTTTCTGAATCATTGTGAAGTTGGAGGATAAACCCAAATTAACCCAGGAGTTCATCCATGTTACCCAAGACCAAATGCCCTCTTCGAATATGATTTTGTGGGGCTTAATAAACATGATCAATGTTAACAATAGCAATCGCTGTAGACCTACATATCTGTGAATTTTGTGAATTCTTTTGACTCTTTCGACCTCCTCTCGGGGTATGAGAGTAGCAAACAAAGAGTATAAATAACAATATAACAAACCAGTGAATACAATACTCAAAGATTACACATGACTCAAAGATATGCAAGATTATAATGTATATGGGAATACAAACATGAGTAAAATGAAAAGATATTCAGACATTAATCTACATGTAAATAGAAGATTACAAATTTGACAAAGAAGGTTCCTTCACTAACCTATATACCGCTACGTGTCGCTATGATACGTATACATAACACTTTGATTATGATTTATTCCAAGCTTCAATTAGATTTCCAATTTACTTTTTGCAAGATATTGATGACGACGTCGAGTTTACATGCATCCTATAGTAACACAAGTCTCGCGAGACACAGGAAAAGTGTCAGCAGTCGGCGAACAAAACTACAGAAATACACCTAAGGCAAAGCCGAACGCGATGGCGATGACATATGAAGTGGAAACACACACACACACACACACACACACACACAAACAAACAAACACTCACACACGCGCATACACATACCCATACACACAAACCCGTTGTTATGTTTCTGCTTGAAGGACGGCGTCCCATTCTCACATTGTAATCTGATTCTGTGGTTAGCAGACGACCATGCCAATGGTACTCTGTATACTGTGTAACAGTACGAACTCAACGCCTAACTGCATGAAGTCCACGCACATGCTTGGAGTCCACGCACATGCGTACAAAAACCAACTTGTACACTGATAGTCTTTGCTCAAGTGACACTATTGGCAATTTCGACGCGTTAGGGTTACGGAAAAAAAAATCGCTCCCGGGACAGTATCAAAGGACCGTTTTGTTAATTAACGCAATCCCCCCTTCCTTTACCTGCTAACGCGGGTATACAATAGAAAAAAAAAGTTAAAACAACACCAGGAAAATCACTATTCTCAATTTTGCGGCGCGCTACGCGCGCAGAGTCTCGAACACAATTAAACTTTGCAACTTCCTGGCAAAATGAGTTTTCACTATTTCCTAGATGAAATACCGTAACGCGATTGCATGCAACAGACAAAAATACAAATTTCCTCGAGACTTTAAAACGTCATTAAAACAGTCAAAATTCACAATTTGCGGCGCGCTTCGCGCGCAAATTCTTATACAACTTTTGTAGTTCGGTCGTCCAAAGAATAAATAAATAAATAAATATATATATATATATATATATATATACTCCTAGATGGGTCATTTGGAAGACATTTCCATTTGTTTTATATGCAAATTTATTATTACATGTTCACTGGCAGTTTACGCAATGGAGACACGAAAATTGTCTCCTTAATGACCAGTTGTCTCCCTAATGAAGACACTTCCCCCCAATATGTCTCCCTAAGGTGCCAACTAGGGATATATATATATATATATATATATAATTGTGTGTGTGTGTGTGTGTGTGTGTGTGTGTGTGTGTGTCATCATTGGTATTGGTACCGAAGGTCCGTTTTTTTAGTGACCGCACCCCCCCCCCCTTGAAAAATCCTGGCTACGGGCCTGTGAATCTGATAGTTACTTCTGTGTCTGTAGTCATATTTTACCTCTGTAGGAGTCATTGTTGCAGTGTATCCAACCCTCTGGATTAATTCACTATCTAAAAACTTGGATATTAATGTATTCAGATTACTATGTACATGTTTATACCTAACCTTATTCTTTCACGATCTATACAATCTGCTGAATGTTAATTGCGATATTTCCAAAGGCAAAGAACAATCGTTGTAGTAGCATGAGAAACATTGACGCATATCCTGATTGCCAGTTGCACAAATTTGCATTTTTGTAATTTAAAGCAGACCTACTACATAATAATCCATTTTTTACCTCAATGAATTTAACAACTGAAAATGTCATCAGTAGAACCTATTTTTTGTTTTCCTGTTTCCAAAATGTCCCTTAACGGTAAACAAAAATTGACGTCTAAACTCCTTTAAATCTTTAAAAACATCTGTTTATTACCTGTGATAATTTGCCTACGTGTCTAATGCTTGCTTTAATGTTGCAATACTTGTGGGAAGGGAGGTACATCATCAAGAGCATTGTTTATCTTTGAGCAACGACACATAAGCTAAGACTTTAGTAATTCGCCTGCAAGTTGCTCTTGTTATATCTTAGTGCGGTGTCACACATTAACTTTGTGAAAGTGCCGACATCTGTTGGCAAAAAGCAGTCGGAAGTCAGATGAGAAACAAGATAACATTATTTCCCGTGTCCAACGATTCCAGTAGAAAGTTTTATAGCACATACAGACTAGTGATGCCATAGGTCCCATCCCGTCCTTTTCAGAAGCAGCTTTTCTTCATAGCCATGGTGTTTTCCTTGAATTTAAACAGTGGAAGGCCAATGACATGCAGCCTTTGGAATTTGGGATGTTCAAGAAGGATCAATGATATATTCCAATTACTCCAGACAAAGCTGCAGTTATACGAAAGAACTCCTGAAGAAAGTCCGTTGTAGAAACAAAATGTGCCTGTTCTGAAGATATTGGGGCCTTCTGGACATTGTATCCATTTGAATAAATTGAGATCCTGTCATCATATGGATGCTATACCTGTCCTGTTTGGTGAAAATCTGTCATTAGATGGGGTTTTCACAGAAAATTTGGAAATGATATGGTGTGACCCTGCATCAGACAGACATGACCAACAGAAAGTTGCACACAATGATTTTGTGTCAGGACTCGAAATAGGTCAAATGGGTCAACCTAGTCAACATTGAGTTTTCGTATTTTCTGAAAGAGCGATACTTCTTTGATACATCGTGGTAATGTTTGGGCTCATAAAACGAATGGAAAATCGCGTTTTTAGCAGTTTCGTATAAGAACACTCGTATGTGTGTGTGTATGTGTGTGTGTGTGTGTTTTGTTGTTTTGTTTTGTTTGTTTTTTTTTTTTGTTTTTTGGGGGTGGTGTTTTTTGTAGAGTCGTATGATTAGGTGTGTCTCAGAGTCTCCGTTTCATTTCTCTAAAGCCCTTTAAACATCCTTTCATTCATTTATATTTTTAATGTAATCTATACGGGCGGATAGTACATATAATCTTCTTTTTTTCAGATTTGCTCCAAATAGAGGCGTAGATGAGTTCCCTACTCAGGACGGATTTTGCATATTATGAAAGAGTGAAATAACGTAAATAATGGATTATATTGTGTCCTTCTAACAATAATGATAATAAAAATAATAATAACAATAATGATAATGATAATAATAATAATAATAATAATAATAATAATGGCTCATAAAAAAAAATCCGTGATAATAAAACCGATAATTGCACTGATATTGTATTCATTATTATTAGCTTAAGAGTGATAATCGTGCGTGAAGTTTGTAGAGTTATAGAGAATTTCGATTTATTCATGAAAGAGTGTGTCTGTGGGGAGAGGTTCCCCCAAAAGTTGTTTGGTTCTTACCTCATTCTCATTATATAGCATTACGTTTGCAATGAAAGACAAGTGCACTGTATTTTTGTTTTAAAAGGAAGCATAGATCACTTTTGACAAAGGGGATTCCTGTAAGTTTTATGTCTCTAAACGGACACACAAACTCTCTCTCTCTCTCTCTCTCTCACACACACATACACACAAACGCACACACACACACACACATATATATATATGTATATATATATATATATATATATATATATGTGTGTGTGTGTGTGTGTGTGTGTGTGTACACACTGTATATACGCTCAGCAAAAAAAAAGAAAGAAAGTAAACACTTTTTCAAGTTCATCTTTCTCATAGACTATCTGGATGAAAATGGTGTTTTGTATACCATGTTAAAGGTAATTTAATTAGATATTAGCCTATTTAAATCATCAATCGATCGACAACAAAGAAAGATAAAAGCATCTAAGCAAAAGAATATATGCAACAACGTAAAGATGTACCTTTATTAAACCACAACAGAAGAGACAAATACGAAATAACAATAAAAAGGGATTCCCAATTGGCATTCACACCAATAATTATGGAAAGTTTTGAAATGTTGTTAAGACAGAAAGACCAAGATAACGCACGAATGACATGTGTCTACACCTTTGCTGGAAGCGTGTGAAAACAGACATTAGCTATTACAAGCTCGTCAGTAATATCATAGTTCTCCCATAATCAACATCAACTACAATCAGGCATTTTTATTTTTAAAACTCAAATAATTACGATTCTCAAATATTATACTTTCTCAGAAGAACAAAGCAAAGCGTGGCTATCCCACTCCATTCTATATTGAGCTGTCGATGTAATTAATTAATGTACCATTAACCACCCACACAGAGAGACATATGACAATCGATGTCATGGTCACTGAAGTAATGAAATAAAACATCGTCAAATATAATAAAAAAAAATAGAAAAAGAGTAGAAAAAATATTCGAACGTGCAACCTTTTTTTTTTTTTCCAACTTTATTTTCCCAATTCACATGCTGCTTCATAAACCAAATACATGCAAAATAATGAATAGTACATTATGGAAAAAACATACAAGTATAACATAGAAAACTATGGTATAAGAGCTTGCCATTTGCTCACATGAAAATCTAGACGATTCTTTTTCATAGCTATGATGCGTTCTGTATTTTCCAAATGCTTCATAGAAAACAGAAACGGATTTAGAGTTGGAATGATATTTTTGATTTTACAAGAAAATATAAAATATTTTGCATAATAGATAATTGTATTCACGAAATGTCCCCTTTCAACATGCAAAGTTCCAAAACAGATTTCTTCATCTGTGAACATAACATTGCGGACATTTTTAGCTTTGAGCCAAAGAAATACTTCATACCAGAAGGATGACACATGGGTACATTTCAGAAATAAATGTAATAATGTCTGTGGATGAGAGTCACAAAAATTACAAAGTGCAGAATCACTGATACCTATTTTACATAGATAATATTGAGTAGCGATTTTTCTATGTACGAACTTAAATTGAAAATTACGAATTCTGTTCTCTATCGATGATCTATAGATCAAAGAAAATCGAGACTTCCATAACAAAGAATCTTGTAAGTTCAACAGTAAATCAGTTTCCCATTTTACTTGATGGTCTGTCTCTGAAAGTGTGGTTTTATGATTCTTTACAAAGTATGGGTAACAAAAATTTGAAACTCTTTTGGATTTAAGAAAATTGTTCAGTAGAAGATCACAAGGATTCGAAAGTAATATAACACTTTGACAATCCATATTTTGTTTTATGGTGAATTTCCATTCTTGAGGAATTGCATATACTATTGAAAAATAAATCAAGAATGACCCTGGATTAAATTTCTGTAATATTTGGTCATAATTCATGAAGGAACCATCAGGGTTGATAATATTTCCTATGTAAATCATGTTTGATTCAAACAAATTTCTAGAATAAATAGGCTGACCATCAACTAAAATATGGGAATTAAACCATAATGGCTGTGAAACAATTTCCTTGAATTTAACTGGATTGTAGTACTTGTAATGACACCATGCAAAGAGAACATTGTACCAAAAAATATCAATATTATCATTTAGAATAAGGTGCCGAGGTGAAAGATTCCATTTAAAGAACATATCACCGCCCATAGTTTTTACATACATTCTAAGAAAAACTTTGTGTTTACTCTCATTTTCTTTATCAAGGTACCTCTTTACCCAAGTTATTTTCATACCAGAGGTAAAAGATTGCAGATGCGGCATTTTCAGACCACCCTCATCATAATCATTATACAACAAAGAACGTCTTATCTTATCGTTCTTATAACTCCATAAAAACCCAAAGAATAATTTTTGAACCTCATCAAAGAAAGATGGAGGAGGATTTGGCAATATACTTAAAGGATAAATCAATTTTGGAATTATCAAAGATTTTATAATAACAATTTTTCCATAAAGTGTCAAAGATCTACAATTCCACAAATTCAAAAGTGCTCTTATTTCTGCAATTTTAGGTTTGAAATTCAAATCATAATCGTTGGTACAATCAGAGAGGGGAATCTTTATTCCTAGATACATAAACAAATCTGTTGGCCAAATAAATGGAATGTCTCGACACAATGTTTCTGAAAAACCTCCAAGTCTGACTACATTGCATTTTTCAAGGTTTATTTTTAGGCCTGACATTTCTCTAAAACTATCCAACACTCCAAGACATTTTCTTAGATTCAATTCATTCGGCTTCAAAAACATAATTGTGTCGTCTGCATATTGACATATTTTCACATCTATATCGTATATTCTTAATCCCTTGATTTCCTCATTTTGTCGCATTGAACAGCCAAGTAACTCAACTGCAATTATAAAAAGATATGGAGATAAAGGACAACCTTGTCTCACTCCACGTTGTATATCAAAAGATTTCGAAGAAAACCCATTATTTATTACGCAACCCTCAATTTTGCAGTATAGCAATTTGACCCACTGAATAAAAGACTGATCAAAACCAAAGGTATAAAGAGCATAATATAAGAAATCCCAATCTAACATATCAAAGGCTTTTTCAAAATCAATGCTTAAAGCAATACCTTCCATGTTATGCATTTCACAATAATGTTTTATATCAATGAACAACCGTATAATTTCTCCTATGTATCTACCTTTCAGGAAACCATATTGATCCCTACTTATTATATAAGGTAAAACCTTTTTAAGTCTTTGGGAGAGAATTTTTGCCAAAATCTTGTAGTCACTATTAAGAAGTGATATTGGACGCCAGTTCTTTAAAAGTAACAGGTCTTTACCTTTTTTTGGAATCAAAGTTATAATGCTTCTTCGCATTGAATGTGGAAGAGATTTTTCCTCAAAACATTTATTATTCATAGAACATAGCAAATCTCTAATCTGAAACCAAAATATTTTGTAAAACTCGATGGGTAAACCATCAGATCCCGGTTTTTATCGTTTGCAAATGACATTATAGTTTCATAACATTCTTTCTCTGAAATCTTTCCACCAATGAATCGTTCTTCATTCTGATGCAGTGTAGGTAACACCAAATTTTTAATTGGATCAACATCTAACTTTTTCAGATTGTCTTTGGTATATAACCGAAGATAAAATAACCTTTCTTCTTCAAGAATATCAGTTGCATCGGTTAAAATGCCATTGTTTGTAGATAATCGAGAAATACACTTCTGTTGAAAATTTCTCTTTTCCAAATTAAAGAAATACTTAGTATTACGTTCACCTTCAGCAATCCATTTGGCTTTGGTGCGGATAATTATACCACGCACGACTTCTTCCTGTAATTCTTCATATTCCCTTTCTTTCCTTTTCAGATCATTCAATAACACATTGTTATCATTCAATTTATCTGTATTACGCAATTTATTAATTTCTGATTCTAATTTACTCAATCTTTTCTGACGGACACTTTTATTTTCTTTTGAAATTTGAATACACTTTTGTCTTACTTTGTATTTCAAATATTCCCAAGTCTTTATTGGGTTCGAATCTTTGTTTTCAGTCAAAACTAAATCTACTACACTTTGTATCTTTTCCACATTTTTTGCCGAAGCTAAAATAGATGTGTTGAGTTTCCAAAATCCCGGCCCCCGCTTTGCAACGGACTTCATTAACATCAAAGAAATCAAAGAATGGTCCGTTTTATAGCCAAAGCGGATATCACATTTTTCAACTGAAGTGGTTAAGCTTTGGGATATCAAAAAATAATCAATACGACTTCCTATCTTACTGTCATGAGACATCCAAGTGTATTTCAATTTTGATAAATTAAAGGATCTCCATATATCAATCAAATCAAAATCTAACATTATATCAGTTATGGCCTTGAAGCATCGTGGATGATTTTGGATCAAATTCGGCAATTTATCTAACTTAGCATCTAAAATTGTATTAAAATCACCACCGATTACATATGGTTCTTCCCCGTGCATTGCAAGTAGCTTATGCAAATCAGCAAAAAAACTATCGTTGTCATTATTGGGGCCGTAAATATTACCGAGTGTTAACAAATTTGCATTTAATTTCAGGACGACCAACAATATTCTACCATTGTCATCTCTAACAGTGTTTACTATTTCAAAAGTTGCAGAAGGTTTCAGAAGCATACATACTCCTGCACTGTCAGATCGACCATGGTTGAATATGATTTTATATCCCCATTCTTGACACCATCTTTTTTCTGAATCTGGTGAAGAATGCGTTTCTTGTAAGAAAATCACATGATAATCTGAATTTCTTATCCAATTAAAAACGCATCGTCTTTTAAAGGGGTTTCCAAGTCCCCTCACATTCAAAGAACAGAGTTTGATATCAATTGGCTCACTCATGACGTACGTAAAACATTCTCAGAGTATTATACGGATTGTACAGACAATATATGAGAAGGAAATTGGCATGTATTTTCATTCCGAAACTCAAAAGGCACAGTATGAACAAGTGATGTGAATTGAGTTTTTGGCCTAGATTTGTAGGCAGATTTGAAATGAAACAAAGCAAAAACCACCACCACCCAAAAGAAACCGTAAAACATGAAAATTGCTGATTTGCGATTTTCGTTTTTCCGCCAGCACACATTTCCGTGGCGTGCGAAAAGGAGCTCGTCATTTGAACATTTTTGGCCTTCTAAAACAGCATGAAATAAAATAACTCACATTATTTGACTTTGTTATCTCGAGCAAAAGATCTATATAGTGTGTCGTTTGAATAGTTACGTCTCTGTGATAGCAATTTTGTCTTTTATTCGAAACATACAATTAACAATAGACGTAACGAACAGAATAGCTACCTCCATAGAACATCATTCTATGCACTAAAGACTGTACGACCTACACTTTATGCAAATCTGACAACCTCAGTGTTTTCAGAGAACCGGGGGAATCTTTAGGGCCATCTTTGTACTTGATAAGTCTTGGTACCGAGTTCGGGATGAAAGCGAACTTGTTTTCCTCCCTGAGCTTTTTCACTTTGACCATGAGCTGCTTGTGTTCCATCCGCGTGTCTTTGTGTACATCGTCGCTCACGCCCACTTTGGATCCGCGAATGGTGACACCTTTCAGAACGGAACTACGCTTCAGAATCGCTTCGCGATCAGTGAAACGCAGCAGCTTGATATGGATGGGGCGTGGTCTCGAGGCTACCTTCGTTCCCAGTAGGGCGGTGTACACGTGGTGTGCGATGGGCACGCTCAATCTCCACCTCACGCATATTCAAATGAGTCGCCAAGAAGTCGCGGGCATAGGTTACGCAATCCTGTGATCCATTCGATAATTCTTCCCCTTCTGGAATCCCGTGTAGTATGACGTTGTTCTGCTTGCTGCGGTTGACAAGGTCAACAACATTCCTGCGTAGCTCATTTACATACTCAAGGTCGGCCTTTACTTTGCGAATTTCCCCAAGATCTTGCTTGATTTCTCCCATTTCTGTCTCCATATATGACACTCCATGTTCAAGGTCAGATATTCTAGTGTCTAGGCTTTCAATGTTTCCCTCTATCTTCGTGACTTTTTCGGAGATAACATCAATTTTTTTGCACATACCATCGAGCATCGACACCTTTTCTAGAATGTTACGTAGTAGAGACTCGGTATTTTCCGTACGTACCTCAGCAATGGAAGGTGATATGGGAGTGGCACTTTCACTTACTGTTTTCTCTTGGTCCGCTTCTCCTGATTTATCCTCAGAACTCGACACACGGAGACGTTTGAAACTAAGCATGGCTCTTTACTTTCAGGAAAGAAAAAACTGTTAAAGCTTGGTCCAAATGAAATTAGGCCGTCAAAAATAACGGTTGAAGCGCAGCTCCAAATTTTGCGTCCTCTCTAGCTCGACATCAAGGGCGCCCACAAACGCACACACAAACGCACACACACACACACATATATATATATATATATGTATATATATATATATATGTGTGTGTGTGTGTGTGTGTGTACACACTGTATATACGCTCAGCAAAAAAAAAAGAAAGAAAGTAAACACTTTTTCAAGTTCATCTTTCTCATAGACTATCTGGATGAAAATGGTGTTTTGTATATCATGTTAAAGGTAATTTAATTAGATATTAGCCTATTTAAATCATCAATCGATCGACAACAAAGAAAGATAAAAGCATCTAAGCAAAAGAATATATGCAACAACGTAAAGATGTACCTTTATTAAACCACAACAGAAGAGACAAATACGAAATAACAATAAAAAGGGATTCCCAATTGGCATTCACACCAATAATTATGGAAAGTTTTGAAATGTTGTTAAGACAGAAAGACCAAGATAACGCACGAATGACATGTGTCTACACCTTTGCTGGAAGCGTGTGAAAACAGACATTAGCTATTACAAGCTCGTCAGTAATATCATAGTTCTCCCATAATCAACATCAACTACAATCAGGCATTTTTATTTTTAAAACTCAAATAATGACGATTCTCAAATATTATACTTTCTCAGAAGAACAAAGCAAAGCGTGACTATCCCACTCCATTCTATATTGAGCTGTCGATGTAATTAATTAATGTACCATTAACCACCCACACAGAGACACATATGACAATCGATGTCATGGTCACTGAAGTAATAAAATAAAACATCGTCAAATATAATAAAAAAAAACAGAAAAAGAGTAGAAAAAATATTCGAACGTGCAACCTATAGTAAACAGGTTAGACAAGTTAACTAATAGCTATTAATCTACTTCTAGCATGTTTTTGATGCTTATTGTATTAATACGTCCTTTATTATCACCTGCAATAGACAAGTAAATTAACTGTAATGTGTCAATTATCACTAGTATCACATTAATAAAGCAAATTTGCATAAACTGGTATTCACTTTTCAATTTCTTCTAAAAGGAACGTTATAAGAGAATTTTGGCACAAAAAAAAATTGTTTTCAAAAATCAAATAACTAATATTGCACTGTACGCAAAGTCTTCAGCTACAAAAAAAGAAATACCTTTATAAGATAATTTATTACTTTTCGCTTTAATCGTCTTAAGTTCGAAAGTAAAGAAGATAATTATCAAGTGACAATTTACGACCTATTCTAAACCCTTAAAGACTAATCAAAAGATATAGCCTAGCACCAAATTCCTTCTTCAAATTCAAAAATTCATATTCGTCACCCTATTATTCAGATTGCAATTGATTCCAAAGGTTTGTTTTCCAAGTGTTATTAAAAACTGCATTCTTCATTTCAACGGAGGAATCATTGATAGACACGCGTACTTCACAATTATATTTGGAATGATTTTGTGTCGTTATCGACGCGGTATCATGAAATGCAAGTTCGACTTAGTCAAATACTTTGCCAGAATTCAAAGGAAGTCACTGGAGAGGGTTTTTGTTGGTTTGTTTTTGTTTTGTTTGTTTGTTTGTTTGTTAGTTTTTGACGGGGCATCTTTGTCAGTTAGTGTCAGCCTTGTTTTCATGCTTAAACTCAAAGGGACTTTCAATGAGAGACCGAAATCTCTGTTTAAGCTCTCTGGTAATAGCAGAAGAACAGCTTGATGTTATGGCCGGATGACTCCAGACCTTGGTATGGGTGGACAGAGCTCTGGGAATCCTCATTGTTGTCGTCTTCGTTGTCGTATCGGAAGTATTCCTCCGTAACTCTCATACCGCTGACCTAAAGTGGTAAAACGTACGCGATTGTTGGCAATATCAGTTTTCAATTCTGAATCAGACTAGAAACAGACACTCCCGTTTTGTTTGTTGTTGTTTGTTGTTGTTGTTGTTTTTTTTTGCAGAAGCAGAAAAATAGTTGATGATTATACAGTCCTATTTTCATTTCATCAGAGAAGAATAATGGATAATTTATCTGTGTAAAAGACTGCACATAAGTAGATGGCTGTATCATTTTGCTCTAATTTTGTTTCGTTTCGTATCTTCCTGGCTTTGGTGGAGCAAAAACAATCAAGTACGTGAAAAGTCTTCGATGACTCAACGCTGTGACGTTAAGTATCTGCACTCGATCAATGTTACGTTTATCGTCCGATCCACACTAATCGTACTTTCGAAATACCAAATCAGAACCAGGTCAATTTTAAACACGGCTTTGTGGTATACTGCAATTGACGCGGTCAGTTTCGTCAAAATATTGAACAATCGTCCTTTTCATGTTATTTGCCTGCTTTCCGAATAATATCACAAGAAGTACTTCAAGCTAGGGTGGAGCATATTATAAAGAATTATTCTTAAACCATGAGATGAAAAGAGACATGAGACAAGAGACAAAATAAAGTCATTTTAAGTTCATGAAAAGAATGTATAATCCAAATCTTTTGAAACTTACTTTCTGGCAGGTTCCAAAGCGACTTAACAGAACGAAGTTATTGTCTGTTGGTAGATAGATTCGGTTGTTAGTTGCTCCATCGTTGCGGCAACAGAAATATATCTTGGTGTTACGTCCATAGCTTCCGTCAGGAATCACTCCCCCACGCGAGTTGGCATTGTTGTCGTCTTCGTCGTCCCAGTAGAGGTAGCCATCAGTAAAGCCTGTTCAAGTAAAAAAAAAAGACAAGACAAAACAAAACAAAACAAAAAAACATCATATCATTCTGTTTCATCAAATGGTAAGCTCTGATATTTTTACGAGCTATACCAGATGCTGTCTAGGTAAGAAATATCAACGTGCCGTATGATGATTTTCACAGGCATTTAGCATGGCTGCCTTTTGATTCTTACTATTTATTGAGCAGTAAATTGAGCAGTAATGTTGCCCACAATCTTGATTCACTTTGAGTATACAAGATAAAGAGATGGCATCGTGGCATTCCAGGTCTTATATTTATTTATTCATTTATGTATGTATGTATGTATGTATGTATGTATGTACTTATGTACTTATTTATTTATTTATTTATCTATTTATTTATTCATTCATTCATTATTCATTTATTCACAACATCTTTTTACAGGAATCATACTGATATCTATACAGTGGTTATGGATACTGATGACGTAATCAGAATATGAGACGAGATTCATAAGAATATGTAAGAGGAGAACAAAATCGCGGGAAAGCTTAAGTCGATTTATGATGCTTCTGTATTGTCAACAATGCAGTAAGAATGCTAAATGAACCACAAGAGCTGTTGGGAATAAGACATTGTGCTCTGTCAATCCAACGTCCATTGTTCGAGTACTCTGGCTGTAAGTAGTGGTTGTGCTAATACAAGGCATTAAAGAGGAAATCCATTCCAAATATAAGTTAGTCTGATAAAAAAAAGTAAAATCTTACGAGTTCAACGGTAAAAATTTGACTGAAATCGGGTGAAAATAAGGAAGTTATGACATTTTGGAGTTTTGCTAATATCTGCAAAACAGTTCTTGTACAGTGGATATGAATATGTCAATGAGCGAGCTAACCATGTCATACCCTCACAATAATTTCCATTGATCGTGTACAAAAAAAAAAAAATGACGAAAATTCAATGTTCTGTCTTTAAAGTGTGAAACATGATGTTATTCCAATAATAATCTGGGAGCCAGCGGGGGTCAGCCTAGCTGAAAAGGTTACCAATTTATATGTGTATAGCAATTTAGTACATATGCCCCTGAGTATGGAAATGCACGTCTGGCCCGGTCATCGGTGGTGGGTGTGGCCAGGAGGGCCACAAAAAGGACCCCCCCCCCCCAAAAAAAAAAAAAAAAAAAAAAAAAAAAAAAAAACATTATGCTAGCCTAGCAGGAAAAGTAACCCCATGAAAACAACTGGAACTTGTTCGTTACACTTACAGGATAAATGAATGACCATTGCCAGACGTTTTAAGTGGTGGGGGTAGCCGCCAGACGCTCTTAAAGACCCAACTCCAGCTAGGCTAGCCTAGCTGAAAAAGTAACCCCATGAAAACCACTGGAACTTGTTCGTTACACTTACAGGACAAATGATGACCATTGCCAGACGTTTTAAGTGGTGGGGGAGGGGGGTAGCCGCCAGACGCCCTTAAAGACCCAAATTTTTCAAGCTAGGCTAGCCTAACTGAAAAAGTAACCTAATGAAACCCACTGGAACTTGTTCGTTACACTTACAGGATAAGTGAATGACCATTGCCAGACGTTTTAAGTGGTGGGGGGGGGGGGGTAGCCGCCAGACGCCCTTAAAGACCAAACTTTTTCCAGCTAGGCTTGCCTAGCTGAACAAGTAACCTTTATAGTGAAACCCACTGGAACTTGTTCTTTACACTTACAGGATATATGCATGACCGTTGCCAGACGTTTTAAGTGGTGGGGGGGGGGGGGGGGTAGCCACCAGACGCCCTCAAAAACCCAATTTTACCAGCTAGACTAGCCTATAGCTGGAAAAATAACCTCCTGAAACCCACTGGAACTTGTTCTTTTGATACACTCAAAGGATAATTGAATGATTGTCGCCAGACAATAGCCGCCAGACGCCCCAAAGACCAAACCTGAAAATTAAAGTAACCCCATGAAACCCACTGGAACTTGCTCTTACACTTACAGAATAAATGCATAACCGTTGCCAGACGGTTTACAGTGGTGGGGCGTAGCCCCCAGACGCTCTCAAAGACCCAATTTTACCAGCTATAAGGTTCACATATTTCAGAAATGATAGCAGTGTAATTCCATAACAATACCGCTTGCTTGCGAGTTCACCTGTCTATAATCTATGCATGCCTTATTCTTTTGTTCTGCTTCCTTGAGCCCCAACTCATGCATTCTTATGTTGACTCTCCCATGTCATCATCCTTGTTCATTGCAATTTGTTCTATTTTTTGAAAATATTCTTATTCTTCATCCCAATTATCACAAATTCTGAAACTCTGTCCTCAGTATAACTCATTGATAGTTGTACAAATGTAAAAATCTGAGAATCACCCGGAGGTCTCCTTTAATGGGGGAGTTTCTTGAGCGCGCAGGGAAACATGCTTTGAAATATCAATAGGGCAAGTGTTGAGACGAAATACTGTAGAAATATGAGAATATACAGTGCTGTGGTTTTGGTAGAAGAAACAGGGTATCTGTATTTGTCCTCAGTGATAACCAAAAAACTTATTTGGAAATCAATAATAGACAGCAAAAAAGAATTGCCCAATCAAACATGTCGGGATTTTTCTCAGACATCAGTGCTCTCATTTTCTTTGCAGTGTGAAACAAAACTAAAAAACAAAAAACAGGGCCGGGTACAGTATCCGGATGGAAATTAGTGGGATGAGCGTAAACCCACGGGTATTGTAACATACTGACGTGGGAAAAAAAAGACAAAAACTGCTTTTTTTCTGTGCCCTGGGGAGAAATATTCATCAATTGCATTTTGGAAATGTTGAAAATCACAACTTTTGATGAAATTGTGTCCTACAGTATCTCTTCTTATATGAAGGCTTTTTTTATAATTAAGTTCCTTTCTTCAATGACCATGATAAAACAAACCCCTGATGATTAAAATAAAAGACAATCGAAACTTGGCAAAGGAACTCTTTGGACATTAGCAAAAGGGAATACATAAACATTTTTGCAAACACTTGATGCAATTGTCTAATACTCCATCAAGCTCATAAAAAATACAATTCTACTGCAACAAGAAATCCATTCAGTAAGACTCGTACTCGGTGTACACAGCTTAAAATGCCAACTTTTAAACAAAAAATGCCCCAGCTCTTAAATTTACTTTCAAAAGGGGAAGTAAAGCTCAACACCTTTGGCCTATGACTTTTTAGGTACCGTATCACATTACGGTTGAGGAGATGGGTAAAGAAAAATTATTAACGAAATAAAACTTCTAGGAACATGCTTCACTATGACCTCACCGTTTTATTCTCTTAAGAAAGAAACGAAATCTGAAAATTGTTCAAGAGTGTTTTTGTACATAGTACATTGCAAAAGCAGAAAAATTCAGTGTTTTTAAGAAACATAACTCACAACAACAAGGAATTCCTGTCGTGTCTAGTATTGCACGTTTTTGGTTTGGAGGGTTTTGGATGCTAATATTTCAAGAAAAGTTTATGCTCCGGCACTTCAATGAACTTAAACAATATGAAGAAAAAATTCTGTGTCTGCAAAGGCTTGACACGTGTCTAATACTGGGTCACGCTCATATTAAACGTAGCTCACAGGAACAAGGAATTCACGTGTGTGTAAAATAATACTGCAGAGAGGGTGCAAAGTTGAACCCTTTATTGAGGGTGCGAAAATGTTCCCTTGGGTACATCTTTCCACCCACACTAAGTGGTGCTAGATTGCACCTCTTCTTGAGGGTGCATGTTTCCACCCACACTAAGTGGTGCTAAGTTGCACCTTTCTTGAGGGTGCGATCTTGCACCCTTTACCTTTCGGCGCACCTTTGCACCCCGTGTAGCCTTTACATCTTGGTGCAACTTTATACATCCTTTCGTGAGGGTGCAAAGAAACACCCAAAGTTCCAAGATTGTGCCTTGTTTTGAGGGTGCAATCTTGGAACTTTGGGTGCTGCTTTGTACCCGCAAGAAAGGGTGAAAGTTACACCCTCAGGAGCAACTTTGCCCCCTTGAAAACGGCGCAACTATGTACCTTTAGGTGCAACTTTATACCCGAAGGGTGCAAGAATGTACCCTCTCTTGAGGGTGCAATCTTGTGCCTTCTTGGTATGATGTTGCACCTTGTGGTGCTTATTTGCTCCATGACTGCTGCAAAATTGCTCCTTTAAAGGAGCAAGTCAGTGTCACTGCCTGCTCCTTTATAGAGGCAATATTGCCCATCATCTCAAGGTGCAACTTAGCATCACATAATCGGAAACGATTTAGTTCCTTAACTACTCTAGGCCTTGAATAGTGTGAACTGATGTAAGCATATTTGCTCAGTATATAACTTTTTGTTGTTGTTGCACTCTGCAAAGTAAATAGGATTAGTGTAACTTGGATCTTGTGAATCATGAAATGTGTGTGCGTGTGGAATTTGTTAGTTGTGAAAATGTTAATGTAAAAGTTAACTTAGTTGTGTTTGAATAATATACTGAAACCAAAAAACAAACCTTCTCGGCAAGAGTATACATCGGCATGAAGGAAGAGGTGAAAATATGATATGCAGTTGTCTGGACTCTGGATACATCTTATTCAAAACGTTCTTGAATACGTACTTATTCACACAATCTATAAGAATAACATATGCTTCTTACCAGTACTCAAAGCCTCTAAAACAAGAGCATGCTTCTTATCACTTCTAAAGTATACACCATATCTTGAAAACAAAATGTAAGAGGACTTAATAAGCTGTTTGTATGCATTCAAACGAATCCATATTTCTATCTAAAATCTAAAACGTGTCTTGTAAAAGGGGAATTCGTTTTATAATGACGATGCCAATTGTCTTAAAGTCCTTATCACGACATGTCTTGGAGTTCACGCTTATTGAAAACATGAGATTCTTGGCACGTAGATTACAACTATGGTTTAAAGAGTTAACTGAGATACGCATACCGTACACGGGCATTTCGATGAAAACATTTAAATACAAGGTACTGTAAATAATATGAAAATCAAACTTGATACCAGCCCTAATCGGCAACCAATAGAGACTATGGAGGACTGCAGTTATGCGTTCAGATATTGTTTTGGGCGATACACGCATGCCGACTGATTTGGGATCAATTCGAGTCCCTCGAGCTGAGATTCCGGAACTGCAATGAGCAAACCATCATCATGAATAACAAAGTGACTGAGAATAATGCATGTACCAGCTTCTGTTTCGTTGTTCTATACACAGAAAGTTGTTTCGTTTTCCAATCCTGTGCAGGCACACAGAGATTTACAGAATTCAATCATCTTTGGCTATAACGTCATGGTCGCGTGCAAAATTAATGCAGCTTATCTAACTTAACCTGTAGTTACTGAATAGGGGACTACTGTATATTCAATTTATACATTATTAATCGGATGATAGAACCTGTCAAAGAGTAAATTGCGGATATCATATATCATTGTCAAATTCACTTTCTGTTCTATACATAGTATCAATGGAATGTTATGAACCACTTCAGCATTACCAAATCATGAAGTAATATATCATAATTATTTCCCTGAAACGGCTGCATTTGTATGAGCAGGAAGAGTTTGGCATCATACATAGCAAGAGTCGTGACTACAAAACTAAATACATTAAGGTTTTAGGACACTTTGAATCATGCCTCCCCCCCCCAAAAAAAAACAAAAACAAAAACAAAAACAAAACACCAACTACTTAGTGAAATGTTGTATACCCTACTTCCATTATACGATCTTTGACCTTTGAATACATGGCCCGCATTTTTTCAACGAATAGGCATTTGGATGCAACGTAGGTATTATATAAAAGAAAAATTGTTTTAGGAAAATACATTTAACCACTTCAGAAATAATTATGGAACAAATAGCAAAATATTGACACGTTCACTTCTTCCGTAATGACATGACAGAAAAATTTCCTCACCGAATCGTTCTGCCGTAATTCATGGGCAAGTCATGGATATATACTTAGTTCGATTAAAAGTATACATTGAGTCATTGCAAAAGTATCTAATGAGGAGTATGCTTCAGAATTACATCATTGTCATTTATTCTTTTACACTAATAATATAGCGCTATTGGTCCGCCATGTTGCCTACCATGTCGTTGTCCTCCTACGACGTTTGTTCAGCAAATAAGGCACAGAAGTTAATTTTGCACTTGTTGCCAAAGACTCTAATCTTCTTTACCGCTATTCTCAGACATGACCTATGCTGGTGCTGTATGAATTAGAAACGGAAGCTTACTTAATAGGCCTATTCACCATCTAACAAGGCAAAAGCGAAGTGATGTCTCGTCCACGTATCGACTTTGTGATTACAGAGATTTTCAAATGGTATAGTTCATTGACTTTTTGACCGTTGACGTAGTCGGACTTCACCAATATTAACACTTGACAGCAATCATTAGATGATCTGAGGAGTGAATTTGGTGGTCATATAGCTCAAAAGTGTGGAAAGTTATTGAAAGAACACCAGAATACTATGTCGACAGTGTTTATCAGGTGAGATACAAACATAGAACAAGTTCCAGTGGGTTTCAGGAGGTTACTTTTCTAGCCAGGGCTATAGTCTAGCTGGAAAAATTGGGTCTTTGAGGGCATCCAGCGGCTACCCCCCCCCCCAACCCCCACTTCTTAAAACGTCTGGCAACGGCCATGCATATATCCTTTAAGTGTAAATAACAAGTTCCAGTGGGTTTCATTAGGTTATTTTTTCAGCCAGGCTAGCCTAGCTGGAAAAAGTTGAGTCTTTAAGGGCGTCTGGCGGCTACCCCCCACCACTTAAAACGTCTGGCAATGGTCATGCATTTATCTTGTAAGTGTAACGAACAAGTTCCAATGGGTTTCATTAGGTTACTTTTTCAGCTAGGCTAGCCTAGCTGGAAAAAGTTGGGTCTTTGAGGGCGTCTGGCGGCTACCCCCCCCCCCCCCCCCCCACCACCACCACTTAAAACGTCTGGCAATGGTCATTCATTTATCCTGTAAGTGTAACGAACAAGTTCCAGTGGGTTTCATTAGGTTACTTTTTCAGCTAGGCTAGCCTAGCTGGGAAAAGCTGGGTCTTTGAGGGCGTCTGGCGGCTACCCCCCCCCCCCCCACCACTTAAAACGTCTGGCAATGGTCATTCATTTATCCTGTAAGTGTAACGAACAAGTTCCAGTGGTTTTCATGGGGTTACTTTTTCAGCTAGGCTAGCCTAGCTGGAGTTGGGTCTTTAAGAGCGTCTGGCGGCTACCCCCACCACTTAAAACGTCTGGCAATGGTCATTCATTTATCCTGTAAGTGTAACGAACAAGTTCCAGTTGTTTTCATGGGGTTACTTTTCCAGCTAGGCTAGCCTAATTTTGAGGGGTCCTTTTTTGGCCCTCCTGGCCACACCCACCACCGATGACCAGCCAGACGTGCATTTCCATACTTAGGGGCATATGTACTAAATTGCTATATACATAAAAATTTGTAACCTTTTCAGCTAGGCTGACCCCCGCTGGCTCCCGGACTAAAACGTCAGAATAGTGATCAGTCAGATACACGAAGATTTGAGCCTGGGGCATAATTGCGTTTAAATGCAAAATTGGACATTTCACAATTTTATACAAACTATATGGTAAGTTGTGAGGGAATGACATGCTCACTTTGCCATTTGCATATTCATATCGACTGTTCAAGAACTGTTTCCGCAAAAAATAGCGAAACTTCAAAATGTCATAACTTCCTTATTTTTCATCCGATTTCCACTATGCTGTGGCATAGTGGATAAGACTCCCGACTCCCGAACGGAGGACCGTGAGTTCGAATCCCGCCCAGTGCTTACATCCTTGGACAAGATGTTTTTACCCACGATGTCCCTCTCGACCCAGGTGTATAAATGGGTACCTGGCAACGCTAGGGTAATAATAATAGCAGGGCCCTCTGGTAGAGCAGTGGCAACACTGAAGAGGCTACCCTGGGTAAATAAGACCTTATTATTATTATTATTATTATTATTATTATTATTATTATTATTATTATTATGAAAATTATACCAATGAACTCGTAATATTTTGCTCTTTCTTATCAGACTAACTTATATTTGGACCGTATTTCCCCTTTAAGAAGGCAAGATGATAGGCCAGTTCGGAGTTTAGCTTTGTACGAAGGACCTTTCTTGTTTTTCTCAGTCGGTTAGGGGCACGACTTCAACAATCTCTTTTTATTGATATTGCCAAATACCACTTTTGCTCTCAGGTGGATGTGCCGGCAAGCAGTATTTACACTGTGTAAGGATTAAATGAATAATCATTACATCACAGATGCTTATCCCAGTGAATTTTAAAACCAACACGCCTGTTGTGATAATTAGTACGAATGACCTTTTCTCTGCCCATGCGCAAAGTAGAACTATAGTACAAACATGACAAACTGGATTGTTATTCTCTTTGTCTATTCCTTTAGACGGGAATCACATCCGTTGCGTACGTCCCTTGGTTGCCCGCTTACAAGCATTAATCGCTTCCCTTAACAGCCACTGAAATAACAATACAATCATCGTAAAAATTGAAATACGCAAATTAAACACAAGCTAAATCAAACGTTTTTATCCGTATATCCATTCATTTTTTTTTTCGTCTTATTTTGGCTGACTTTTCTGTTTCAGTTTCAGTTCAGTTTCAGTTTATTTTATTTCGACACGGTCACTCACTTCAGCCAATGGCTGTTCCTCAGTGAGCCCGTGAAGAGGTAGAAATAAATCAAAGTAACATAGTACAACATTTTATACTTAGTATACATAGAAACAAACACAATTATCATACACGGTAAAATCAATGACATATAAAAAAATACCATTTGTACTGAAATAATTCTATGAAATTACTTACTCATTGAAATGAAGAAAAATATGCATATTGGTACACATGTGGCAAATGGAAAAAAAAGGAAAAGAAGACAAAATGAAAAAGTGGGACCATTCAAACGTAAGACTTAATACACACACATCATTAGACTGCAAGTAATTATCTTAAAAATCATATCTTAGTATAAAACTTATCTATTGCACTTTTGAATGCAGCTAAAGAAGCACTTTGTTTAAAGGACAAGTTCACCTTCATAAACATAAGGATTGAGAAAATGCAACAATATTAGTAGAACACATCAGTGAAAGTTTGAGGAAAATCAGACAATCGATGCAAAAGTTATTAATTTTTTAAATTTTTGTGTTGGAACCGCTGGATGAGGAGACTACTACAGCTTGTGAGTCATATGCGTACAACAGAATAAAGAAAATATAAAAGAAAATTCAACATATTTTCACTTTTTTCGCATAATAAAAGAGCAATTGACTTGCCTCTTTCTAAAGGCAGGGGGAATAATATTACCCATAACATTTATCGGTAACGAGTCAGGGGAATTTGTACTTTTTTTCAAAAGATGGAATTTTGTGAAATTCTCTTTATATTTTCCTTATATTGTTGTACGCATGTGACATCTAAGTTATTCATACACTGCAGTAGTCTTCTCATCCAGCGGGTACTGCACAAAAACTTCAAAAATTCATAACTTTTGAACGGATTGTCTGATTTTCCTCGAACTTTCAATGATGTGTTCTACTAATATTGCTACATTCTCTCAATCCTTATGTTTATGAAGGTGAACTTGTCCTTTAACGTCGCTTGGCAAACTATTCCACATTTGGGCACCACGATATGAAAAACTTTTTAAAAAATTTGTGGTTGGTTTGGGTACATCTAACTGGAGGGTTGTCTTCCTCAAACCATACAAATATTGTCTATACGTAAATAATTTGTTTATATGTGAAGGCATGGCATGTTTTTGTTTACAATCTTATACATGATACATAACAGCTATTTATCGCGTCTAACCAAAAGACAATCAATGCTATCATTACACTTTGTTTGAATCATTTAACATATGGCTTCACTTGGAAATTTCCAGTCAACCCGCATAACCACTCTGAGTGCTCTAAATTGTATTTTCTGTAGTTTTTGCAATATGTTTTTGCCATGTTCCCCCATATAAGACTACAATAATCCATCTGGTTCAGAATAATGGTTTTATAGAATATCATTGCCATTTGCTGCGTCATAAAAGGTATAATTTTTCAATAAACACAAACTCTAGTGCAGTTTTTTTCAGCAAGCATTCAAACGTTTTGTCCAGTCTAAGTACTGGTCAATGTGTACACCAAGATTCAAGATTCAGATTCAAGATTCAAGATAATTTATTGTCATGTATAAAATATACATAAAATTTGTTTTCGGACATACATAAAGATAGAGGTGCATAAATGAAGAATATAAATCATGAAATAACTTAACATGAGTTTTATACCATACATACATAAAATACATACATTTAATTAACAAAAAATTGAAATATTGCAGGAGAAAATAAGCGTATATAAAGTATGCATTTTTTTTCCTTCGCCCCATTCGCCCCATCCAGGCACTTCCATATGCCAGAGCACTCCTCCAGTTGAGACTTTAACACATGTTCTACATGGTATCTGATATCCGTGACCCGATTAATGACCGTGTCCTTAATCTTTACACAAGGAACTGAAATACCCTTTAGTCTCCTTCCAGATCCAATCAATAGAAACTCACATTTTGAGGCATTTAGTGCCAACTTATTTTTACACAGCCATGCATTTATTCTATCTAAGTCTTCATTTAGAACTGTCGCCAATTTATCAATGTTGTTACAAGAGTACACATGTGTCATCTGCGTAGAGAGATACCATACTATTCTTTACGCACAAAGGTAAGTCATTTATATACAAAATGAACAGTAAGGGACCTAGATTCGAACTCTGGGGGATTCTGTGGTGTAGATTGAACGCCATTGACAACTGTGCACTGGGTGCGATCTGTCAGGTAGCTGCAGAACCATTCAACCACTGAATCAGTCAGGCTATACTGGCGCATCTTACGTAACAGAGTATAGCATGGTCTACTGTGTTGAATGCCTTCTTTAAATCTAGTGCGACTACGCCTACAAACATTCCTTGGTCAAGTTTGTGGAGCCAGCATTCAGTTACATTAATTAAGGCCGTCATTATTGTTGAATGTTTGGGTCTAAATCCTGATTGATGCACTGCCAGAAGTCCTATCTCTTGAAGATATTTGTACAATTGATCAAATATGAGTTTTTCCGTAATTTTCGCTATCACTGGTAAAATAGATATTGGTCTATAAAATGATTGTTAACCTGCGATCTTTGGCCCGCACCTTTGTATATGGGCGTGACACGAGATCGTTTCCATGCCAACGGAACCTTGTTTTGACGCATCGACAGATTGAAAATATAAGTAAGAGGTTTACAAATATATTCAACAATGGACTTTAGGATAACTGCAGGTACATTGTCCAGACTACATGCCTTATCAGTAGCAAGATTATCATGTAAATGCTTCAGTACTTCGTTTTCTTCAATATCTATAAAACGGAAATAATTTCCAAAGTCCTTGGGAGTGGGACAACATGTCCCCGCAGTCATCCGCATACTCACTATTTTCAACATTTTCTTGAATTGTTTTACCAACATTCGTGAAATATGTATCAAAATAGTAAGCTATTTCTTCTTTACCCAACATTTCTCCACCTTCTGTTTTTACTTGTGCTATTCTACCAGTGTCATATTTTTTTCTTCGGGAGAACAAAGTTCAACGATTTCCACACCTTTTCAGATTGACCATTACCGTTAATGATACTATTAGTAATATACTCTCTCTTTGCTCTACGAATTTAAGCGGTAGCCTTGTTTCGTAGACACTTGTATTTTCCCAATCAGCAGGTGAGCTTGATTTCTTTGCCAAACGCTTCTGATTGTCCCTTTCCTTTATGAGTGAGATGACTTGATCAGTAATCCAAGGCGATTCTTTCTTTTTTACTCTTGTTTTTTTTTTCTTAAGGGGAGCGTGTTTGTTTATCACCAGACGTATTGTATTTTCAAATGCAGTGTACGCTGTCCCTACATTAGTTTTATTCATGATGTGTTCCCATGATTCTACAGATATATCTTCTTTTAGCAAATCATAATCAACTTTCTTTAGGTTTCGGGAAATCTTGTATTTGTGTTCAGCTTTGTTTTTGACACACTTTTTACCCCAGATACAATATACAAGATAATGATCACTCAGAGACATGGGTAGAATATCAACTGTATCAATTTTACCTGGAGTATTTGTCATGATAAGATTAATCGTTGACGAGGTGTTTTCCGTAACTCTGGTCGCCGTCTTAACTACATTGCTGTAATTGCACATAACCAACGCCTTCCGTTTACTCGAGTAACTGCTTTGTTTGCCACGGTTTATTTTCTGGCATTACGTCACAATTCATATCCCCTAATAAAATATATTCTCGAGATAGGTTTCTATTCACTGTGATACCACTTCAAACGATTTAAAAACCTTAAAATTTGTGTTAGCTAGGCGGCCTGTACCATGAAACAATAAAATATGACTTCACATTTACAGGCTTTATTTCAATCACTAACGTTTCCAAATCTTCGTTTATTAAATCACTTCTCAGTGTATAATCTACATCACTTCGTATATATGCTGCCACACCTCCACCTGCTCTGTTTCTATCTTTCCATATCAATGAATAATCTTTACATGCAATTTCGCTGTCATCAATAAGCTCATTTACAGAGTTTCGCTTAGCGTTAATACATGGATGTTTGACTTTGACATAAATAATCGGCGTTCATCAATGTTTTTCTTGAGAGAAGCCGAGCAACTTTCAGCCCAGGACTTACTCGCAGTTTCTTTATTTGTTTTTCCAAATGTAACGACATAATTTTTCCTTTTTCTCCATCAAGCTTCAAAATGTCATGTAACTGCCCAACTGTACTGGGGTCAAATGACTGTCATTATGCGTGTCATTATGCGTGCGTTCTTCACTTTCAGATACATTTACTATATCATTGCCAGCATGGAATGGTAATTCCTGGAAACAACCAAAAACGACAAAACCAATCATTGTCAGTCACAAAGACATCCTTGCTGTATGGAGTGCATTTCAAATGGCACCATCTAATAGAACCGGAACATAACAATGCATTTTTGGGGTTTTTTTAACACTTTTGTTACACATCATACATGGATACTAGTACTTTAATTTCATTATTTATGGTTTACCGGTCATATTTACCAATGCTGGTCATGTCTTATCGCAGTCTCTGTCTGCCATGTTCCTGATGGTGACTCTTCTGTCATTCATTCCTTCGATGCTGACAAGCGCTGCGATATTCCCGTCCTTGGTCCACACCCGCTTCACTGATGACCTGTCCTTTGCTGCGTGGACAAGCTTCCTTCGATGTGATGATAGATCTTCGTGTACAAAGATGGGACTCCCTTTAAAACAGGACTTGGCGTTGAAGACGGTTTGCCGAGCGTTGCATATGATCCGAACTTGACTATGATCGGTTTTGGTCCAGGTTTCTCTCCTTCGACTCCGTTTCTGGGTTTCGGTGTGATGCGATGACTTCTGGAAATACATGTAGGGTCGAGCGAAATGTCCAGGTGGTGGGTCTCGACGATGTCCATGATGAGGTTGTCAGAGTTTTCATCGGCTGTTTCCGGTATGCCGTAGAACCGGAGGCATTCCCGCCTGGAATATTGCTCTTGCTCATCGGGTGCATTCTGAACCTTCTTGAGGTTCCCTTCCAGATAGTTGAGTTGCTCGCTCGTCGATTTCTGTTCAGCCTTTGGTTGCTCAAGGTCCAGCGAGATTGCTTGGTACCAAAGGTACACACTTTGTGTCACTTTCTCCAATATGGCGGCCGAGATCACGTCATTCAGCTTTTGGAGAACGTCGTCGCAGCACAATTTGAGATTGCAAGGCTTCTTTCACGTAGTCCATGGTCAATGGAAATGTCTCACTTGGCTGATCACCTGGACATCGAGGGTCTCCTTGGTCGTGACTGACCGGAGATGCTGCCCGTAGTCGGTGAGCCTATGGTCCGTCACCGATTGCTTGAGCCAGGGCCGGCGCAGTGTTTTCAAAAGTGTGGGGGCCCACTTCCGGGTTTCATGAGCTAACAAGCAAAAAAAAAAAAAAAAAAAAAAAAAGGTCCTCAGGTCATCTCTCCCCGTCCACTTCCGGGTTTCCTCTGCTGACAAGCAAAAAAAAAAAGAAACAAAAAAAAGAGGTCCTCAGCTCACTCTCTCCCCTTTCCGGGTGTTATGAAAAAAAAGTCTTCAGAGAAAACACATAACCTTACCGCCGCCATGCTTCAAGATCTCAATCTATTTCTATTTTAATGCCACTTACGTACTTCCGGGTTGAAAAAAGTGTGGGGGCCCAAAGTGATGACACCTTATGTATTCCTTTGTATGGTGCACAAAAAGTGTGGGGGCCCGAGCCCCCACGGCCCCCACGGCCCCCACGCGGCTGCGCCGGCCCTGTGTGCTTTCCGGCAGCCTTCTTAGCTGCAATTTTCCTTCACTTTCACGTCGTTCACCCACAAATTTCAACGAAATGGACTTCTTCCAATGTTAATCTTGTCAGCTCGGCGAAAGATGAAGAAGACAGTACAGTGATAATTATATGCGAATTAACGTATTGCATGGTTACACAACACTGTAATGTTCCGGTGCCACATGCAAGCATAACCTCACCAAGGTGCAACAAAAATCCTACCATCCTAAAAAGGAACAAGAGGAACTAGAACTATCACTCATTGTGATTAATATACCCCCACCCACAACTGAGGTAATTAGCTCAACCAGGATTTTTTTAAAAACTTTTTAATGGAAAAAAATTTATACCATGGCATGGTACTGTTCAACAGTAAATAAATGTATTGCTCACTGTTAGTCACATATCCCACATTTCAAGTCACGTGCTCAAAAACTGAGTGAGCAAGACTTATAAATAAACTGATGATTTCTATGGTTTTTATTAAAAGTTGTGTAACCATGGCAACACAATGTTGGACATTAAGAAAAACATGAAGTTTGCACAACTATATATCATAGCCGTCACATGTGCCAAATTTCAAGCGAAATGCTACAAAGATGAGGGGCTTAGTTGAATTAACAATATTAGTGTATCATTTTCATTCCAAATATACTGTTACCATGGCAACACGTCATTTTCCACACTGACAAAAGATTTTTTGCACATCTAGGTAATGTAGATGTAACATGTGCCAAATTTGAAGCCAAAATGCTCTAAACAGAGAGAGTTAGGAGAATCAAAATGTTTGTATGATTTTCATTCAAAATGCACTGTTACAATGGCAACACATTGTTCAACAATAATGAAATATGAAGTTTGCATATTTCTGTACTATGATGATTGCATGTGCCATATTTCAAGCAAAATGCTCAAAGACTGAGGGAGTTACCTGAATCCACAATATTTTGTATGATTTTCATTCAAAATATGCTGAATACCATGGCAACACATTGATCAACAATGACGAAAGGTTAAGTTTGCACATCTACGTACCATAGTGGTCAGGTGTGCCAAATTTCAAGCTAAATGCTGAATGACTGGAGGAGTTGGCTGAATCCACATGCTTTTTTGTTTAAAAATGTTATTACCATGGCAACGCATTGTTCACAATAATGACAGATCAAGTTTGAACATCTACATACTATAATGGTCACATGTACCAAATTTCGAGCTAAATGCTCAAAGACTGAGGTAGTTACCTGCATCCACAATATTTTTGCATGCATTTTAGTGAAAAGAAGCTGTTACCATGGCAACGCATTATTCATCACGGACGAAAGATTAAGTTTGCACCTCTATATGCTATAGTGGTTGCATATGCCAAATTTCAAGCCAAATGCTCAAAGAGTGAGGGAGTTAGCTGAATCCACAATATTTTTGTATGATTTGCATTCAAAATATGCTGAATACCATGGCAACACATTGATCACCACTGACGAAAGATTACGTTTACACATTTACATATCACAGTGGTCATGTGTGCCAAATTTCTAGCTAAATGCTCGAAAACTGAAGGAAGTTAGCCGAATCCACAATATTTTTGTATGTTTTTTGGTAAAAACAAGCTGTTACCATGGCAACGCATCGTTCACCACTGACGAAAGATTAAGTTTGCACATCTATATACTATAGTGGTCATGTGTGCCAAATTTCAAGTCAAATGCTCTAAGACTGAGTGAGTTATCTGAATCCACAATATTTTCGTATGATTTTCATTCAAACTATGCTGTTACCACGGCAACACATTGATCAACAATGACGAAAGAGTAAGCATGCACATCTACGTACCATAGTGGTCACATGTGCCAATTTTCAAGTCAAATGCTTAAAAACTGAAGGAGTTAGGCTAATCCACACATTTTTGTATGAATGGTTAAAAAAACTGCTGTTGCCATGGCAACAGAATTATCAATGCACACATCAAAGGGGTTTTGCACAAATATACATTACATTGGTCGCATATCCCAAATTTAAACCGAATTGCTACAAAACTGAGAGAGTAGTGCGATCCACAACATTTTGTGAGATAGATTTTTATGAAAATCTTCCGTTGCCATGGCAACACATTATGAAATACTCATGAAAAAGGTGTCTTGCACATCTGCCTGTGATGGCGGTCACACCTGCCAAATTTGAAGTTAATTTCTCAAAAAATGAGAAAGTAGTTCGATCCACAAGTTTTTATGAAAATATGCCGTTGCCATGGCAACGCATTATGCGATACTAAAGAAAAAGGTGTCTTGCACATCTACCGTTGATAGCGGTCACACATGCCAAATTTGGGGTCAATTGCTCAAAAAATGAGAGCGGAATTCGATCCACAACATTTTGTAAGGTTTTTTAAAATTTGCTGTTGCCATGGCAACTCATTATGCAATACTAACGAAAAAGGTGTCTTGCACTTCTCCCTGTGATAGCAGTCACACATGCTAAATTCGGGGTTAATTGCTCAAAAAATGAGAGTAGTTCGATCCACAAATTTTTACGAAAATATGCCGTTGCCATGGCAACGCATTATGCGATACTAACGAAAAAGGTGTCTTGCACATCTACTTTTGATAGTGGTCACACGTGCCAAATTTGGGGTCAATTGCTCAAAAAAATGAGAGAGGAGTTCGATCCACAAGATTTTGCAACGGACCGGTCGCCCGACCGCCCGACCGCCCGACCGACCGACCGACCGACCGCCCGACCGACCGGCCACCCGACCTCAGAGTGATTCCTATGTATGGATGGGGGTATAATAAGACGAATACGAAAAATGGAAATTAATCGTCAATGCTAAACAAAGCGTAAGAACGAACCAACACAACACATAAACAGAGCCGATTTTCTTTTTTTTTAGTCCTGACATTGTGACAATAGGGAGCTTTAAAGTGAAAACTAAGTTTCGGTAAGTGCTTGAGAACCCGTCTGGCACCATTTCATTTTTTCTTGCAATATATCGAAAGAGTCCACTAAGAAACTTCCTGGCTGACGCGGTTTGCCGGAATGATGAGTCGGTTTGGAGTATTTTGAGAAAAATAATAATAGTAGGAAAACCGACTTTTATTCCAGAAGGCTCCAGACTAACTCGGTCTCGGGAAAAATTCGACCCTACTTCAGACAATTCACACGCAGTTCGTGATCGCCACATTCTACTGGCCACTGCATAATACCAAATGAGGCCTAACTGAATGGACAGGAAAGTGCGTGCTAACGTAATCCTGCACAAAACAAAACAAAAATGACAACGCGCGGTCCTCAGTTGTTGAGACGCGCGGTCTTTGGATTTTTTTGTTGTTAATAAAGCGCCTTTGATTTTTTAAGAGGTGCTTGATAGGCGCACACTAATTTTGCATGCGCGCAAAAGAGGTTTTTGATGCGCGCGTTGTAACAACTCGGACCATTACTGCGAGTAGCCAGAACACGAAGCGCTAGTTTATACAGGCCGCTCCCATAGGACAACACTGTACAATCAGAGGGACAACCATTACAACTCATCCCGCCGTCAAAGCGAAGCCGAGTTATCCCCGAGTCCGAGTTTAGCCTGACCCCGTTCGGGTAAGTATGGTTGGGGCACCACCCTCGGCAGGGCACCTTCCCATCGGCACCCTGCGTATCATGGCTGTTTGCGTATAGAACGAAAAGTTACGCGCGGGATTAAGTGTAATTAGCTATAAAGACAATAAAAACGAAGAAACAAAATCAAACTCTAACAAACCAAGCTAAAAATTACACATCCGCTCAGTAATTCACGTGTACATGTATTACCTATGGCCTGTGAAATTCACGTGTATTACCTATGCTGTGAAATTCACGTGCATACCTATGGAGGGGAGGGGGTGCCGATCGCAAGGTACCCTTTTTAGCTGCGCGAAGAAAACGGAACGCACGCACTAAAATTGCGCTATTTTAAAACGGAGATTCATAATCAACGAGACGGTCACGACATTCAAAACTGCAGTATTTATGGCATATTTGAGGTAAGAATTAGGCGGATTTGAGTTATATTTCTAGAATAAACAAGCTACAGATCCTTAGGGTGACGATAGGTGGTACCCCCAACCCTACTGGGACTGAACCTTTTTGGTTAATATATCGCATTTTCGTCGTTACCCATCGAATATCTTGTCATAACATCGTTATCCTGCACATTTCCTAAGCATACGTTCACATTCGGGAGCGAAATTTGACAACTTTTGCAGGCGTACCACAACTTTGTTTGGGCTTTAAATTTTAGACGCGCGGACGTTCAGGGGGGAAAAACCAGAGCGGGTTAATGTTCTGAGCGTGCGCAGAAGCGCGCGTCAATCGATCTATTTTTAACTTGCGTCGCCTGAGTTTTTCACTACGCGTACTGGGCTGTTTTTACGTCCGCACAGTTTACAACACAGAGAGCTACTTCATGCACCGATCATATGGTGGCGCGATTTTATTTTTTATGCGTTGCGTCCCAGCGTAATCTAAAGCTACTTTTCAACGCGACGCAGGGGAGGGGAGAACGTCCAGCGCACTCGTCGTCTCAAACGTCCGCGCGTCAAAATCTAAAGCTCCCTATTATACTGTAAGATTAGGATCGAGAGTTCAAAGTGCACGGCGTACCACAAGTTCTTGTTATCTCTACTAATCACATGCTTTCATACCATCCTCATTACTGACCTCAGTTACTGGTGTGAGTCCTGTGGTGAATAAAAACAAACAAACAAACGCAATAAGGAAGCAAAAGCACTGTGCACGTGCATACAAGCAATCTCTCTCACACCAGGGAGACCCACCTCCCTGCTCACACGCACACGCAAATACAATGTACGCACACACGGACACATATCAACTATCAGCGAATACTTACCTGAGGGACAGCTTCCTCGCTTGTAGATGCAATAGGAACCCGGCTGCCAAATCCATTGGCTGTTGTACATGTTGCGGACGGTTTTCATGCAGAACTCATCTTGCCTGTTGCCTCTACCCTTGTAACCACTCATGTGAAAGGGGTTGCTCCAGCCGTTGCTGGCGTTGTCGTCTTCCGTGTCGTGATAGCGATAACCATTACTATTCCAACCTCTTGGACACCCGCTTGTTGGCTTAGGGAGACCGTATGTGCCCACAGGCCACGTGATGGGTATTATGACACGAGGGTCTGTTTTTCCGAAAAAAAATGATATAATATGAACATAATATTATGTATGTTTTTGTATAGGCCTCTTAGCAAAGTGGGGATATATAACATTGAGAATGACGACATCACCTGCCTGTGTGGAGAGGAGCTATGCAACATCTCCTTGTCTGTCCACTTTTACCAGAGCCTTGCACACAAGACATACAAGAAGATCTGGCAGCTCTAACACCCTTTGCCAGGCAGTGCATCCAACAATGGACTGGAAGAATCTGACATTCCATTCAGCGTAGTCGTTGGTAGTGACTCGAGAAGAAGAAGAAGAAGTATAGGCCTCTACATGCAAATAGACATGTTGTTATGTGTGTGTGTTTATGCACACGGATACTATGTGGTTTAGAGGCCTTTTTACCTACCATCTGAAATTATGATAATGAAACCTACGGGTGAAACACCGCAAAGGTGTTGTACGCTTCTAAAAATAAAAACCACTTCACCAGCCCGAAGTTCAAACTATAGCGGGATGTTTTTGCGGTCTATGAAAATAGCCCGATACTGCGAATGAGCGTCTTTACCAGCTAGAACAGCCCCCACGTGTATGGCGAAATTTGACGCATGCGTACTTTGCATCATTATACTCTGCTTAGCGCGCGGTTGGAAAGTGGATTTCCCAGCGCAAAATCTCCTATATCATGTTGATGTATGCATGGGCGTTACGGGGGGGGGGGGGGGGGGGGGGGGTGCGTTGGGTGCGAACGCACCCCCATTCAGACCACCAAAAAAAAAAAAAAAAAAAAGTCTGCGAGCGACCTCAACGCCGGACGCTAAATAATCTATTTTCTATTATCCTTTATTAATTATTTTCTTTTTATTTTGCATCTGACGCGCGCGCGGAATTTCAACTTTGGCGGGCCCGTTTGACGTCATTATGAAGTCGGATTGACTTGAAACTTGGTAGTAGAAATATTCCTTGACATTTCAGACATCCGATCCGTGTGAAAGTAAATTAGGGTTAAAGGTCATAAATGTTTCATCCTGTATAACTTGGTGAATACATGTCCAATATTGTCCATATTTTGCACACGCAAAGACCATGTTCCGAGAATCATTTCACAAAATAACCACTTTTGCTCAGATGCCATCTGGGCTGTGCAAAGTGGGGTCAATGGTCAAATATGCTTCATTCTGTATCTTCGTTATAGTGTATACGGAATTGGTACCAAAGATGGCAGAGCTGACTCCCTTTTTTAAATGAGAATCCAAACATCACACGGCCAATGTCCTTAAACACAGATGAAACCTGTATGGTCATGCCTATTGGGATCAGGACTCAAATAATTGATTTTCGAATAGATCGGATCACCTAATTGTCATTGTTGACAAATTCCAAGTCTAGTTATTATTTTCTTTTTATTTTGCATAAGGGACAAGAAATTCGTGGGAAAAAAAAGTCGCACCCGGGTTCTGGCAGCACTGATTTTATACATATCTATTTTGCAGTGTTCACTACTTTATCGACCGTACAGTACCTACATATCGTACGGTACGGAGCACTTACACGTTTGCGTGTACGTGTCCGTGTGCTGCAAGGATGTAGGCTCTCCGTACAGCACTTTATTTCTGACCAATACAAATCGAAAATGCGAGCCCTAAATTGCGAGCCTTAGCCTTATAAAAATTTTGGAGGGCAAGCATATTATAATTTTGCCCCCCCCCCCCATAATCAACAATTCCCGAGATGAGAAGACTTTCTTGCTTTTTGACAGAAAAAAAAGTTCCCCGTAAAAATATTGCAAGGGTAAGCAGTTTTTGCCCCCCCCCCACACACACACACACACGAACGCACAAACATAGTCATAATTCCCGATATTAGAAGATTTTCTTGCTTTTTTGATGGAAATCTGTCCAAATATTTCACCCAAAGTGTGCACCAGGTTCCTGAATTTCAATTCTGAAAATCAAAAGTCTCTCTCGTGTGGGAGGGGGATACCCCTCCTCCTCCCTCTCCCGTTTGGTCTATTTTCCATGGACTTAATGCACCTTTAGATTGATAGATTTACAAATGCTTTATCGCAAGTGTGCACCAGACCTGTCACTTCACTTTTAAAAAATGGAAGAGTTCCGTCGTGTGGGAGGGGATGATTATCTCCTTTCAATTAACCCTTTGCCCGCTTGGTTTTCCTTTATATTATTAGTGCACTAAAAGTCTTGGGGGATTGAGAGCTTCCTAAATTCCAAATGTCTTTATGAGCTATTTTCATTTGATTTCTAAAAATGCATCAGCTTTCTCGTATGCAGGAGCATCATTCCCGGAGGACAAGGGGGCAAACGTCACTCTATGATTCTCGAAATGAAGAAATTTGTCTTCCTTTTTAAATAGAAAGCTGTCCAAATATTGCATTCATTCTGCAACGGATTGTTGAATTTCAATTCTGAAAATACAGAATCTCGCGTTGAAGGGCTACCTCTCCCACACCCTCCCTGTTAGGTTTCCAACCATACACTTAGAAAACTTGGGGGATTGACAAATTTCAGAGTATTTCATCAAAAAGCATGTTTGATATATCTGTCACTTGAATTCAAACATTTTCAAAAATTCCCTCATCCTCTTTGATTTATGTTTCCCCCGCTCGGTTCCTACCCACAGATTAAGACTCGACACTTTGGGGGACTGACAATTTTCGGAGTATTTCATAGAAGTGTGCATCAGGGGGCAAAACGAGTTTTTGCCACCCCCCCCCCCCCCCCCGTGCCCCTGTAATAAATAATTGATCAATCATTGAAAGACCAAAATGAACAATAAAGGCACTTTTTTTCGTCTAAAAGTTGTCAATTTCATGTATGAAAATGCGAAATTTTTTTTCACCCATGACGGGGCGAATAATACACTAACACTAACAATTTACATATACACTAGCTACTGTACTTCCTTACGAGTAAATTTAAAGTAAAAATGGTAGCCTCTTCGAGTGTGCACCTGGAAACATATATTTAGTAAGCCTTATATTTTTCTTTTCTCCTATGCTTTGATGCTCATATAAGAACAAATTGTATTGCTCGAACAATGCGATCACTTTTAAGCTTTTAATGAACACATTTCAGGCGAATGGCAAGTGAAAGTGGCTCGCTCCCTCTACCGTACTTATAGTAAAATGAATAGTTTCAGAAGTTATGATCACAGTCCTTCGCAGTGTCTTGTTTTTTCATTGTGTTTAACACCCTATTAGAAATTTGCTTTTAAAATGCTCTACAAACGCGACCTTTGTACTTTGCTTTTACAAAACCCTACCGTGGGAGGGGGTCCCCTCCCACACCCTCCCCGCTCGGCCGCTTTGCTCCCTCCCTCGCCGAGGATCTCATCTCACACCGTCACATAATGTACCCCCCCCCCGTAGTTGTAATCATAGTCCTTTACAGTGAATTTTCTATTACGTTTAATTCCCAGAAATTTGCTTTTAGATGCTCTACAAACGCGACTTTTGTACTCTGCTTTTAAAAAAAGTTCCCTACCGTTGGAGGGGGTATCAACCTCCCAAACCCTCCCCGCTCGATCGCTTCGCTCCCTCGCCGAGGATCTCACACCGTCACATTATGTACTCCGTATATTGCAATCATAGTCCTTCACAGCGATTTTTTTTTAACGATGTTTAATTTCCTACAAATTTGATTTAAAATGCCCTATGAACGCGACTATTACACTCTGTTTGTACAAAAAAGTCCCAACCGTGGAAGGGGTATTCCCCTCCCACACCCTTCACCGCTCGGCGCTTTGCTCCCTCCCTCGCCGAGGATCTCACACCGTCGCATAATGTACCCCCCCCCCTCGTATATTATAAGAAATATTATCATTACAAATAGAAATATTATCAGAAATTTGCTTTTAGATGCTCTACAAACGCGACTTTTGTATATACTCTACTTTTACAAAAAGTCCCTACCGTGAGAGGGGGTATCCCCTCCCACTACCCACCCCCGCTCGGTCGCTTCGCTCCCTCGCCGAGGATCTGACACCGTCACTACCTCTGTATGTTATAATCATAATTCTTTCCAGTTATTTTTCCATTAAGTGTAACTTATGCTTATGAATACGTGACACTAACAATGTATGTATATTATGTACAGTATATCATGTAAATGTACATGATGATACAGGCACAAAAAAAAATATAAAAAAAAGAATCTCGCAGGTTACGTAAGTGCAAAAACGCACCCCCTTGAAAAAATAAAAGCTGGTGACGCCCTGTGTACGATATTACAACCAGGGAGGTGAGCAGTACAGCATATTCTCTCCATATCAATAATACGCTACTTTTTCTTCTTTCCAGTGAGACATCCTATGAAAATAACGATTTGCAGAGTTTAAACGCGTCGTATAAAATACACACAATCTACATGCAAGAATCTTCAGCTTAGGTAGAGTGGACCAGAAGAAGAAGTACAAACAAGGATGCAAAAGCCAGCATGCACGGTACGAAGTTCTATGAAGATGTCAACAACAGTAGGCCTAGTACGCACATGTTTATATCCCTGAATACACCGTGCGTGTTATTAGCAGGGAGGTCACTAGCTTCTAATGCACTTTCCAATAATTCCCCACAGCCAGTTGGATAACCGGAAGCGTGGAGGAATACTGAGAAAATTTCGGGCTGATGGGAGACGCACCCGCGCGCTAATTCACTAAATAGCCCAAAATTTCTTGGGATATTCCCGACCATAGCGCGCTATTTGCGTCTTCACCGCACAAAATAGCGGGCTACTTTGACTTCGGGAAATTTTCCCAACCCCAAAATAGCGCGCCAATTTGAAAACTCGGGCTGATGAAGACACACCTGTAGGCATAAACAACAGAATGTGACCTTCATGACTTAAAGTGTTTCCTTCAAATTTTAATACAGACGCTACGTTTCTGTGTCGACTGTAACGAGACCATTGAAGGTACTGTCATTGGAAGCAGTGATTTTTTTTTTTTAATCGAATTATTTGATGCACATTGTGTTGGTCATATATCACAAAACATCCTACCATACAAAAATGTCGCAATAAAGCCTTCTCAATAAACCATACCTGTAGAGGGTTTATTCTAGAAATAATCTTATCATAACTTTTTGTTCATATTCTGTGTATATTTAACAATACTTAACATTGATTATACTGATTAACATTTTTACATTGGTTGTTTTACATTAGAAACAACCAACACATAAGAAAACACATAGGCTCTATAACTACTCAAAAAGTGCGGATCGAACATTGATTATACTGATTAACATTTTTACATTGGTTGTTTTACATTAGAAACAACCAACACATAAGAAAACACATAGGCTCTATAACTACTCAAAAAGTGCGGATCGAACATGAACGGCACATCGAAGTTTAAATCGCAGACCTTTTTTTTTTTGCCACAATACGTAGACGTATGAACTGGCGTATTGTGATATTTCTTACTCGAACTGGCTGTTACTCTCCTGTGTGACGCATATCTCCCCAAAGCAGTGATAACGTTCCTACGAACAGAGGCTCGATTCCAGGTGGAAGCACAGTGCTCGGAATAATCACGACGGAGCCAAAATCGATCGGTGAATGCTTCATTCATTATCATCATAGTCAATTTTATTGGTTCTGGAAGAAAATAATAACAATCAGATGTTAATGATAATGACAGAAATATAAAGAATTCGTCTTCAAGAAGAAGTTAAGTATCACTTGAAACTTTAGTTTATCGAGAGGTAATAAACTTTCGAAATTTAGCACAACAATGCCCACTTCAAGACGTGTGTGTGTGTGTGTGTGTGTGTACGTGTGTGTGTGTGTGTACGTGCTTTTTTGTGCCATGGGGTAGGTGGGTGCAGGTGTCTTCACTGGTGTTAAGATAAGAACAAAATGATATGTAGTGACCAAGAGTATTGTGATATTGTGCCGTATGCTCTTTGGCGGGAAAATTAAATTCAGTTACTCATAATCTTGAAAATCGGAAAATTGGCATGCATTCTGGTATTTAACATTGTACTACTACAATGACGGCGTGTGTGACTGTAGAAATACACTACGTGGGGAGACAGCGCATTTCGCCATAGAAATGGCTGTGTGGGTGTGTGAAAACATTGTTCACCGTTTAGTGAAGTGCTTCCCACCGCATACGACGAATACTGTCTCCCAAATGAAGTCCCAGAATTCATGTGACTATTGAAGGTCTCCATATTGACCGAGAGAGAGGCGCTAAAACCCAAGTAGCTCCCTTCAGCGCTGAGGCTACTAGCAGTCTGTATGACGTAATTAGAACAACGAATATTATGCTCCAGATAGCTTCACGTTTATTGAGAAAGTTACATTAAAATTGAAAGTGATTGAAGGCAATTCCAACGTACACTAGCACATGTATTTATTCCAAATGAATACAACAAATCTGACAAAGATTTGATATGGAATCTTATAATCAAACAACGATCAGCTGTTCCAGGCTAATGAATCAGCGATTTTCAGTTCCTTGCAGTTTTCAATCTATTCATGATAGCTCATATAGGCCTATATTGTACCCTTTCCCACGAAAGCCTCATGAAGTCCCCAATATGATTTATTTTCTGAATTGTATCTTGCTAAGAATAATACAGCATTCTTGTCCCACTCAGTATGTTCTTTTTCTTTTTCTTTTTTTTTCTCGGGGGGGGGGGGGGGGGGAGGAGGTCTATCAATTACGTGTGCAATCGAGGTAAGGATAATATCTATACAAAATCACCTGTCATTTCATATTGCCGAAAAGTTGAATTGCATATCGTATTCACCCAAGGGAACTTCGTCAATGAATCTACACAGAAGGAAGACTGTACAAGGCTGCCCTCCGACATATCTTGGAAAAAAAAAAACTAGTATAAGAAATGGAATAATCCTGAGATGGAGTTGTGTTTGCCCTAGATCGATTATTTTTTTAAACACTAATTGATATTTCAGTAATTGTACAAATTAGTGAATGACCTATAAGTTCAGATACAATATGATAAAATTATTATAGGGAAATTTTAACAGTTGAAATCCCACAGTACCTCTCTAGCAGCGTATTCCACGAAAGATGTGGTTTCAGATTCGTAATTCACTCCCGAGCGTTGTCCGACATCCACTTCTGTTATGACGTGCTGAAATATAATTATATGAATATTATGTGCATAAAGGAAAACGTGGTCATGTGTACAGACAAAGGAGTGCTTCCATGCGTGCATTTCATGAGCGAATGTTTGTGTAATAACACATGCTGCAATATACTAAAGGACCCGTTTTTATGCAAACACTTTCATTGCAGGAGTTCAGTTCCATTTGTTTTGGGTGAGTGGGGCCTGATGGTGACAAATTTGTAGCTAAACAAAAGCATCCACAATCTGCCCTATATAATGTGCATTGAGGCGGGATAATCAGAACTTTGATTCTTCTTTTCTAATTCAAAATCAAAGTCTGAATATGTGTTTTCCTTTAAAAAAAATCAAATCAAAATCAAATCAAGTCAATTCGAAATAATTGTGTTTTGTCCACAGAACTCGGAACGTCTTTTCGAGTTCTGTGGTTTAGTCCCTATTTGAATAAGCGATACCTTAGAGAAGTGCTGGTACGTCGAGGAGCCCTCTTGGTAGGCCCTATATTGTGTCACGGTATGAATCGAATGAAGTTCGTACTTGTATTTTTGAGGGGGTTTTTTTTAGTTGTTCTCAGGACAGACACAAACGAAAGATTCCATAGCCCATAGCCATGGCTGTACGCTGAAATGTTTTTTTTTTCCTAAGGGGGAAGGGGCAACAATATGTTCAATAATTGGGGGAGGGAACTCTCGAGAGAGGTAGCGAAATGCAATCCAGCGGGGGAGGATGTGGGAAGGGGAAACTCCCCTCCCACATGACTCATATTACGCATTTTTAGAACTGAAATTCTACGATTCGTGCAGACAGCTCGTAGGGGGAATATGAGGAACATTTTACCATAAAGAATGAGGAACAATGTCAAACGACAAAATGTAGTATCTGAAATCTCTTTGCCCATGTGTGTGTGGCTTCATTTTTTAGGTCTATAAGTTGTGTGTACCGACGGGGAGGGGTGGAGTTTATATATATATATATATATATATATATATATATATATATATATATATATATTTAGGACTAAAATTCAAATATCTGATATTGCACTCTGTCTGATGTCTCATATTCCAGGAGTGACCATAATGATGGCTGATCGTTTAGAGTATACATACTACAAAGCTGGAACACGTACACGTCGGCTGAAAGACGCCCTTGAAACAGCTGGGAAGTATTCCTATGGACAACTTGAACTGAACCAAAACGCGTGTAAGTTCATCGTTAACCAGCCGACTTTCATCGGAGGTGTCTTTAATGACTAATTAGGAGTCCAGAATGACCCTAAGAAAGTGACAGCAATCCTGACCGTGTGTAGGATGTCCAGAAAATTCACGGTACAACCAACTACCAAGGAAAGTTCATCTCTTCTGTCGACAAAATCAGGGCCCCGCAGAAGTGTACTTTCTTTTGAAGAAATCTATATTTCAAGATGGTTGTCAAGGTGATACAAACACACTTACCGTACCCCAGTCGTCAAGGAAGTCCATGTAACGTTGCTGATTATACGAATTCGGCAGCTGGCATGCGCTTGCCACGAAGTCCTCTCCTAAAGGGTATCTTCTAGCCTGTGCCAGTGACATCTTGTAGCGGGCATGGCCCAAGTTTCTTACAGTTTCTGTGGAGAAGTACACTGTCCTACGCGACGACACTCTGGAGGCAATACTCCGGTAACCTGAACACAAAGGGCAACACAGTTTAAGCTCTGTTTTAACAGGCCATGCCCCGACAACGTTGGGATAATCAATAATTGTCTGAGTGTCAAGGCCAGATTGTGGGGTTGACCTTGTTTTGACGTCTGCCCGATGGTTTTTGATGATTTAACCCTATTTCGGGGGTGCTGAATCCATATCTGGATGACGCAATTCTTGTACATGAATCCTTAAGGGTTTTGAGACATTCAAGATGGCCGTCAAAATGGCCACCCAAACCCGAAATTCCTATGTACTTCCATCTCAATGGTGAAAACTTGAAAACAATTGGTGGTTTTACCCTATTTCGAGGGTCCTGAATCCGGGCTTATAGCACAATGTAAAAAGTTTTGAGATATTGAAAAAAAAAGACCGCCAAAACGGAAATTAAACGGAAATCTAAATCGTGAGAAATTGAAAACAACTATACTTCTTCAGTCCCTTTTGAACATTACTGTGAAACCAGTTCAAGCAGATACCTTGAAGATTAAGATGTAGGTGTGCCAGCAATGAACCATGCAAGACTGCAGATTGAATAATCGCAAGATTATAGCCATTACGGTTTCCGTTACATACAAAAGTTTTAAACACTAATCAGTGGACAAGACACGCCTTTCTCAATCATGATATGATAGTGATGAAGAGATGGTTACTGAGATTATAGAAGATTACTCGTCTTAATCCATGAACAATCAAATTGGTTTATTTGTTTATATCGGTGCTCTTTACATGCTTTAAGACATTGTTTAAGACACGAGCGGGATTTTTTATACTTATAATTATACTTATATGCATACAAGAAAACATATAGGTCTATATGTTTGCAAAGAGCGGTTGGCAAAACCACAGGTAACGCACCGTTGCCAAAAGAGAGAAAAAAAACCCAAACAAACAAAAAAACAAAAACAAAAACAAAAATTCCGACAACATAATGCCGCAATAAATAATACAGTGCTCCTGGACGAGTATTGTAGTTACGCAGAATGCTTTAGGAATCATACTGATTTCTGATTATAGTGGTCAAGGATACAGCTAACTGATGACGTAATCAGAATACGCGACAATTTCAATAAGAATACGACACGAGATTCATAAGAATACCAGACAGGTTTCGACACCTATTGCAGCAGGCCACACTGTTTACTCAAACCGAAATAGAGTAACTCACATCTTACAAATATTTGGCGACCATGAAACCATTCTGATTTTCTATTCAGCAAAATAAAATCATCAGTGAATACGCATATTCACCCAACGTGCGGCCATTCTAGATACTATTGACTTTTGGCTGATTTGACAACTTCGCTCAAGTGACTTGCATCTAAAAATATGCATCTTTGCTTTTCGCCCTGGATTGAATCCCCTGCTCCACTTCAGATCACAATATTGCACCATTCATACAAAGAGTGAAAAGGATTTTGTCTGTATGCAAGATATTCGAATATCTTAAACTTTCAAAGGTGCAAGAGTAAGTTGTATCAACATGGTTCGGCTTTAGAACCCTCGAGAGATATGACCATCAACTTATTTCCATTTTTTTCGCCATTCTATAAAGAGATATTCGTAGTGGAATCTTAATTTTTGGCAGCCATCTTGGCAGTCATCTTAAATAGCTCAAACCGTAAAGAATGCAAGAGTCGCATCAGCCAGATTCGGCTTCAGTTCCCACTGTCAAAACCATAATGTTCTCATTGTTTTTTATCATTTAGAAGGAAATACATTCTAATATCTGTTTTGGTAGCCATTTGGCAGTCATCTTGAACAACTCAAACGTCTAAACAATGCAAGCGTTACGTTTTGCAGATTCGGATTCAGCACCTTCGATATAGGGTAAAACCACCAATTGTTTCCAATAAATTCTTCACGATTCAGATGGAAATAAATAGGAATTTCCGGTTTTGGCGGCCATTTTGGCGGCCATTCTAAATATCTCAAAACCCTCAAGGATGCAAGAGTTACATCATGCTGATTCGGATTCATCACCCTCGAAATAGGATAAAATCACCATTTGCTTTCGATTCTTAACCATTCAGATGGTCACCATTTGCTTTCAATTCTTAATCATTCAGATGGTCATTTTGAATACCTCAAAATTTAATCTAACAAGGATGCAAGAGTTGAATCATCTAGATTCGGATTCAGCATCCTCGAAATAGGGTAAAGCCATTAATTAACACCAGGCACACGGCAACACAAAGTTCAGCCTCCCAGACTATGACCCCGTTTACCGTGAGTGAAAAGGCCGGGCTCGGCCCGGGCTGAGCCCGATTTTCTTTTTACTGTAAACACTCAAAAGCTCGAGTGTTTGTGCGGTACCAAAAACGGCCGCATATTTGGCCAAGCTCTGGAGGTATACGTGACAGTCTCGGTTCGGGCTCAGCCCGGGCTTGATTTTTGTTTTGGGTATCGCGAGAAGAGGTAATATTTCCAAACTTAACTGCGTTTTAATTCAAGCTATCATCGAATCATCATAGCTGTATATACTACATCGTTTCGTTCTTCCACGCCCCTTTATTCCTCCTTGTGTTCTTGAGCGGGTAAAACAGATAACCAGTGAAGGAAAGACGAGCTGTGAGGGTGATGTTCAAATTACCAAGTTCGCCCTGTATGAAAACCACATAGCCTTATGTATGTATATATATATATATATATATATATATATATATATATATATATAATAGAGAGAGAGAGAGAGGGGGGGGGGGGAGGGAGAGCGAGAAGCTTAGGGTCCCGACCGTGTACAGCACCAGTGTAGCTCCTCCATTATTCAGTGCGAGAAGAAGAGTGTGACTACTCAGTATTCGTGGACGAAGGAGGTTTTATGCATGGAGTTCTAACTGGCTGTTTTATTCAAACAGCTGTCAGATTTCTATTGATGTACAAAAGAATTCCACAGGTGCACTTGTGCCTTTGATGATCGATGTTCGACGCCGCCGTCTTGCTGAGCAATTTGAAGATTGATTTTGAACGTTATATAATGTTGGCCATATTTTGCTTATTTATTTGTTAAATGAAATGAAATTTGACTTTATGATAACGCATGTAAAACAAAAGACAATTCCGTCCAGAAATTTGCGCAAAAGTGTAAATCAGAGCTGTATCATGTGAAAATGTTTAAAACTGTACCATTCTGGAAAGCTGGTTTATCACTTTTCCACTTATGCCCCAGTCACATATAAACACGGATGCTCAAGGATCTACACGGTCATCCGGGGAGATCCGGGGACGTCCGGGGAGATCCGGGATTTTGGTATGACTGTACACACGGTATCAACACGGCAGCTACACGGATAAGGCCGGAAGAGCGCGGCGTCTACACGGACAAACACGGCATCTACACGGATCAACACGGCAGCTACACGGCAGCCACACGGACCACCCCGGATTGCTCTGCCAACACGGCAATCCCCGGATGACGCCGGATGTTTTTGACCTCCAAAAGTTGCCGTGTTGGCCTCCCGGCGTCAACACGGATCTCTCCCCGGATCAGATCCGGGGTGGTCCGGGGTGATCCGGGATGTCTATGTGACTGGGGCATAAATTTCCACAAATGAAACTAATATGGAATAATCTTCAAGTATAATTCTTTATTGATAGATAATTATATCAGATTAGTGACCGGGTATGACCAGTGGAGTATTTTTCATCTTTATTTCAGCATTTTTTGCTCAATTTCTATTCGCGCATCCTCATGTCTGTACTATATACCTACCTTTTATAAGAAGGGATAGCGAAAAGTAATCACCATCACAAAGAAATATCTTCCTTTGAAAGTGGCTAGTGATTATGCAATAGGTGTTTTCACATTAGCCCGAAAAAAATCCAAGCTCGAGATATCTTTTAATTTCCCAAGTCAGAAAATAGCGCGCTATTTCGAAACATCGGGCTGATGTGAAAACGCCTAATAGGCGTGTCTTCATCAGCCCGAAGTTCAAACTAGCGGGACATTTTGCGGTCTTAGAAAATAGCCCGATACAGCGAATGTGCGTCTTCATCAGCTCGAACAGCCTGCTTCGGGAAATTAGTCCGAAAATTGACGCATGCGCACTTTGCAATATTACTCTGCCTGGCTCGCGGTTCGAAAGTGGATTTCCCCGCTCAAAATCTCCCATATCACCGTATGTACGATTCTACAACCAGGGAGGTGAGCAGTACAGCAAATTCTCTCCAAAGGGATATTAATAACGCTGCTCTTTCTTCTGTCCAGTGAGGCATCTTATACACGTGTATGAAATTAACGAATTGAAATGTTTAAACAAATCCAAAATGCACACAATCTGCAAGAATCTTCAGCTAAGGTAGAGTGGACCAGAAGAAGAAGTTTACAAAAGAACAGCCAGCATGCACGGCTCTGTTTTAATAGGGAGGTGAGAGAAATCACCTCCCTGGTTCAGATGACAACAACAGTAGGCCTATAGTACACACATGTGATCCTTGAATACACCGTGCATGTAATGTACTACACACAATCACTAGCTGCTTGTATATGCGCTTTCCATTGCCAGCTGGCTAACCAGGGGCCCGTTGCATAAAAGTTACAATTATGGTAACTTTTCCATCTAATGGCAACTACCATGGCAACGATACTCGACAGCCAATCACAATCGAGAATTCCATGGAAGTTACCATCGGATGGCAAAGTTACCATAAAAGTAACTTTTATGCAACGGGCCCCAGAAGCGTGGAGGGATCGAGAAAATTTCGGGCTGATGGAGACGCACCCAAGATAGCGCGCTATTTCACGAATTAGCGCTCTAGTTGACGAACTAGACCAAGATTTTGGGGGAAATTTTCCCGATCAAATAGCGCGCTATCTGCGTCTTCACTACACAGATAGCGCGCTATTTTGACATCGGACTAGTTTGGTAACCGCAAGATAGCGCGCTATTTTGAAACTTCGGGCTGATGAAGACACGCCTAATGAGACACGAGACACGAGTCAATTGTCTTCCTATCTGCGCGGCAGGTCCCTGTTTGGCACATGCTTATTTTTTATTTTTATTTTTTTTTTTTTTGAGCGGCGGCTTCGAACATCTAGCAAAGGAAGTAAGACGGTTGTGACTCCATTCTCTAGAACCTCCTTGCGTGGACGTAGGAAGTAATCAACGTGTGTGTTTATTGCCGAGCTTTCGGTCTTGTTTAGACCTTTATTCAGGGATGTAATGATGCAAAAATGACTCACGCGTATGGCTACACTCGTAACAATATAAATCGAACTAACTATATACATCGAACTATTTATTATATTGTTCATTGCAAATAGCATGCGCCAGAGCCTAAGTCTGCATTGTGATCCCGGCGCGCTCCGAGATAATCGTTTGTTTACAAGCAGAGCGCAACTTCGACAAATAAAAATTGAAAGGTTTGAATTTAGCCGGAGCCGAGCCAGTCACTATAAACGCACAGAATTGCGGGGCCAGGGTACCACAATTTATTGAGGCCGAGCTCCGCCTGGGCTCGGCCCAGCCTTGCACTGTAAGCGGGGTAGGCCCATACAAGTAGGCCTATACAAAATTCCTCGTCTCAGCGGCAATAAAACCGCAGAAAAGAGCGAGGGGTACAATTTTAAACAGATACACACCGGAGACCTTCTTCCGGGGTAGATTTCCATTACAATCTAACCATTCATGCGCGAAGGGGGTGTGATTATACAATCCATGTACGCGATCAGGAACGATATTTAGGCTGATTCCGTTTGAACTATTGCGCGTGCGTGTTGAGTGCTTGTCGAGAGCGTTTTAAGACCCCGTTTACAGTGCGAGGCTCGGCCCAGCCCAACTTCAGTGTAAACGCGCAAAAGGCCAAATGCGGGGCCAAAATTGGCCTCGCATTTGGCCTCGCTCTTTAGGCGGTCTAAACTATACTAGTTTTCGACGTTGAGGGGGTTAATATCCTGAATGGCGAAATAGTACGGGCAGAGGGTTTAGAAGCCAGACTAAAATTGGCCGCGCATTTGGCCCAGTTTGCGTTTACACTGAAAAAAGGCCGGGCTCGGCCGCGGCTCGGCCGTGGCCGAAACCACCTCCAGAGCGTGGCCAAATGCGCGGCCAATTTTGGCCCCGCATTTGGCCTTTTGCGCGTTTACACTGAAATGAAGGCGGGCTCGGCCGCGGCCGAGCCACGGCCGAGCCTCGCACTGTAAACGAGGTCTCAGTGTAAACGCAAACTTCAGTGTAAACGCGCAAAAGGCCAAATGCGGGGCCAAAATTGGCCTCGCATTTGGCCTCGCTCTTTAGGCGGTCTAAACTATACTAGTTTTCGACGTTGAGTTTTCGACTAGTATAGTTTAAGGTGGTTTTGTCCTGCAAAGGATTTTTCCTTCGGCAAAGGCCTTTGCCCGAACGGCGACTTCGTCGCCACGGAATCCAGTTGGCAAAGGGTCTGAAAACCAGCCTATAGCAAAGTGCGTTCGTTTGCAAGCAGAGCGCCACTACGACAAAATATTGAAAGGTTTGAATTAAAAGCGCGGCCGAGCGCAGCCCGGCAGTGTAAACGGACAAAATTGCGAGGCTCGGCCCCGCAATTGAGGCTGGGCTCGGCCGCGGCTCGGCCCAGCCCCGCACTGTAAACGGGGTCTTACAGAAGGGTTGCCGGGGTGAAGTCGCGGTAATGCGGTGATAATTACCCGAGCTGCCTAGGATAGAATTTGGCAAAAGTCACCGCGACAAAGTCCAAGCAACATTTTGCGGGGACCAATTTAACAGACAGGGTAAAGAAGAAGAAGTAGGAAAAAAAAAAATGCCCGGACGGCTAATTGTCGTTGTAAATTTGGTTTGAAAGGCTCTGTTAAAACCGAGCTTAAACTACGCGGTTGAGCTCGTTTACATACTGCCGACCCATACTTCATTTCGCGACGCATAATGTCTTTTGATTGAGCACGGAACCTGTACCATTTTTCTCATTTTCGAAATTATTTCTTTATTGCGCCGGACAAATATACACACTCACATTCACTATCCTCTGGATGTTGGCGGGCATATAGTTTGAAATATTCAGCTTCATGATAATTAGGTCATGAATAATAATTGCATCACAGATGCTTATCTCGGTGAACCAAAAAACAAACCAACATACCTGTTTGATATCATAAATTACCTTTTTCTGCATGCTCAAACTTTTTTTCCCGTTGGTCCAATGTTTTTGAGTTGTTTGATCCTATTTCGAAGATGCTGACTGAAAATCTGAATGATTCAACTCTTTCATACTCGGTGGTTTTGAGATATAGGCCATCTATGATGGCTGATCCATCAACAACAACAAAAATGAGCTGCCGCCAAAACAAGGCCTCTGGACCCAGACTATAGTATATATTATATTTTGGATCAAAAATTTGTCTTCCATTGATTGGTTAAAAGAGCTTCGCGTGATTATAGGTATTTTGAACTATTTTAGAGTGTTGGTGTGTTTGACACTCCATGAAGTACTATTTGCAAAATGACGTCACTTTTATGACGACATTTTGCAAATAGTATATACTATTTGCAAAATGATGTCACAATCACCCTTCTTTACAATCAAGTGTACGTGGTCCGTCCACGTCAACCCGGTCCCGAATTCTAGTGTTCAGGTTTGCAGCGGCCATACGAGCGCTTGCATACATGCGACGGGCAACTCTGGCGGTGCCACGGCTGCTACGTTTTTCAATTTCCGATCTCTCGCACTGTTGCGTATTGCAGGCGCTGCGCTGCCGCCGCAGTGCGGCTAAGCCTAACTGCGACCAACCCCAACACGCAGTGTTGCAGTGTAATTGTGTACACGGAGCGCTCCGGGGTTAGGCTAAGCCTATAATGATTTTCACTTTTTATTCAAATTTGGGATCCAAAATATAAAACAAATATACTTTGCCTAGTTTCGAGTTTCTTGTTAAAACTATGGGCCACGGTGACTCCAAACTAGTACTATTCACTTCGGGGCTGCGCCCCTCAGTGAATAGTACTAGTTTGGAGTCACCTCTGCCCATAGTTTTAACAAGAAACTCTCAAGGCCAAGTATATTTGTATACTATACTCTCCCTATTAATTACACAAACTGTACTACGACACAACTCATTCACCAGTACAGACACCTTTCTATAGTAGTAGTAGTAATAGTACAGTGTTTTTTCTCTTTCTCTCTCTCTCTCTCTCTTTGTGCCTTTCTTTCTTTCTCTCACTGATTTACCCTTTTCTTTTTAAGAGTGTATCAAACATGATTATCTCTATATCTATTTCTATCTACATCAATAGCACTTTTATTGTTCATTATCCCCTATACGCTACGACACTCCAAGCCTGCATTCCATAATAATAACAAGGAAAGATTTCAACTTACGGGTGCTTGCAGCAAATTCTACTCTGGCGAACAGGCCACTGTATGATCCTGGAGAGTAAGAGAGAAGTATCAAACAAAATGGTTACTGCTTGATTATACATTCACAGTGGACTGAATTTCCCCTTCTCTGTTAAACCTTTGCTAATGGAATAATTTAAATAATATACGAAAGTCAACGAGAGGTTGTTATATCTCGTAGGTAACCAGTTACTGTACCTCTGGAAGCATTTGAGACTAGCAAAGCACTCGGCTAGAGCCCACCAAGCAGTTCATTTCCAACTTTCGGTATGATATTGTGATTTCTATATTCTTATTACAGTCCTACATTACAGCTGTATTTAAAAAAAAAAGCATAACCAACGGCCATCATCTTAACATAGTGTACAAAATGAGTTAAGTACAATAATCTCCCCTTTTACATTTATGAGTTGGATATACATTTTATGCTGTAAAATGGCCTTATTTTCCAGTGACAAGGAATCCTTCAAAGAATTCAACAGAACTCTTGAATCCAGACGGTAATTTGGATCAGTATCAATCATCTGCTCCTTGTGTCATTATCGACTTTTCGTGAGAATTTCATCCAAATCCGTTCATAAGTTGTTTTAATTATTTTGAAAACAGACACACAGAGAGACTGACAAACAGACAAACAAACTAAACGAGGCATAAACATAATCTTGGCAGAGGTGAATTCATTTTAATGTCAATTAATGCAGATTGACAACTATTGTTGCTATTCTTTTTTCGTTTTATAAGGTTACGACATTATAAACACATAAAGAGCCTCCCAAAATGTGCTAATTCATGATGGAAGCTAATTCAAGAATTATTGTATTTTGAGTTCATGAAGGATTATCTTTGTTAATCTGCTTTCAATCATGTCGTAAGGCACGTTGAGGAGCCTGTCGGTGGTGCATTTTTTTCCTTTGTTGTTGTTGTGGGTTTTTTTAATGCAGAAATGAAATCAAAATTAAATAACGATTATACCTCAGGAACTGTACGAGGCTCTGATATACCAAAAAAAAAAACAGAGCATGTATTTTTTACTTGGCTCATCTACCTCCTTTTTCCCTTTACAGTTTACACGCTGCTGCTTGCAACATCACAAGTTGACAGTATATTCTGCAATTGCCCCCCCCCCCATAAAATCAAAAGATAGATACTAGTAAGTGGAAAAGACTGGTTTATACAACAGCAAAAAAGGTCACTCATGTTTTTCAACAGACACAGCGAATATTGAAATCATAAATGTAGAGCACTAACCTGCAACATCGACCTGCGCTGACAACTTCGAAGCGTAGCTGGCCGTACCGTAGAAGGTCCTTCTTGTTGATGTGGTGACGGCGCTGCTGCGGGGCACAAATATGCACTGGTCTGGAATGGAATATCGCCCGTCCGTTGAGATGGCCCTACTATTCCAGGTGAGTCCAAACACTCTGCGACCAACGTTGATACCGGGGTCCACCCCACCAGAGGCTAGGTCGGCGCCTTCAGGATTCCCATCTAAGATGTTGTAGCCAACGCCGATGAAGTTCAGTGCGCTCGGCCTGGGCAACGCCCCTGTGGGACGAGTGTGCTGTGACAGGCACACCAGAATAGAGATGAAAACGAGGCGGCCTGGCATCTTTGTGACTTTCATAAAACGAAGAGGGAGGAAAAAGAAAACACTTAAATGCTTATGTGCATTCGAATGATAGTCAACTTGTTGAAAGTAGTTGATCAAGTAGAATTCTGTTTAGAAGATTAGACAACGGGCCGATGTATAATGAACTCCAAAATAAATCAAAAATATTAGAAATGAAATAAAGTGTAAAGTAGTAAAATCTACAGTGGAAAACTTGGATAGATATAAAACTTTGATCGGCTTTGTCTTCTTATACAGAAGTGCAAGTGGATGAGTCTGGGTTGTTGTTTTTTACCCAAAGGTATCAACTGCCCATCACATGTTTCTTCATACATTGCTATTAAAGCAATGAAAGCCTTATGTGTTGCCGATCTCTCTACCTGACAAATCAGTGTACATGGATAATAATCAGTTGCTGGTTCAACAGAAAACTACCCAACAGCAACGCTTCGTCAAACCTTGCAAACCTCGTTTGTTACGATCGAAGAGATGCCTTGACTCGTCACCGGTCATCACCAAGCGATGTATGACACTGACTATACTTGGCCGGAACACATCGCTTTGAATATATACAACTGGCATGACTCTCTGACAGCAAGAGCACTGTGCACGAACATTCAATAACATCCTGGACAAAAACCCAGGAAAAGTTCAAGTGTAAATGTATATTCGTTCAGTTGTTTGTTTTCCACTTATAAGGAGTATCAATGACTGGAATAAGGGTGTTGTATACCCAGAAAAAGCAATGGCCATACCAATTAACACGAAGACAGTCAAGGCCGCTGCTGCGCGTAACATGCTTTTGTTTTTTCATTTAAAGTGCTATTCCAAAATATGATCAACAAGTATAGAATAAAGTTTAAAAGTTTCTTATGCTATATGCAACGGCGTAGCCAGGATTTCATCTTGGGTGGGGGGGGGGGGGCGGTTAGTCTGCGAGGGAGCGAAGCGACCGAGCCCGAGCGAGCGGAGCGAGCGAGGGGGGGGGGGGTGTGGGAGAGGGGTGTCCCCCCTCCCACGGTGAGAACTTTTTGCATTTTGATGTTGCAGATGGTGCAATTTGATGCATGTTTTTGCGCGTTTCATCGACGTGAAACAGTCCCACTTGTTTAAGGTAGCAGTTTATTTTGATGTAGATTATTATTGAACAATTTGCCTATAAAATGGTATAATTTAAATACACTTCTTGTATTGATTCTTTTCACTGAATATCATGAACGCCACTGAACCCGAGCGAGCGGAGCGAGCGAGGGGAGAGGGGAGGGTGTGGGAGGGGGGTGTCCCCCCTCCCACGGTAAGAACTTTTTGCATTTTGATGTTGCAAATGGTGCAATTTGATGCATGTTTTTGCGTGTTTTGTCGACGTGAAACAGTCCCACTTGTTTAAGGTAGCAGTATATTTTAGTGTAGATTATTATTGAACAATCTGCCTATAAAATGGTATAATTTAAATACACTTCTTGTATTAATTCTTTTCACTGAATATCATGAACGCGACTGAACCCGAGCGAGCGGAGCGGAGCGAGCGAAGGGGGAGGGGAGAGTGTGGGAGGGGGTGTCCCCCCTCCCCCCTCCCACGGTCCCCCCTCCCACGGTGGGAGGGGGCTGTCCCCCCTCCCACGGTGAGAACTTTTTGCATTTTGATGTTGCAAATGGTGCAATTTAATGCATGTTTTGTGTGTTTTAACGAGTTGAAACAGTTCCACTTGTTTAAGGTTGGAGTATATTTTAGTGTAGATTATTATTGAACAATTTGCCTATAAAATGGTATCATTTGAATAATCTTCTTGTATTTATTCTTACACTGAATATCATGAACGTTGTCTGTTCAGCAATCAAACAGAAAAAGCATGCACACGAGGGTGTAGATAGGGGCATATCCCCTCCCACACGAAGGTGATTTTGCGTTTTCAGACCTGAAATTCAGCGATCTGGTGCAAATTTTTGGTGCAATACTTTTTCATCGAAGTGTTAAAATCACGGAATTTAGCTCTTATTCCGAATGTGCACCATCTGTGTGTATGTATAAAGTCTAGTGAGGTAGAGCTTAGGGGAAGGGGGATTCCCCCGTTATTAGAATTGAAATAAAGCGATCTGGGTAAAGCCACAGTCTACTTCTATGTATGGCGGAAGGGGGGGGGGGGAGGGGCGGGCGAGCAGGGAGAAGGCGTGGGCGAGTGTTATCTCCACCCTTCCCTTCCGATGGAGCTTTTGCCTTTTTAAGGTTGAAATTGAGATATCTCGTATACGCATATTTGATGGAATCAACATTTGCGAAATCACACACACACACACACACACACAAAAAAAAAACTGATGGGGAGGGGGACTGAGGGAGGAAAGGGTCGATTAAAAGGGGAAATTCCCCTTACATGAGGGAACCTTCAGTTTTCGGAATATAAGTGATAAGTCTTGTGCACTCAGAATTATTCATATTTTTTTTTTGTAAATCTAAAAAGTGTACTAAGCTAGGGAAAGAGGCACAGAGGGGGAGATTTTGCATATTTTAAATTGAAATTCAACAATCTGGTGCACACTTTGAGTGAAATATTCAAAAAAATATCTTATTGATGAAAGGTTGCAAAGGAGACCCGCTTCATGTGCATGCATACAGTATACACGCATTTTTTTTCCGCCTCCCAAATCCCCGGTTCAAATCTTGGGGGGGGGGGGGGCGGCCGCCCCCATCGCCCCCCCCCCCCCCTCCCCCCGGCAACGCCAGTGGCTATATGTCACTGAAAGCAATGTAGGTCGCAACCACAATACATGCACAAAGTAGGACGCAATGATGACATTGCGATGAAATTAACGAAATGATAATGAAATGTAATGAGATCCATGTTTTTCGTTGGTGAATTAGCAATTATTTCCTTTTACCCCTAAAAGTCACCGCTGCTTTATTAGAAGATAATAATTTCTTGTGAATGACACACCTTAACTTTTAACCCCATGTCGACAGTAACAAAATATTGATGATGTATTCATTAGAGAATTATCATGTACGCAGATTAATGTTAGCTTTGTTAAAGGTATGAACGTCTGTATGTTACTTCTGACACTTTGAAAAAAACATGCGAAACTCTGTAGACCTAACCTGAATGGAAAACTATTAGATCCGTTGCACAGATTTACTCCGTTGATTGATATCAACCTGAATATGAACATGGTGTGCAGAGAGGATGAATTGCTGTTTAAAGGCGGGTGGGTTTTAATTTGCCATTATCCGTTATTTTCTCAAGAATATAGGAAATCAAGACTAGAGACAGAACGTCTACAAGTTAACCTGATCTTTGACCTATAATGAACGAGCACACTTTCTGCTGGTAGAAGATTCTGTTTACAGTCGCCAATTTCACCGTATCAAATGCCACATCGAGTGGTTTGTGATTGACATGCATTAATTGTCAACATCAAAGAACCTTGAAAATAAGTTCTGAAAAAGCGTATCCGGGCAATTACCCCTAGAGGCCAGTTACCCCCGGGCTATATACTGGTTAGTGGTAAGGTAAGAGTAAAGATTAGAGTTAGGGTTAGGTGTAAGGTTAGGAGTTTGGGGTAGGGTTAAGATTAGGTTCAGGATTAGGATTAGGGCCAGGAGAAGGGTCCAAGGTCTACTGTCCAGGGGGTAATTTCCCCAGATTCCTGAAAAATATATATACCGACGCGATGGTGCGATAAATCTAACATGTGAAACAGCATCAACATAAAACAATAATTTCGCGTTTGAGTTAAAAATAATTCATGTAACCCCCGAAGAAATCATAAAGGCAGACTCTTTCTCTGCCAAATCATCCTGCATGACGTAATCAAGTATCGGAAAGACGCAGAAAAAGCAAAGCCTATCTTGTCTGGGATTTCTGATACAGGTGTCACATTGTCCCGAAATTGAGCAGAGATGGATACACAATAAAGAAAATATTCAAATTCGGCTCTGATCGTAACATCTGGTCTTGCGAGGTTAAAGGGAAGGAACAGTATTGGTGGAGATGAGAATAGGGCTTTCAACTTTTTGCGAGATTCCAAGAAAACACTTATGAAATAGTACAGAGCATACCATTTTAAGAGGAATTCAAAGTTTATTTGATGAAAATTTGGTTTGGAATGACTGAAACATCCAAAAACAAAGTAAAACAAAGCGATCGTCATAAAGTGTGGGTCCCACACTTACTAGAATCGCTCTGTTTTTGATATCTCAGCCATTTCAAAACCAATTTTCATCAAATAAACGTTGAATTCCTCAAAGAATTACATGCTCTTTCATATTTCATAAGAGGTTTCTCATTATCTCACCAAAAAAAGTTAGAAACCTGAAATTAGGTCTCAACCACAACTATTCGGTCAATTCAATTCAATCAATTCAATCATAGTTTATTTCCAATCAACGAAAATCAAAAACATAGTACAATGTATACATGTCATTAAATGATATTGTTCAAACGCTTGCAAAAGATTCATGTAATATACGAAACAAATTATAGAACAACATATATGTACAATAATAAAGAGGAACACTGTACAAATACTACGTGGGCGAGCGGAAAATAAATTCGAGCATGGAAAATAGTGATCCACTAAAAAGCAAAGCTTGTCGGACGTGGATCGCTAGATAAATAATGAGTGAATGATATACTATTCTATAACAATATACATGTAGTTATTTTGAGATACACAGGTCGGGAAAAAAATATAGAATACCAATGCTATAGTGCCCGGACACTGTTCATTGAACCACGTGTACCGGGGAAATATGACAAGGACAATACATTCGTACACACATTCAATTACCCACACGCATATACACTGTTGGACGCGAGACAGTACCGAGAGGAGAGAAGACGGTAACAATATACAAGTCTACGAAGAACAATAGACGGGAAAGGAAAAGGAGAGAAGAAAGAAGAGAGGTCTGCACACAGAACACGCCAAGTGCTGCGACATCAGGACAGGTGAAAGCTCAAACATAAATTATAGCAATTTAAATTATCTAAGATTATAAGTAGAAAGTAAATGTTTTCTGAGTTTATATTTAAATGTGACAAATTTGGGGGAATCTTTTAAACTATTATCTAAATTATTCCAAAGTCTGGGTCCGGTATAAAGAAATGTATTTTGGGCATGTGCGGTTCTCATTAACGGAAGATGGAATTCGTCGGATCGTCGCGTGGGATAGTTATGAACATGACTGTTTCGATGAAATAAATCGTGGAATATTTTAGGTAAAAAGGTACTATTGTAATTAAACATAAACTGACCAAGTTGAAACACATACAAATCATTTACTTTTAATATTTTATGGTCAGAAAACAAAGCATCTGTATGTTCTCGGGTATGTAAATTAAAAACAATTCTAAGCGCTTTCTTTTGCAATAAAAGAAGTTTATCAAGTAACATCTGATATGTATTACCCCAAGCAAGAATCCCGTAGTTTAAATAAGGGAGTATCAAACTAGAATAAAGAGTTAATAATGCAGATGAAGGAAGATAATATTTCAATCTATTCATTACGCCAATGTTACGTGAAATAATTTTACATATGTTATCAATATGATTCCTCCATGAAAGCTTGTTATCAACGCAAACACCAAGAAATTTAAAAGAAGAAACTTCTTCTAAGGGAGTAGTATCAAATGTTATATTGCCTGGGAGGCTATCTAAAGAATTACTAAAAAGCATAACTTTTGTTTTTTGAATATTTAATGACAATTTGTTTGCGTATATCCATTGTATAACCTTTATCAATTCTTCATTGACTGTTCTTATTAAGATATTTGGGTCAGGGTGGGAAAAAAAAAGATTAGAGTCATCCGCGAATAATATGAATGATAGTTTCTCCGAGGATCTATGAAAATCATTAATATAAATAATGAATAACAATGGGCCTAATAAACTCCCTTGTGGAACACCACATGCAATTGTTTTACTTTGAGAGTCAAAGCCGTTGACATGTACAAATTGGGATCTTTCTGATAGGTAACTCGTGAACCACTCCAAGGCCTTTCCACGTATTCCATAATGAGACAGTTTGGCGAGAAGTATTCCGTGGTTAATCGTGTCAAAGGCCTTGGAGAAGTCCAAGAAGATACCTATTGTGTGTGAAAGTGTGTCGAGTGCGTGTGTGACTTTGTCGATGAGGGCAAGTAGTGCGTGTGTTGTGCTGTGATTTTCCCTGAATCCAAATTGAAAGTTTGAAAATATGTCGCAGGTTTTAAGAAAACGTACTGTCCTGATGTAGACTATTCTTTCAAGAATCTTAGAAATAGAAGATAATAAAGATATGGGTCTATAGTTATTGACATCATCCTTCTCCCCTTTCTTATAAATAGGAATTACTTTCGCAATTTTCATGCTATTTGGCACATGGCCAGTTGCAAGCGATGAGTTGATAATATGTACTAAGGGATCCACTATTTGAGGAATTATGTTTTTTATCAAATGGTTGTCAATTCCGTCATGGCCAGGACTTTTACCTTCTTTCAAATTGGCAACAATCTTTATTATTTCTTCTTTATATGTTGGGTCAAAAAATATAGTTTTAGAGTTAGGTGTATCTAAAAAATCACTAAAAGATTTACTAGAAAGAGGAATATTTTGAGAAAGATTTTTTCCAATTGAAGAAAAGAAGTCATTAAAAATTTCAGCCATGCCAGCGGGAGTGTTGCTGGAGGCATTGCCCCACCGAACTTCAGAAATATTAGATGAATTGTTAGGTGTATTCATAGCATTCTTTAATGTTTTCCATGTGTTTTTAATGTCATTTTTATATTTGCTTATCTGATTAACATAAAAAAGTTTCTTCTGCGTACGCAATAATTTGGTGAGTGTGTTTTTGTATGAAACATATTTTTTCTTATTTTTTTCAGTGGGATTACATCTATATTTATAAAACAAATTATTTTTCCTATTTATAGATCGTAATATAGACTGGGTTATCCACGGGAGTCTTGGAATTTGCTTATATCTATTTTTTATGTTACGCAGGGGAATATGGTTATCGATTTCGGAGGTAAGAGTAGATATGAAATAATCATAAGACAAATTGACATCGGTAGTGTTGTATACAGAAGACCAATCGAGTTCTTTTAAACTGTTTTGGAGACTTGTAAGATTATCTGCAGTAATCTTACGACGCTTATAATAATTATTTTGTTTATTCAGTTTAATTGGAACCTGAGCAAATATAGGAAAATGGTCAGTGATGTCTGAGAGGACGATACCAGACTCAGGAAGTGGAAGAACATTACAAAAAATGTTGTCTATGAGGGTAGCCGATTGGCTGGTGACACGGGTAGGCTTGGAAATTAATGGTAAAAACGAAGCAGACATTAATGTTTCTATAAATTCTTTTGAACTGTTTCGGGAGTTACATTTCATGAGATCGATATTAAAATCGCCCATCAGAAATGTATCTTTAATAGATATCATGGGATTTTGTACTAAATCCTGCAAAACTGTCAAAAAATCATTCAAATTTGACCGAGGGGGCCTGTAAATTACACCAATCATAATGTTTTTTCCATGTGGATTTATCAATTCAATAAAAAGGGATTCGAGAACATCGCTCATAACACTAATCTCCTCATGTATAATATATTTAAATTTTTTCGAGATGTACAAACCAACTCCTCCACCAACTCTCTCATTTCTATTTCTAAATACAAATTCGAATCCGGGTAAAGAAAATAAATGACTGATATTAGAGTTCAACCATGTTTCTGTTAGCCCTATGATGGAGCAAGATTTATGATCTGGGTTTTCTAAGAGTAAGCGCAACTTATCAAAATTTTTATTGATACTGCGTATGTTAAAGTGAGCTAACAAAAATGTTTCATCAACTGTATTCGTGATCCGATTTTTATACTGATTTTCGGTCAAATAAACACACGATGGACTCTGGACTGGATCATTTGAGTCAAATCTATATTCAAATTCTTGTGCTGAGGTATTGTATTTATCGGATATGTAATCTTCATATAAACTGGAGATCATATTTGCATGATCAGATTCAGAGTGCCTTACTGTGTTATAGAATTCATCATTATTCAAAGAATTAAAAGCAAAGTTTATTGTGTCAGCCATGGGTTAGAATATAAAACATTCGGGAATTAATAACTGGCCTCCCGCCTGGTCCTAACTCAGCAGCTACGTGGGGGTATGCAGACCTAAAAGAAGAAAGGAAACCGAAATGCGTACAGAGAAACATGAAACACAGACAAAACAAGGAAACGAACATGAACACAGATGACACAGAATCAACATCGTTGCGGATGGTACACAAGGCCATGGGCTCGTATACAATACCTAACATGAACTTATTTAACAAACAAAGACTAGGCAGAGTAGGCAAAGTACTAGGCAGCGTCCACGAGCATATTAAACTTCTCGACCACTTAATGACAAAATAAGGAACCAGTTATTGTTGTGGGTTTTTTTGGTAGTCGGATCGCCTATCCAAAATAACTAATTCTTATACCATTGGGATTTATAATCAGTACGAACAATTATATCAAAGTAATGCAAAAACACATACACACAAAAATGCAATTCCATTGTTGTTAAAATTTTCATCAAACTGATATGCAAATACAGTGTACAAACAAAATTGCCCAAAATACGAGTACACAATGTGTAAATACATAAAATAATAGATAGCCCAATCTGTCTCACTGAGTGAGTACCCTAGATAAAAGAGCGAGGGAGGGAGGGAGAGAGAGAGAGAGAGAGAGAAAGAAAAAAGTGAGTGAGAGGGGGAATGAAAAGAGAATCTAGACAACAAATCTTGACGAACTGAACAAAACGGCTATGCAATTAACTTATAACATTCGTGGGTATACATGTGTCTACAGGTGTGTGTGTGTGCATAAGAAGGCAAAAGCAAAGCCGAGAATAGATGAAAAAATAAAGGCGTGTTGTCACCTGGGAAAAATGTTTGCACAATTATTACGTCATTACACTCTTGCATAAAAATAACGTTCTGACAACAGAACGCCTCCCAATCTCCAGTTATTTTAAATATGTTATGGCTTTGAATTTTAAATAACTAATACATTAAGACGACCAACGGCAGTCAAGGGGCCAACATCACCTGATATGATACAACAAATTGCCATAACTATCCATGAGTATAAACAGCACCTATAAACAAGCCCAAGTAGTACAGCAACGAAGGTTGCTGGGCGACGGTGTCCCAAAACAGGTGATCCGTGTCCCTCCCCCCCCCCCCCCCCCCTCCAGCTACCGCAAAGTTCATAATAACAACATTCCAGAAATGTAACAAATTTTGTCAATCATTACTTCTTTAGTGTTAAACGGATGCATATTTTCCGGCGGTGTACAAGTAACAAACACAACATAAGACAAATTACTGAGACAGCTTCGTGTAGCAGAGCTTTAAATCAATCTTATCGTATTACATTATACTAACAAACATTTTATCTTTGTTAAGTATAATTATATATAAAAATGATTATATGAGTTAACTTTCCCTGGAACTGTTACCAAAAACAAAACATAAAATGATAATTCTGATTACCGAGAAACTACATGTATTACAAATACAAACATGTATTTAAACCTGGTTGGTACTGGAAAAGGGGGGCTCGTACAACAAATACATATATATCTTAATTTGTGATCAACTTTATCCATTACACAAACAAACAAATGGGGTTTATGTAGATCGTTTTCCTATTCCCTTTCTTCCTTATCATCTGATTATTTTTTTTTTCAATACTGGGTTTGATCTGAAGGTCATACATGAGAATCAGCATTCCACACGAAAAATAAAGAACTTGATGTCAACATGGACATACATTGTGGAATAGATATTATGAATAAATGCGTACTGTATGTATTACTTTGTCTTGACTAGAAAATGGAAATGAAAAGGGAAAAAGAAAAAAAAACTTCATATTATGCGTATTATGCTTGGAGAATTTTCACACACATACAAAAACAAAATGTATTAAACTTTAAAGTCAGCTTTAACACAGGTTTCAGTCATTTTAACAAATAAAAGGATTTTTCTTTCTTCATTCTCCTCTTCCTTGTTTATTACAAAGTGGAAATAATTCAAAGAAGAAAAGGTGTGAAATGATGTCACGCAGCAAATAACCTGCTTTAAGTTTACTGTCACTATAGACCTATTTCATAATACAATTGTAAGTATAACAGGTAAGGTAAAAGCTAAATCCAATTTACCTTCATCTCCTCCTTCTCCTCATTGCTTTTTTTTTTTTTTTTGGTGCAATTAAGAGTGGGTCTGTGAAGGCTTAACTTATCTAATCAATGAAGAAAGGATATACACGGAGAAGTATAAAGTCATTGCTGTGTATAGGCAGCACTGATATACAATATTCACAATCAGTATAAAAGGTTAGTATATACAAATATTTTTTGTTCTTCTTTCTTTTTCATTACTAAATGGAAATGAGGAGAAAATAAAACAAATAATCAAATTTTCTATCATATCACCGTATTTTCTACTAGGGAAAACGACAACAAAAAACCTTAAAAAGCAACAGAATACCAATATTCATTTCTTCAACCTTTTACTTTCATTATACCCTTCTCCTCATCCTCCTCCTCTCTCTCCTCATTGTCTTCTTGTGAAAATGAAATAGGAAAGTGAAGGCTTTACTTGTTCAATCAGTGAGGAAATAATGTACAAGAAGAAATGGTCACTACTGTGTATAAGCAGCATTGATCTGCAATTCATTGTCACTATAAGAGGTAAGTATGAATACATTTTTTCCATGCTGCTTTCTTCTTTTTTTTTATTCCAAGATGGAGATGAGGAGAACAATAAAAAAGAAAACCAGAGCTTCCTTTATATATATGCATTGGAGCAAAATTAGCTGAAAACATACAAACTTGTAACAAATAGCCCTATTTATGGTCAGCCGTGGCATACACTTCGTAAAAATCGGTCTAACAGGTAAGAACTCATTATATTTTCATCGTGTTCTTACAAAATTGTCCTTTGTGCCAGAAAAGGAAAAGAAAAGAAAAAAAAACACTATTTAGGACAAAATTTAGTGAACAATGTTTGTTCTATATTACTTCAAACTGTCTAGTTTGACAATTCATTTCAATTTTCAAAATTGTATTGGTAATATTATAGCATGTTTCATTATCAATGTCAGTATTACTTTGAAAGATATAGATAGAAGAGTGTTACCTGGAGCAGATGGCATGTCACAAGCCGAAAAACACCGTTGATCTGATATGATATGGAAATGAAGAACAGAATGAAGTGCAGCTATTCCTTATAAGCTTGCCAGGCGGTGGTATTTTTCGCTTTGCTGAACAAGACCACTTTAGTTCCAACAAGGGTTATTTTTGTGGAGAGGTTCTCGTCCTTCCTCATCTTGTACGCCTTGGCTGCAAGTACGCTTCGCTTGGCCTTCAGGGCGGGGGGTAGATCGGTGCGGACAGAAATCCTTGGACCTCGCGTTTGAGCTCCATCGTCGGGTGTTCCGCGACGAGTGGTTCTTCCTTCGTAGGTAGCAAGAACGCGATTTCGCTCATACATGTACACAAATTTTGCAATTATGGGCTGGGGTGAACTGGTAGCTGCGTTCCGCTGGGGAAGGCGATGGGCATTAACAAGTGCGATAGACGCAGACTCCTCTTGCGACAGACCAAGGGTTACAAAAGCACCACGTAGAACTGCATATACATCCTCGTTGGGGGCTTGATGAAGGCCGTAGAAAAGGAGATTTCCTTTACGCTGGTATATTTCAGACAGCGTAAGCTTCTCCTTCAGAGCGTCGATTTCCTCCTTTAACTTAGCTTCTGTTTCCGGCAATTTCCCTTTCTCCAGATCAAGTACCCGGGCCGAGTTGTCAGCGACAGCTGACTCTAGGTCTAGCATTCGCTTCTTCATACTCGCCAAATCTGTGTGAATATCTTCCAGTTTAGCGCAAACCTTACTTGAGAAGGCGTTCAATGACTTCTGAAGATCAGCGAGTGTGGGTTTGGGGTCCCCGCCAGAGGTTCCCGCGTGTGATGAGGCATCATCCGGTAAATCAGGGCGTTGGGTGGAACTTGCACTGGCGCCGCGTTGCGTAGGTCCGGGCATGGTTTTCTTCCTTAATTCATAGGTTTTAGGCATGGAGAAATGATACACGACGTCGATATTCCAAGAGACAAGTTATTCAAGTCAATATTCAGAAGATCCCTTTAAGCCTGGATAGGATGACTTCTGATGTAGTGTTTCAGGCTTCAGCTGCAACTTCGTTATCGATGGCAAAGTCTTCGGCAGGGTAACCATTGTGTTTCCTTCGTGTCCTTCAGGTAAAATCCCTAAGAAAAATCGAACCTTTGTGTACTAGTATGTAGTACGATTTGAATTTTTCTTGGAACGTGTGTACATCCTTGCTCAATTTCGGGACAGTGCCTACACTAATGTTCTTTACAAAGAGGTTATCGTTATTAGGATAACGTCATAATAATGACACAAGCTGGTCATACGAATATGGACTTTGCAATTCCATGCACGAACTTGGCCCCGAGCATGGTCAAAAGAAAATCAATTGCCGAATCAAGCACGATGTCCACAGCACAGAAGGACACACGATGGCACCCGAACCCGAACGAAGGCTATACGAAGATGTGAATCCTTGCAGTTTACTCGAACGAAGGAAACACGATGGTTACACAACGGGCAGGCACGATGATTTTGCCAGAGGTTGCTGGTCACTGGAGCCTGAGAAACTCTACTGGCGGTCATTACGATGGCTTAGAATGCCCACACGAAATGTGTGTTCATGTGTCCATCTTTGATCTGGAATTTCCTCAATTTCGGGATATTGTGACACCTGGGTACCTTTTCATGAAAGTTGTCAGTTTTGAGCATGCTGAAGGCCTTGTCACACCGGTTACAGCTCGTTATTCCGAAGGTTCGTTATTCCGAAGGCTCTTTATTCCTAAGATTCGTTATTCCGAAGGTTCATTGTTCCGAATTTCATTTTCGGATCAACCAATCCTTGGAATAACGAACCGTCGGAATAACGCCACAAATTTTGGGATTAACGAACCTCTAGGTATAGGGAATTTGCGTATTTCGGATTAACGACCCTTCGGAATAACGAACCCTCGGAATAGCGAACCTTCGGAATAACGAACAGCACCCGTCACACCGTGTCTGGGAAAGCATTAATTCCCGGAAAGGTGAGACACGGCCTTTAAGGCCCTGTCACAACTTTCCGTGCAAGTCTTGAGTGTGATTTGCGAAGAACAATTTTTGCTACCCGGAGGTCCCCGCAGATGGCCCGCACATGACAGTGTCTAGCACGTAGCCTATATCTCTCGTAGTTGCCCGGACTTGCGCACGCAAATCCCATTTACCCCCCCCCCCCCCCCCCCCCAGCCAAGTTTAGACCCTGTCACACCTTTCCGGGCAAGCCTTGCGTTCGACATGCAAACAACAAAGAACAGTTTTGACACCGTTCCTTGCCAGTAAAACACCCGTATTATGCTCGTAGAATGCCCGCAGATGACACGCGCTTCGGAGCATAAGCGTAGATCCACGGGCAACTTACGTATTGGCCTAATTCAAGCAGGTCTATTGCCTGTGACTCAACAGTGCGGCAGCCACGGGCCTCCTACACAGGTGTTCTGCGTGGACCTCTGCCGGCAATCCCCACGACTCACCCGGAAAAAGTTTTGGTCATGCTCAAAATTTGGCTGCGGGTAAATAGGACTTGCGTGCGCACCTCCGGGCACCTACGGGCGAGATACGTGCTAGGTACTGTTAGGTGCGGGCCAATTGCGGCGAGCTCCGGGCAGCATTTTTTTCCCCGGCAAGTCAACCCGTAAGGCTTTCTCAGACATGGTGTGACAAGGCCTTGAGCTGCATGCTCAAAACTTGTTCCGGGTGAGTCGCGGGGTTTTGCCTGCAGAGTTACACGTAGAACATCAGTAGCTACAGGCGTTTAGCGGCAGCACCACGAAGGCAACTCCCACTCAGGTACTTCGCAGTTCCCGTATGTCACTCGTATGAAAACGGATCGGTTTTGATGCTCTCACGCAGGTCACACGGAATACACGCAAGTAGCAGGTAAGTAGCACGCGTCTAGCAGGTAAGACGCAACTGTACGGAATTCGTCAACATCATTGTCCGCCAGAAGAAAATTCTTCTGCATCCTGGACAATTTTTTGCAGGCGGATAAGGATTCTGAATAATATCTTTCTTTCATTTGATAAAACTGATATAGATTCGTAAATGAGTACAGAACGCGGTCTTGTTTATTCTGGCTTTATTTTGCAGCCTATAATGATACTAATGAGTCGACTTGTGTTGCGTCAACTTTGCTTCATATTCACTCTTTTTGAAATCTTTCTCCTCTTTCCTATAGCTCATGTGGTGTAATTGAAGGCTCCCCTGTGCCACACACATGCAACTTCTGAGGTTAAAAATTGCATTTTCATGATTTGGATAAAACTATATGTTGAGGATAATTAATAAATTGATGCAATATTTCAAATGTCGAAGTTAGAATGAATAGTAAAACGCAGTGTATTTTTTAAAGCAAGTCTATGTCAGACAGAGAAAAATAAAACCCTTTTAATGATTACTGCACTCGTGCGATATAACAAGGAATGACATCATAATTATGAAGATGTTATTGAAAATGATGTTTTATTGCTTGCATGTTTCAAATTTTCCTCGTTTGTTTAGCAGTTTCAATCGCAAATATCTCAAGTATACAGAATACGATGTGGATAGCCTAATTGTACTGTGGTTTGGGTGTGTGTGTGTGTGTGTGTGTGTGTGTGTGTGTGTGTGTGTATCTACTTTGTGCATTTTGTGCCTTCTTCGAAAGGGCTTAGCAATCTAATCGCATTCTTTTGTTCTTTTTTTGTCTTATTTTAAAGAAACCAACGCCAAAATATTGATATTACACGGCCGGCGCCACGTTTTCAAAAGTGGGGAGAAGGGGCACTTTCAGCAGCTAACAAGCAAAAAAAAACAAAACAAAACAAAAACAAAAAAAAAATGAATAAAAATCCCGTCGGCCCTGTTATTGAGTGAAAGCAACAACAGGACGTAAAAGACGTCAGTGAAAGTTTTGGGTAAATCAGACAATCAATTTTAATGACCTCAAACAGGTCTTCAGCCCAAAATCGGATTACTCGAGCATATTGTGTTTGTTTGTGAGTTTCGGCGCCTGACCATCGCTGGAAAAGAAGACAACACATTTACGCCATGATGTCATTAATATGATTATGGACATGTAAAATAAGGAAAGTACAACACGGAAGAAAAAAAAAGTCAATATAATCACCAGTTATATTTTCAATTTTCTATAGCACCGTGACGAAATACCACTTGACTCACCTCTTTTAGAAAAGACGGGGAATAATTCGAAACAAAGGTGATGGAGTGTGTACTTTCATGAAAATGATATCTTTTAAAAAGGGGACTCGGTACTTCAGATTATAGCTAGAGTCCATTTGAAGCAAAGATGTCACAAAACTTCAACGGTTGAAATTTTGCCGACATGCAGTGTTCCTTCACAATAGCACGCAAACTTGGAAAAAGTGCAATTTATCATTGTTGTCTTTAAAAGTTCATGTTCTCAGTCATGCATGGCGTTTGTCAGCATAATTAGGTATCAATGGAAAGAGGAAGAGTTCCCCTTTTCATGCAACTAAAATTGAGCTCTCCATAACTGACGATTATGATATAGTCGCCCTCCAAAGTTGGACTACCTTCTTTTTTTTTCTTCTTTTTTTTTTCTTTTTTTGATACAACAGGTCCTCCGATCCCAGCTCTCCGGCGTTGAAGGGACTGCCGCCCTCTGCTGTTGCAGCTCCGCGTTGCGTTTGCTCGTGATCGTAGAGCGCGTGCGTACAACGTGCCGGTGGATGTACCGCGTTCCCGAATACGTCGAGCACACTGCGTGCATGACAAGCTTTCGCCAGCATTACAACAGCATGCACACAGGTCTCCAATGCGTATGCTTCAGCGCAGCTTGCATGCATGCCATATACATTACAGGCAGGCGCTAGGCGTGGGTGAACTGGCTGGGAAATGACGGCGATCGGCAAGATGAGACCATAATGTAAGAGTTCTTTCGAAGCAGACAACTACGTTTTGCTGACAAAATGGAAGCTGTAAAGACCTTCAATAATGAGGTGAGATATCATGGAAAGGTGGTGAAATCTTCTACGTTTGAAAGCTGAAGCTATCTAGCTAGACGATCTTGCTTGCCTTTACTTGCTGAAAAGTAACAATAGGTCAATGGATAGCTACTACGTGTATATGACATGTCTTACAATGTAATGCCTGGCTTACCAACGCAACGGCAACACGACCAAGTACGAGTGAACTCACTCACTCTTTAACGTTGTTAGTGTTAATTTGTACTAGCTTTATCCACCACCACCTGTAAAACAGATAATGATGTAGCATCTCGGCCTCGTTTTGTGGTAGCTGGTAGCTGCTCTAGCTAGTTATAGAGCTAGGGATTAACTACGACCAGCAGCCCCATACGCATAGCGTATGATGATGGGGCTGCGCATTCGTATTGTAACAAGTTCATGAGTTAGCATTCACGATCATGACAAGCGAATATCGCGGATGGAAAGAGTTCTTATGTCCCCCCCCCCCCCCACTACCTAACTACCCACTAACCCCCCTACCCACTAACCCCCCCACCCACTAACCTTTATTTAGTTAATTATTATCCCCCCACTAATAAGTAATTTGCACAAAATAAATAAATTACTGTTTGTTTTTTTTGCTAATAATTCAAACTAAATAAAGGTTAGTTGGTAGTGGGGTTAGTGGGTAGTTACCTACTATAGGTAAGTGGGGGGACATAAAAAAAACTCTTTCCTCGCGGATAAATATCAACTTAAAATCGAATTCTTTCAATTTGAAGACTTACCAGTAAAGTTGAAGTATTGACAACAGGCTTCGGGTAACATTTGATTCTGCCAATGGTCCCTTTCTGGTCGAATTGATGACTTAATGTGACTCGGTCGAGACGAAGCTGGGAGAAATACGCTGAATTGACGGCCAGCGCATGCGCACACATCACATGAAATCCATGACCGGATTAAGATGTTTGTGTGCGCATGCGCTGGCCGTCAATTCAGTGTAGCTCTCCGAGGTTCTTATCGACCAAGTCACATTAACAGAAGACATCAATTCGAACAGAAAGGGACTAGAGTCTATTTGCAGAACTAAACGTTGCCCGAAGCCTGTTCTCAATACTTCAACTTTACTGTAGTCTTCAAATTGAAAGAATTGTTCGATTTTATGCACTTTTCAATGTAATGACGCACCCCACTACCCCCGGACATGGGTGCGTCATGGTCATTTTTTGACTGACCACACAGGGTTTTTGATGGACACCACAGTCACTTTTTTGGCGGACAAAACGCAAGTGACGAACACCACAGTCACTTTTTTGACGGACATCCTCAGTACATTTGACGCACCCCCGTAAATACTGAAACGATTTTTGCAAACGTTTTATTCAAGCAATTTCATTTTCTTTTGGTTCGTAAACATAATTTGTAGAAGTTTCGGCAAGTTTCCCTTACCATGGCCCTGTAAGCACCGTACCGTCATTCACCGTATATCACGCTGCTGCTACGATATTCCGTACAGTAGTATGTATTCTGTGCATGCAATCCATATGACAATCACATGTGTGCAGATGCGCTGTGTGTGCGCAGCCATTGCTAGTGCGGTGGATGCTTACTGCTGCAGCGCAGGTACACACCACGCCACGGCATTCCCGCGAGTTGTTCTACATACAGCCTAGTTGCTGTACGTAGAGATTCGCACAGCTAACAGCGTCGCGCGTCTGGTCGGGCTATCCCGCAAGCAGAAAATGGCATGCGGCAGGCAGTTTCTTCTGCTGCCGCTTCTTTTACTGTCACAAATTCGCCTTTGTCACCACAGAACATTATTTAGACGCACATTGTATTGGAATGTAAACAAACTTTCCTCGATAGCAATGTGTGTTGGTGTTGCATCGCAATATGCAATAGGCACTAAGTGTTCGACAGTAAAGGTTGAACTAAGTTGTTACATCGCTGAACAGTCCCTGGTTTGAGATTGAGTATGCATGATTTCATGGGTTTGTTGGAGGGAAAATGTAAGGAGAAAGCGTTGTTTTTTAAATTATGTGCTTGCCAGATTCTGGCAAGCATTTTTCCCTCTTATTCCAAAACGCTTCCCGAATTTGATTTTCACTTGCCGCGGGAAAGCGCTCACTGTAATTTCACTCGCGGTACGTGTATCCGGTACTGGTAGTGTGCAAAAATGCATGCAGTTTTCCATAGCCAAGTGACGTACCATGACGCACCCCTCGGGTTTAAAATAATGCGTGTTATTTTCCATAGCCAAGTGACGTACCATGACGCACCCCTCGGTCAAAATTTTGACCGACAATGATGGGATTTTGATGCACCCCTTGGTCAAAAATTTGACGGACAAAGCTGGTAAAATGACGAACACCTGGGTCACAAATTTGACGGACCAAACGAGGAAATGACGCACCCATGTCCAGGGGTAGTGGGGTGAGTCATTACATTGACAAGTGCATTAAGTTGACATTTATCCGCGATACTCCAGAGACTCCAACCCCAAGCACCTTCTGATAGCTGATCTGGAGATTCTCCCGCCCGAAACCCCTAGCAAACGGGAGACTCCAAGTTGATGTGTGCAAAGCGCGAGGTTCCTAGGGTTCTTAGATGTTCTCTGGTGCTATCTAAGGCTTATTTTTTCAACATACGATAGCAATAAGTAAGAAATCCTTTCCACCGGGAGACACAGAGTCAGGGCGGGAGAAATCAAATCTCAAACGGGAGAAAGGGAGATTTTGCAAAAATGGGCTTTCGGCGGGAGATCTCCCGTTGAAAACAGGAGAGTTGGAGTCTCTGATACTCGCTTGTCATGATCGTGAATGCTACAGTGCGCAGCCCCATTACGCTGTGCAAATGGGGCTGCCGGTGGCAGTTAGGAGGGGATCTACTTGATAAAGGCCTCCTCTAAATCCTAGACTCAAATAGAGGCAATTGTGGAATTGAGCCTCCTTGCTTTGGCTTGTGACTTTACGGCCGGCCCTACACTCTAGTCTATCACATCAGTAAAGTTTACCTCACTCCCCGTAAACTTTACGCCAAGGTGATATCCCATGACCAACATGCACTCAGCAGCTGGCGAGCTTCTCTTGCTGTATGGAACGCTGTTGACAAGTGATAAGATCGCTAAAACTGTTAATTTTGTAATAAAAGCCCGCATCTCTCACTGCGCTTCCTAGCTCAGTAGCTGACAGTGATACGTCAAACATGTTGCGGTCCCGATGTCGTGTGCCTTTGCTTTGTTCTTTGCTGCAGGATTATCGAGCTTTGCATTCGTCGTAATGTTACATCGCAGAAAATTCCGAAATTCCGAAAAATCGCGAATCGCCTTTGAACCGCGAAATAACGCACAAATATCTAAGTTCAGTTAGACCCTCGTAACCGCGAAATTAACAACATGTGAAAATGTCCTCCCAGTAGCAATTTTACGAAAATATCTGTACCAGTACGCACAAATTTCAGCGAGCGTTCACATTATGGTTTTGGAGGAGAAGGTCCCACAGCTTGGGACTTTCCCCGCGTCGCGGGGACCAATGTGAATGCGGGGTAACTGACAGTCCTCCAGAGATGAATGCTTGAGAAGAGAGAGAGAGAAAGAAAAGAAAAAAAAAGATCTTTTAGATCTCTCAGGGGAAGTGGGAATGCTGGCAACTTAAACTCAACAAAGTTTATCACATGTGATCAGTCCACCATCTGTTTTCGCACTGTGCCTCTGAAGCACACATTTTTAACAAAAAAAAGAAGACGTGCAATCATTTTGAACTTTGTTTATCGCCCTTCTACCAGCTGTCCAGCTTGTACGAGGTCAAGCCACCCATCTCTCGGGCGAAGATGACCTCGGTGACCAAGTCAGCCATCAAAGCAATCAAACTCTACAAGCATGTGGTGCAGAGTGTGGAAAAATTTATTCAAAAGGTAAATATCACATCTTGCATTGATCTCAAAATTTGGACTCAGTGTATGAATTGAGAGCACATTGTGAGGAAGTGTGTGTGGAATGCAGTTCCTTGTCTGATATGAGTTATTGGTTAAGACCTAGATATTAAAAAGAAAAAGTCTGCTTTCTCAAGGCACTTTGTAACCAATCTAGCTTATGGCAGCTTCACTGGTGCAAATTATTTACATAGTGTAGAATTATCTTATTCATTTCATGCTCTAAAGAATTACAGTTGAACCTCTCGTATCCGGACAAGTCGGGACCGGGGCTCATCCGGATAAGGGATTTGGCCGGATACGGGAGACTCAATGCTTTATACATGTACATATACATACACATGTACTGATGTAGCCCATTGTAGTACCACATGTAGTAATGTGTATACTGCAACCTTTTCATTGTTACATTTGGGGATGTTTGGGGATGTAAGCAATTTGGAAGGAAATTTGATGTAATGTATGTTAATCATGTTGGAAGTAATATGTAATTCATGTGTGTTTGTGTAGGAGTTCTCAAGGAGTTGGGAATCCCCCTTTCCTCCCGTAATTATTAAAAAAAAAAAAAAAATCACGGCGAGATTGCGTCCGTATAATAGAGAGATCCGGATAAAGAGAGGCCGGATAATAGAGGTTCAACTGTAGATGAATTTTGTCAGTTTGCTGTTTTGTTTTGTTCTTTTTTTTAAAGCAGTTTTGAAGATCATGTTCTTCTTAAGGTGTGTTAAGTAAAGTGTAGTTACATTGTACAGTGAGTGATACACAATTCAGCTTCTCAATTTGAGTCTTACACTGTGTTGGGTAAAATCTGCACTTTTTGTAGTATTTCATTTTATAGAGTGCTGATTCAGTTGTATGCTTTTGATTAAATCATTTACAGTTGTTGTATACGTGTAGATACACTTTGTATGTGCTGCTTGTTTTCTGAAAGGCAGTGCTGTGGCATAATGACCTCTTCATTTCTTCTTTTCTAATCAAGTGCAAACCCGAGTATAAGGTTCCTGGTCTGTACGTCATTGACTCTATTGTGCGGCAGTCACGTCATCAGGTTAGTGCTAGCCATGATGCTGATCACTGAGTGTGATTGTTTCCCTCATGCTCTGTCTTTCTTTGTATTTCCCTTCTTTCCTTCTCTTTTAACGAAGTGGTGCCGGAGGCATTATGTTTTCGGGTTGTCCGTCCGTCCGTACGTACGTCCGTACGTACGTCTGTACGTCTGTACGTCCGTACGTCTGTCCGCTTTCGTTTACGCGATAACTTGAGTAATATTGACTTGAATTCTACCAAACTTGGTCCAAGTATAAAGTATGATGGGGCAATTAGTTGATTAGATTTTGGGTGAAATCCACCAAAGGTCAAAGGTCAAGGTCAAGTCATGAAAATGTATCCGTTTACGCGATAACTCAAGACTAAATCGAGCAAATTTCACCAAACTTTGTCGGAGGATGATGTATGATGGGACAATTACTTGATTAGTTTTTTAGTGAAATCGGACTGAGGTCAAAGGTCAAAGATCAAGGTCAAATCCTGAAATTTATCTGTTTACGTGATAACTCAAAACTGGATGAAGCAGCTTTCACCAAACTTGGTCCAAGGATGATGTATGATGGGACAATTAGTTGAGGAGATTTTCGTGACATTGGCAAGAAGTCAGAGGTCAAAGGTCAAAAGGTCAAGGTCAAATGCTAAAAATGTTGCTATTTCCCCAATATCTATGCAATGCTCTAAGGTGTTTTCTTGAAACTTGGTGTAGACATGTACTACTGCATAAAGATTCTCCAGAGAGTTTCATGTCATAAGGTCAAAGGTCAAAAGGTCAAAGGTTAGGTGAAAATGTTGTAATATCACTTCTCACAAATGGTTCAATGTATCTTCATGGAACTTGGTACATATGCATGTACTGACTGGCAGAGATTATCTAGGGAATTTAGGGGTCATAGGTCAATAGTCATGGGGTCAAAGGTCAGGGTCAACTCCTCAATATTTTACTATTTCCCTCATACACTAGTATATGAAATGCTTGCATTATTAGTTTTCAAACTTAATATATACATGCATTACCTAATGGAGATTCTCCAGGAAATTTCCAGCCAGAATGTCAAAGGTCAAAGGTTAAGGGTCAAAGGCCAGGTTTCAATGCCCCCCCCCAAAAAAAAAAAAAGGGAAAAAAAATCTATTTTGTACTGTAATTACACTCTTTCTTCATACCTTGGAAATTACTCAATGCATAAACTTATAAAAGGGTCTGTCAGAATTCAAGTAAAAATTCTCGATTCCCAAAATATGTGTACCTGCACTCTTTGACAATTATAGCAAACCCAGTTCAAGGAAAGTGAACATTCAAGTCATTTCTGACAAACCTGTCATATTTTTATTTTTTTGCCAGTTATGTGAAACTGTCATGGATCACACATTGTGAAGACGTTGTACTATACCCCTATTGGGAGAATCATGCATTATGGCGGAGGCATCAGTCGCCATAGCGACATTTCTAGTTAGTCTTGTTTTGGGGTTGTTGTTGTTGTTGTTGTTGTTTTGTTTTGTCTTTGGCCAGTGTGTGATAATATACATTTGTCTTGTAGCATAGGGTAAATGTCGTGCAAAGTATTGAGAAATTATAAAATTGAAAACATTTCAAAATGAAGAATGTCATATCCATGGTTTCACAGTCACATGACCAAGATGATTATTTGAAATGTCTATTGGGCAGATACTGTTACCTGTTAAAGGGATGGTATACATGTAGTTATTGTTGAGATAGGGTTTCAGGTTAACAACTTTATCTGGTAAGATAATGAGAAACCTCTTATGAAATATTAAGCAGCATACAATTCTCAGAGGAAATGAAAGTTTATTTGATGAAAATGAGTTTTGTTAACTGCATGGGGGTACTTATTTTTTTACAGTGAACAAAGAAAACATTTAGAAATCTTAGAAATTGCATGCAAATACTTGTGTAAAGAGATCAGACTTTGAAGAGTGATGTTTGTCGATTTATGAAATGTCACAGTTGCAGCAGCAGCACAGTTTGGTTTAATACAAATTTATATGTTTTTGATTTAAGAAGGATTGGTATTAGAGATTTCTGTAAACATTTCATTTGCCGTAAAATGCATGGAATTTTGATCTTTATATGTGATTATGATTATTTTCATTTCACTTTTCATGTAGTTTGGAGCTGAAAAGGATGTATTTGCCCCACGCTTTGCGAAGAATATCCATTCAACTTTCCAGCACCTCTTTAAGTGCCCTACCGATGATAAGGCCAAGATTGTCAGGGTCCTGAACCTATGGCAGAAGAACTCAGTCTTTGGAGCTGACATCATTCAACCGCTGCTTGACATGGCCAATCCAGGTGAGTGTGATGTCTGTTTTCCTCTTCTCAGCGGTTTGGGCCAGTGTTAAAGTTACAGGCTCAATGAAATCATTTTTCCAGTGTGAAAAGTGTAATCTGTATGGTCAATCATGCTGCCAGATTTATGATTTATTTTGTAGGAAGTTATGAAAAAAAGAAGAAATTAGTGTTGAAAATAATAACCACTGTAAATACTTTTAAGAAATGAAAACTATTCCTCTGCCTTCACCTGACTAACCTTATAAGTATTCCTATGCCTCCTTGTCCAACCTACAAGAATGTCTTTGCATGATTTCAACCTGGTTTACTGTATACGCCAAATATTTTGCGAGGTTTTTATTTTGGCAAATTTCGCGAGACAGGTGCTATTCGCAAAATAAAAGACATACGAACATATTGACTCTGATTTCGATGTGGATGTGACGTACGCGTGTACATTTCTTCGTTCAGTACAGGACTCCACGATCGCGAATGTAACCACTCGCGAAATCGTCGGGCATTCCCGCTTCGCGAAAATTTAGACTCACAAAATATATGGCGTATACAGTATGTTGCCTCTCTTATTGCCAATGTAGATGAGGGCCTAGCTTGCTGTGATTTCTTCCTTATATTCATATGGCTCCTTTATCTCAGCCAGCCAAGATGCAAGTCTGTATAGGCGTTTTCACATCAGCCCGATGTTTTGAAATAGCGCGCTATTTTCTGACTTGGGAAATTGGAAAATACCTCGAGCTTGGATTTTTATCGGGCTGATGTGAAAACGCCTAATATGAATTTTTGTGTGTGTTTATTTGTTTATTTGTTTGTCTGTTTGTACCCTATTTGCCAGGTTGAATATTGCCCTTTGGTTCACGCCAAACCAGGGGAGGATTTTAATATGACGTCCTCTCTACTGAAATTGCCCCATAGTCTATGCAGACCACTATAAAGAGGCTATATATCTGTTGCATATTGTCCCTGGATGGAAGACAGCACTGCTAGGAGCCTGAAGGTGATGTCTATCACATATCCTAATCGCTTTAAGCATGACATTCCAGAATCCAGCATTTTTAACAATGAAATTTGCAACTCTTTGTCTCTCCTGCAGGAAGTGCTAGTGGCGATGCCCCTGTACACGTCAATGCCAGTGCTCCGGTCACCACGGCACCTGTGGCAGCCGTCATTAAGCAGGAGAAGCCTTCAGCTGATGTCGGCTCTTGGCTGTCCAAGCACTCAGAAGCAGCTGAGCAAGTGGTAGGTGATCATTGATTGCAGCTCAAAGGTTTAACAAACTGCACAAACTTTGTACAGAACTGCCAGGCTCCCTGAAAATTTGACATCTCCATAAAGTCAAAGGGACTGTACAGTACTGGTTGAGGTGAGGAATCAGCTTGTAACATTTTGCAAGATATTTAGAAACCATTCTATGGAATGTTAAAGCGCATACAATTCTAAGGGAAATCAAAACTTGATTTGACGAAAATTGGTTTTGAAATGACTGAGATATCTAAGAAAAGGACAAACAAAGAGACACTCATAAAAGTAGGATCTGTCAATGTTATTAGGATCGCTTTTTTTGGATATCTCAGCCGTTTCAAGGCCAAATTTTATCAAATAAACGTTGAATACTTCTTGATACATGCTCTTTCGTATTTCATAAGAGGTTTCTCATCTCACCAAAGTGTATTATAAACCTGTATCTTCACCTCAACCTGTACTGTACAGTCCCTTTAACAAGAGAATAAACAAGATTCCTTAACCTCGCCTTTCGAGATGTGTGTAACATACTCAAAGCATCTCCCACATTATTCTGTGGAACTGTCTTAGTTTTGATGAGGAGATATTGGCAGTCCTATCTGTGTGCTTTTCTTTGTGTTTATATCATACAGATAAATATGTGTGAGTTTGCATATGATTTGGTTTGTTAGCATTATTGCTAATGTTGAGACATAATTCATGAATGGGTTTCCTTTGAGGACATAATACACTTTTAAATAAGACTGATTCACTTCAATTCACATCTGTAGCTCAGACAAATACTGATTAGTTCTAGTTGTGTTTGGTCTTTCGTAAACTGCTCCACACCCCCCCCCCCCCCCCCTCCAGAAAAAAAAAAGAGAAAAGAGATAGAAAGGCACAGGATCGTAATACAACAGTGCATACCACTAACTCCTTGCTGAAGGATCTTAGTGTGAGAATGCAGTCAAACATCTTATTTTCATTGAAATAGGCAATTATAGACATTTCTTCTTCTTCTTCTTTTTTTGATACAGGAAAATGTGGAGGTAGGGACAAAAATATAAATAAGGATGTATACATGGGTATTGCAAAGGAAAAGTGCATCAATCATCTCCCTAAATATGATTTCCATGATTGATGGTATTGGAATTGGGTGTCATAGTGAATGTCACCATTCATTGTTGAGTTCTTCCATTAATGATGATCACTACTGAATGTGTATAAACTAAATGACTACCAGGAGAGAATTGTGGCTGGCAGGAGCACAAGTGCAGATCTGATGAGTTCGCAAATGTTCAACACATTGATAAAGCGCTGTGTACAATAGAACACATCTCTTTTTCTACATTATGTATGGGAATCATACATGCTTCATCAGCTTACATAGCCTTTCCAGAATGTATTTATTGACATATCTCTGTAATGAGTTTTCTCCTCTAATTGAGAGAATGATTTTTCTCTATTTCTTTGCAGCAACAACAGCAGCAGCAGATTGAGCAGTTGCAACTGTTGCAGCAGCAGCTCCAGAAGCAGGCCCAGGTACCGAAGGCGACCTCTGAGGGGACTGATGCCACTCTTCTCAGCCAGATGCAGACACTGACCAGCCAGCTGAGCGTCCTCACCAGCCAGGCCTGGTCCAACAAGCCAGCAGTGAAGCAGGAGAAGCCTGCCCCGCCTACCAACAGCACCAATTCCAAGCCCCCTGTTGGCTTTAATAAGGTGAGCTTAGATTTATATTGAGATAAAACAACCTTCTTCTTCTTATTGTATCCACACACTAGATGATGTGTTTTTGCCAGAGCTGGACACAGCTTTTGGCAATATCATTATATTCTGCAAGGTCCCCAGCCTTGCATTCTTGTTCCAGTAGAGGGCATCTCAGCAGGTGCTCCATGGTTTGTGGCTCAGTGCCACATATGCAGGTCACATCTTCTGTGCTCAGGTATCCCCACTTTTTGAGAGTCACTCTACATCAGCCAGTTCTGGTTCGCAGTCTGTTGAGGCATTTCCATTTAGACCAACTTGCATCAGCACCAGGGGGGAGTTCTTCTTTAGGGCCTATGGACATGGATATTTCAGTGGGAAGATCTGCTGTTTTCTCTTCCCAAAAGGCTGCTCTGGTGCTTTCAGCTTCGGCACTTGGTTCAGTTTCTTTAAGGAAGCTTCGCTGAGACTTCAGCCGGCTCTTTGCAGGTTGGTGGCCAAATAAAGGATGTCGCTCATCTGTGGTCTGGCGATAGCATTCTCTTCTACTTGCTGCTCTGCGAGGAGTCTCTGGAGGTGCTATACCAGATAGTAAGTAAAGACTGTCAGATGGTGTTGGTCTAAGACATCCAGAGATAAGGCGACAAGTTGTGTTCAGGGCTTAATCAATTTTCCTAGCATGGGCAGCTCTTTCCCATACTGGAGATGCATACTCTGCAGTTGAGTAGCAGAGGGCTAAGGCAGTTAATCGTAGAGTGCCTGGGCTAGCACCCCATCTTGTTCCAGTGAGTTTGCTGATGATGTTATTTCTTGCACAAACTTTGGCTTTAGTCTTTTCAACATGGGTCTTGAAGGAAAGGCATCGATCAAGGGTGACACCTAGATATATTGGATGGTCACAGTTTTCAAGAGGAATACCCGACCATGTGACATTTAGGTGACGTTTTGCCTCTCGGTTACGTAGATGGAAAGCACATACCTGCATCTTGGATGGATTTGCACGAAGGTGGTTTGCTTCATAGTAGGGTGTCAGATCACTGAGAGCATTTGTAAGTTTCACTTCAACAGTACTGAAGTCACTATCCTGTGCAGCTATACCAAGATCATCTGCATAAATGAAGCGTCGAGTGCCTTCACTCTTCGGTTGGTCATTTGTGTAGATGATAAACAGTAGTGGAGCCATCACACTACCCTGTGGGAGACCATTCTTCAGCTTTCGCCATCTGCTCTTCTTAACCCTAACTAGGCCGGGCTATTTTAGGTAGTTGATAGAGCCGGGGGGGGGGGGGGGCCTCCCAGGCCCCCCCCTCCAGATCTCGGCCGTCGACCGCGCGATCACGACGAAAATTGGCACACACATTGCCTATGATGTAATCTAAAATACCATGAAGTTAATTTTTCAAAAAATCATCATTTATGCTAAATTATGCTAATTTATGCATGATGATGCATAAAATCAGACTAATTGGTATTAATCACAAAATAATGCTCAAAACAGGCACATTTTTCGTGTAAATATTCTTTTTAGTGTCCTTAGCAAATGTAATAAAAAAAATTGTGATGTCAGAAAAAATTCTTTAAAAAGTATTTTATTGTTTTTTTGAATTTCTTATGTATTTCTTTGTTTTTTTGACTTTATGTTTTTCATTGTTTTTTCGATGAAATTTGTCCGCGACATCGCTCCGAACAAGAAAATATGTTATTCATTGATTTTAATCAATAAAACACCAAAATAATCATGCTTTTATGAAATTTGCCAGTAAGCACAGTTTGCATTGAAATTGTACACGAATTAACGTTTTTGAGCAATTTTTGGTCTGACATGCATGTACATATTTATGCGTAACTTCGGAACTGCGCGCCCGGGCGTCGCAAATTTGGTGTCAAAAGATGCGGGAGACTCGAAAGAAAAAATGTCATGACATGTCGCGGCGATAGCTTTTTGCGATTGCGATACATCGCGCGGAACGTCGATGGGGGGGCCTCGGAGGCCCCCCCGGCCTAGTTAGGGTTAAAACAACCTAAGAGACACAATAAAAACAAAACTAAAGCACTCGGAGAATGCAAAGCTGTCAAAATTAGAAAAAATGGTGTTTTGTGGGGTTTTTTTTCCAGAAATCTGTGGGAAAAGGGCCAAAACTCGGTCTTTATCACCTCTCCTAAAATATGTGGAATCTGGGACATGAATCCTGTCTATTTCATTCCTGTCATATTTCTGCAAGGGCATTGCAGTATGTCAGATACTATTTGTTCCTGCACAATCCATGTGCATATGAAAGAAGGGCTATGCACCATGTAATCTCATTGTGTCTATGGCATGTTTTTAGAAGCTTTGCTGGGATTGTGTGCACAGCATACACGATTGTATATAAAATGCACATTGTTCATGTGCATATCCATTCATGTATGATATGGCCATTCATTCTTTGCCTGTGCATGGATACAGTTCATTCTTATGATCATCTGTTCATGATAAATTATGGGAGATTGATGACAATTTTTGTCATTGCAAAATCTGATCCTGTATCATTGTATGTAATCCTTTTCTTAAAGAGCTGCAGGGCTAGCAGCTGTGCATGATATGAAATTTGTCAGGTGGAAGGGAATATATTGCATTTTCCAATAAAATTGCGATCTCACTTGTGCTGTAATTTGACAGCTTGTGTATATTTTTGATCCACACGTAAGAACCCTTGGCTAGACATATATGTGTATAGCTTCTTTTCAGATTGTGTGAAACCCATTTTTCGTGAAATCAGACTTAGGTACAGAAATGCATTAATTTTTTAGTAGTCCAGTACAGTAAACTCCAAAAGTGTTGAAATTTTGGTGAGAAAATGGAGAAATTGGGAAAAACAAGTTTTGTACCAATTGCTGGTAAGTTTAGGTGGATCCAATCAGAAACCTCTGTTCATGCTTGATAGCACTTTGACCCCAGAGTAAAGCCAGGCTGGCTAGTGTTCCTACAACATGTAGTTGTGTAGTTTTCCAGATGACCCACATAATACTTGATCATTAGCTGCAATATGTTTTATTTCTGTCAACATGCATTTTTAGAGAGATGAGCAAATATGAGGAGAATGTGAAGAGATAACAGATTACGCGGAAAAATTCACATAAGTCACAGAAAGTAGTTACTACAACAATATTTTTGTGTTGTACATGACCATTGTAAAAGTCTTGTATCAAAAGGTGCTAAAATACACAAATTGCCCCCAAATATATATTGTTTTGTTTTATTAAAATCAGTGTGGACACCTAGATTTCTCAGAGGTATATTGTTTTCTTTCCATTATGGAGTATTATTTTGGGACATGACGTCATTGCACGAAAACACTCGACCCGATGAGGACGGGCTGATTTTGCTACAACATGCATTTCCCATCAAAGACACTTGCCCGAGTATACTCACAACTTGACCTCAATTGTTTGAAAGCATGTGAAATAAAACTCGAAGGTTTGTCTCCATACCATTAAAAGTGGATTTAGCACCTTTTGGAACGGTTCTCTTCATATGTGTGATGTGTTGGCGTTTATCACTTTCCTCACTGGCAGGCTTTGCTGGACTTTGATTACGGTGATGAAGACGAGGAAGAGCAGCCCCCACCAAAGAAGGAGGCCAATCCAACTCCCAGCACAATGTAAGATACAGGATGTAGAAAATGTGGCATTCCAGTGTGCATTGTTTCCATTTCAATTTGGGCAAGTTGGGGAGACATTTCCTTTTTTTTGGGGGGGGGGGAGGGGGGTTATTGTTTGCCATATGATATCCGCCATCCCACACCAGTCTTGCAGTATACATCATGCATCATGCATAAACTTTTTTTTTAATGTTTTTTTTTTTTCTAAAATTCATATTCTTCTTGAAAGCTGCTGGTGGTGGGAGGGTGGAAGGGACCATCATACATGTACAGTCAAACCTGTCTGTAACGACCACCTGCCGTATTCAACCACTTAACCCATCGAGGACGGTTTGATTTTGTACAACACACATTTCTCATAGACACCTGCCCGAGCATACTTGGGACTAGTCCTCAATGGGTTAATACAATTCTTCACAGAAAAGAGGCATGTTAACGACTTTGTCTATAGCAGCCATCTGTCAACAATGGCCACTTTTTTCGTCTCCACTGTGGTGGTCGCTATAGACAAATTTCACTGTAGTTTGTAGTATGGGGGTAGTGCGTCAGACGGGACCTGTAGGATGGGGCCCAAATATCCCAAAGTACAATGGAGTTACCCAAAGGACCAGCAGCAGTTTCTGACTCATTAAGATTTTTTGAATCGTTTGCCTTCCATGCAGTGTCATGAAGATGAAGGGCCCTGCTCGGGAGAATCCTAGTTCTCTTGTTTTGTTTATGTTTTTTTGAAAGCCCTGAATATGTTCGAGTTACCATTATGCTTGCTCCATGAAAATCAATCTGGTGCCCTACTCCATACGTCAAGGTTTTATAGTTATATCAAGTGATGAGTGGACTGTACACTGTATTATTTCTGGGAAATACTCATTCACACACCACACCCATGATGCATGACGGGTGAGAGGTCATTTGAATTCCCCTGAATTTCTTCATTCAGAGAGATTTGTCTAATTTTGCCAAATGCCAAATGAAAAATGTGTCCCATTTGTCCCAATTAATCCGCTCCTCCTTCAGTTCTCACCTTGTATCGCCTCGTATGACTTCTTCCCATCAAAGCTGTTCACATAATATTCCCAGGAAATGCAGCCATGATATTGTGTAGTTAAGGTGCTGTTCTTCTCCTGTTGCTTTTTCTGGGAGTCTTGATTAAAGGAGAGTGCATTTATCACCGAGTCTCCCAATAATCTTTATTCCTGCCAGGATCCCCAGCCTCCAAGCCAGCCTCGAGGCGGTCCAGAGACTGACCCACCAACTGCAGCAGGCGGAGACGCAGCAAGACATGCTCAAACAGCAGCTCCTGTTTCAACAGCAGCAGCAGCAGCAGCAACAGCCACAGCAGCAGCAAGAAACCTTCAACCAAGAGGTGACAGGGATTGGGAGCGATGTTGGGGTGGGGCCTCAGTTTCATATCTATTCTCTACCAGATGTACGCATCCATGTAGGTCCATATTTTGGTTTCATTAGAATTGATTTTGTTTTAACGTGACTACAAGGGAAGCATTTAGGCCAGAATTCACAAAGGCGGTACAAATGAAACCATGGTTTAAACCAGGGACAAAAACTATGGAGCACCAAGTGTCACACGGAATATTTCGTACGAAATTGGTCATTTCGTCAACAAAATGACCGTTTCGTTAACAAAATTATCATTTTGTGGACGAAATGTTCATTTCGTTACAAAATGTTGTCATTTCATTAAAAGATAATCATTTCATTGACTGATTTTGTAACGAAATATTCCATGCGACACTTGGCACTCCATGGTTTAAACCATGGTTTCATTTGTACCACCTTTGTGAATTCGGGCCTTGGTGTTTTCAAACAAACAACCGTGGGACTGCTGTTTTGAGTCTCCTCCAGAGGACTAAGGCAGTGAGGATAAAGTGCCTTGTCGAGAGACACAGCTGCTGCAGCCTGGGGACTCAAACCAGGAACATCGTGCTTGAATGTGCATACTTTCTTCCTCTGAGCTAAGACAGTTAAGACAGATTTTTTTTTTAGATTTTTTTTTTTAAAAGAACACGACAAAAGAAAACAGCAAAAAGCCAACCAAAAATCTTGTCATATTTTGATCTATCCCTCTCATCTTTGTACAGTTCTCAACATGTGAATGTCACATTTTGTCTTTTTGGGCTGTCTTTCTTTCTTGGAGAGGGAAGGGGTTATTAAGAGCAGGAGGCAGCAATGGAATCTATTGAGATGACAAAGTCTGGATTCTTAGGGTGAAAATAAACAGGAGAACCAGAAGAGAAAGAAGTGTAGACTTTTTGCAAGATGAAGTAATATTGTGAACTATCTGTTTTTGTCCTTTGCAGTGTGTATGTAAATAATTAAGTTCCTGCTCATCATAGCAAGGTTTATCGGAAAGTGTAAGTTTTTGGGCCAAAATGTCAGTCATCAGGACGGTTGGATACTAGTAATCGGCCTCTAGATACTACATCTAAAGCCAAGTTCATATCGGATGATGTCATAGAAGCTTGTGGGAGTGTCGAAGAGTTCATGAAGAGTTGAGTGCACCACACTTAAAGGGGCATTTCAAACAACTTTCGTAATGTCACATAATGGAGTACATAAATCAACAGCCCCATGTATAGATTTATGGAATTTATTGTGGTCCTTGAGCAGAGAAATCAATACTCTGACAAACCCAAAACAAATTACACTGAACAATGATGATGACATAGGAGCCTCACATATTTCACAAATGTAGCAATGTAATATTACAATACCAGTGCTTAACAAGTTCACTTATGTAGACTTTATGCATGCTTTCTTCTTTTGTTCTGCTTCTTTGAGCCCCTACTCATGCATCCTTATAGTGAGGCTGCCATGTCATCATCCTTGTTCATTGTGATTTGTTATAAATTTTGAAAATGTTCTTTTTCCTCATTCCAATCCTATAAATTCTGAAACTCTGTACCCAGTATAACCAATTCATAGTTGTTCATATGTAGAAATCTGAAAATAATCCGGAGGTCTCTTTAACTCCTGTCTCTCACTACTATGCCCAAAGCAGGAGCACAGCACTGGAGCACCGGAGCCCGGCGAGATCGAGATGGAGCCAGAGCAAGAGGAGACGGAGGAGAGAGGGGAGTACTACCAAGGCGACGAGGTTCAGGAGGAGTACGAGAGGGAGGAGTCCTCCAAGCGATCTAGGAGGGACAGGAGTAGGTGAGTGTGGAATAAGAGGCAGAAACTGCCTGTAGCAGAAATTTGTTTGGAGTGCAAACTGTTTCTGTACCAAAAGCAACTTCATGTTCATGTCGGCTGTATTGAAGTGGGCCAAAATCAAAGAGAACTGGTAGACTTTTATTAGTGCAATCAGACAACCAAGGGTGTCATCATAATTTCATCAAGGAATATAGCAACACATCAAAACATTGCTTCAGAGGGTATAAGTAAACTTGAACATGGTGTGACAATGATCCTGAAGGTTCCATAAAGTTGTTGATCAATGTCTAGATTAAGATAGATTGGTGTAGCTGCTTACCAGTTAGATTATGAGGACTATTTGAATATTAGGACTATTCAGAAGATCAATACACATCGACTAATATTGAACCGTGATTCTTGTAAGTATATTTCATTGTCATACAACATATGACCTTTCTTACGTTTTTCCCTTCATTTGCCAAGTCCACTTCAAAGAAACTTCCATGTGATTTACAGATTTGCGTATGAGTACATACTTTCCGTATATATTTTGATTGGAATTAGGACTAGGAATGCTTTCAAAATCTTAACTTATCATAAGGAGCAAGGATGATGACAAAGCAACTTCACCTAAGAGTGTTTGTTTCCATTTTTTTCTTTTGAGTGCTGCAAAATGTTATGCGCGCACTGTCAAAAATCCCTTGCACAGAATTGGTTACTAACCAGAAGAGATGATTTCATAGAGATTAGTTTTTGCAGAGAACATATTCGGTATGCCTAGATTCCTGTATCCATAGTACTATAGGCATGCCATAATATGTAAAGTTGTAGATACGTGGTTTTCCCTGTCCATGTCTGACATGTTCAAAGTACTCAGTATTGTGGTAGGGATATAAGGGATCACTGTAGGATTTAACACCAACAGGGAGAAAAAAAAAGAGCAGTTGGATAAAGTGATGGAAACAACCCAAGCAGTTATTGAGTTAGTGTGAATCAGAGATTTTTCTCCTCACCACCACTAGAGGGCGAACTATACAATGGCATCTGAGATTTCATGTGGGCTGCCATTACCCACTTAGTAATGGCGGACTTCAAACACTCGTAACATTTTTACAGGGCGTATTTGAACTTTTGAACTTTTACGTGAGTATGCACTTCTTAGTTTGGCTGCTCCTGGTTGCTCGTATGCTAGCGTGTTAGCATGAGGGTTGAGCCTACCGTCTCACATCTCCCCGTTTTTCCTGTGCACTCACAAAACAATTGTACAGGGCCTATGCATATTTAGCACTGTGGCACTTACTCATTATAAGCTCTTTGGTGTGAATCAATCAGCCAAAACAAATGGCAAAAGTATTACTTCATGTTATTTTTGGCTGTCAATGTAGGTCACGTACACCAAAGAAGAGGCGCTCTCGCAGCAGGTCACGCTCGAGGTCCAGGTCCACATCCAGGTCTAGGTCCAAGTCCAGGTCCAAGAGGAAGAGGAGGTCCCGCTCCCGCAGCCGCTCCCGAAAGCGAAGGTCCCGGTCCAGGGACAGGAAAGACAGGGACCGGGACAGGGATCGGGACAGGGACAGGGACCGTGATCGGGACAGTGAGAGGCACCGGGACAAGGAGAGGGATCGGGAGGAGAGGAGGAAGGAGAAGGAAGAAGAGGAACGGCAGAGGGAGAGACAGAAGGAGCGAGAGAAGAAAGGGCTTCCGTCTATTAAGGACAAACATCTTAGTGGTATGCATTGCAATGAATTATGAATTCCTAATGTTTGACTGAAATTTACATTGAATAGTGATGTGCATTTCAATCCCCATTTAATCAGAAGCCCTGTTACCACAAAGTCAGGGTAGCATCTTGGTAACTTTTTTACCCTACTTTTAAAAATGGTTCACGCAAAATGTTGTTTGGATGTTGCCGCAGTAACTTTTGCCAAATTCGTTCGCCAATATTACCCTGATATTACCTTGAAATTACCTAGGTTTTGCAGTGGCGGATCCAAGAATTCCGTTAAGAGAGGGCGCCTTTAGAAAATTAAAGGGAGTCCACGCCCCCCTCCATTTTTTTGTCCTTTTTATTTCTTTTGTTGTAACAAAAAATAAAGTGGGGGCACACGCCCGGTGCGCCCTTTCCTGGATCCGCCACTGTATTGTCAGGGTAGAATACAAGTGCTGTAACATTCCCTTGATACACTCAACAAGCTTGTGCAACATTGCAGACAGAGAATGATTCACACACCGTGCGCCGATCACATGCATGGATTATAACTACAGGTCTCTATGTAGTTGAGATCAATGAATATGAATATGTTTTGTTTATATAACACACTTTGATGACTGGTGGGTGGGATGGTCCCATCAGTGTGTGTAGATACCTACCTGGAGAAAGTTTTGGTGTGTGTCTGTTGAAATGGTACCCCTCACTCTCTCCTGTGGTTTTATCGCCCGATGTAAAAAAAAAAAATGATAATTTTTTCCTTTCTGGTCATTGTCCCAATTTTATCAGGGTAAGTTATGAATGGTTATGCAATAAAAATTGAGCAAAGTTAGGAATAACGCTAGATCCACAACCTCATACCTCTTTTTGAAAGACACTGTGCAGTCCATATGACAGTAACACCCGTACATGCATGGCCATACCTAACATCTTTTGTACTGTTTGGTATATGCTCTTCAGTATGTAGTACCACACTGTGGCTAGGGCGTCTCGCCAAGACCGTGGCGGAGTCTGACATCAGGGCACTGATCAAGGAATATGGGGAAATCATCTCTATTGAGGTAAGATCCCTGCAAAGGTGCTTGATGATGTGAAAACATGATTTAGGATATGTGTGAAATTACAAAAAAAAATCAAATTGTGAAATTTTATTCAGAACTGCCAAGTCTCCTTGACTCTGCAGGAGGCTCCTTGATAACTGATTGTTTTTTTCTTCATGTCCCAATGATAGAATACAAAAGCCTCCCCGATTTTTGTCGAGGGGAGACCAAGGGATCGCCTGCGGCATCTGTCCATCCGTCGTCTGTCCATAACGCTACAAAAACTTCAATAACTCTTTACTCTGGGCTTCAATTGCAATCAAACTTCGAGGGAAGAGGGGTCACACAATGTTTCACATTTTACATTGCGTTTCTAATATGGGTCACAACTATTGATCCATAGGTCCGTTTGTGACCAAACTTGGATGGTAGATGTCCTTTGGGGAGTGGATGATCACCACAAGGTCAAAGATCACGGGCAGGGGTCAACAAACTTTTAGAGCCCAATGTTTTTATGGCACGTTTCTATTATGGGTCATAACTTTTGATCTATAACTCTGTTTGTGACCAAACTTGGATGGTAGATGTCCCTTGGGGAGTTGATGATCACCACAAGGTCAAAGCATACTTGCCAACTAATAAGATTTAACAGATTCAGTAAGATTTCTTACATTAAAAATTGCAAAATAAGATTTTCTGTCGGAGAAATAAGATTTTTTAAAAATACTTAGATATACCTTTCATGTGTACTTTCTGAAGATTTTACTGAAAGTAAGATTTTTAGCTTCAGTTTGCATATAAAATAAGATTTTTGCAATCCACGAGTAAGATATTTCATCTTGAAATGTTGGCAGGTATGTCAAAGGTCACAGGCAGGGGTCAACGAACTTTCAGAGCCCAATGGCGCGTTTCTATTATGGGTCATAACTTTTGATCCATAACTCCAATTGTGACTAAACTTGGATGGTAGATGTCCCTTGGAGAGTGGATGGTCACCACAAGGTCAATGGTCACAAGCATGGGTCAACAAACTTTTAGAGCCCGATGTTAAGTTTTTATGGCACATTTCTATTATGGGTCATAACTTTTGATCCATAGGTCTGTTTGTGACCAAACTTGGATGGTAGATGTCCCTTGGGGAGTGGATGGTCACCACAAGGTCAAAGGTCACAGGCAAGGGTCAACTAACTTAAGGGCCCAATGTTAAGTTTTTACAGCACATTCCTTTTTTGCCATACATTTTTACCCTTGTATATCTCTTTTTATCTGTTAATCACTTTTTAAAATCTGTTATATCCCATTTGCGTACAATTTCTTGTACGCGAATGGGCAAGACACATTGTGACACTTGTGGATATAATTATTTTGGCCCATTTAGATGTGTGTAATACTCATATCTGATTGCTCTTTGGAATCTTTTTGGTTTTTTTTTTTCTGGTGAGATTGTATGAAATCCTCCTGATTGCAAATAGTACAGACGCTCGGAAGGAAGCCCTACAAGAAACGTACGCGACAATTTTTTTTTATCCTTAGGAAGTGAAACCATTGCTTTTACAGTTCTGTTTGAGATAACATGTAACACACTGTCTGAGATTCACTCCAGCGCAAAAGATCAATGGATATTGCTGTGACATGATTTGTCAATTATCAATAATTGATTTTTAGAAATTATGTAACCGTCGTGATTGGGTATAAGCTCTGAGGTTATGGACTTCTGGCGAACCCCTTTGGCTAATCTATCTACATTTTCATTGTTACCTAACTGAAATTGTGTTATTACAGCGTTATTTCACACATTTTGTATGCATATGTGTACATTTTTCTTAGCAATAATCAACAGTTCTGCAGGCATATAAGAACTGTGTTGTGGCTTTAAAGTGAAGTCCTGGTAGTAGTTGCCACTCCCATTGTCAATTCTGCTGTTGTGCAATATATTCAGATAGTGAGACAACTACTGCAGTTACTGTATATTGTTCGGAGTTGCAAATATGTGGTGAAAGCTGTGCTCAAACATGTAGAGAATTTTTAAGTTAATGTTCATTATGCAAAATAGTGTGAGAAAACTTCTTGCTTGCATCAAACAAGATGATGTGACTTCAGTCCAAATGAATTGAGTGCTTGGATATCACACTGTCTTGATTGACGTATTCTTCAGATCATCGCCACGAGGGGTTGTGCGTATGTGTGCATGGCGAAGAGACAAGAAGCGCACAAGACTCTGAAGAAGATAAAGGATGTACGACTGCATGGAAACAACCTGAAGGTAAGGACACTCTTGAAAGTGTGTGCTTACTGTGCAGTGGCTGCAGTTAGTCACTTTAATACAAATTGAGACCATGTCAAAATACAAAACTGCAGTTTTCCACATGTCGGGACGAATAAGGAATAGATTAGTGAACTATGTCATCTTCTCCAAAGCATTTTATGAAAACTTCTTAATGGGCAGGGGTGGATTGACATAATATTATGCATTATTTTTATATCCATGTTACTCTTGTCGTGTTGTTTAGAAATGGAGTGGTTGTGATATTGTGTGTGTGTTTGTTGTGTCACAGATGTATACATGGCATTTTAGATATTGACATTATTTACCAAGATATGGATGTTTCCAGAGTGTGTAAATGTCACTGCCCTCTTTGATGATAAAACTTTTTGACAATCTTAGCCACAGTCAGCATGATTTTCGGTGCTCTAGGTTCCTTTGATCATTACAAATATCCATATCAGTCAAATACCTTTGGTTAAGCACTTGCAGCTGTTGACTTGTGAGTACAGGTCCTGATTTCATGGTTATATTTCTATGGTATGAATTAAGTGATTTTGATAGTTTTCTGGGTACAATTTGAACGGCGGGCCATTGTCATGTCAGTAGGATGTGACTAAAAGTCCTTGTAGTGTCACAAGGCAAGCTTCAGTAGGACAAAAGAACAATCATTGATCATTTGTTTAAATAAAATTTTCATTTGTCCACTCATTGACTGACCTCCTTTGATACTTGACACTCCACCAGGTCGCCTGGGCCCTGGGGAAAGGCATGAAGGATGCCAACTACAAAGAATACTGGGATGTGGAGAAGGGCGTCAGCTACATACCCTGGGAGGAACTGCCGTCCAGTGGGAACTATGAGGTCATCGCACAGGGGGGCATGGTTGATGAGGAGACACTTCCCCCTGAAGTCCGAGAAGGTGAGCTTTATAGCTGGGAAAGTTCGTCTGAAGTGACGTTACAGAAGGACAGTAATCCATGGAGTAAAAAATTATACAGTGAAACCCCGTTATAACGAGTTCGGTTATAACGAGGAACCGCTTATAACGAGGTGATCGCTTTGACAGAAACCTCTGACAGAACGAATTGCTTATAACGAGATTCCGGTTATAACGACAATTTCGGTGCATCATGATAGAGAAAAATATAAGCAATTTGATTGTATATAACGAGGTTCCATTTCTTGACTAAATTGTTGCGCGCGACAAACGAAACATTGAAAATCGAATTCACGCTATCCACGTCTTTTTCCCGTTTTGCAGAGAACCGCTCCTTCCATGTTTTCTTCTAAACCACGCAATAAGACATAGCAATGCCTTCCGATATTCTTACTGAATCATTAAACAATCATTCGATTTTCTTTTTCGCGAGATGCGCGTGCGTGATATTAGGTCAGACCACAGCGCAACAAGGAAAAAAAAAGGATAACGCATTCAAAAACTTTTCATGCAACGACACTTGTGGTCAAAAATGGACAATTGAAATGCGTGTGCAACTCATCATTGTATCCTCTCCATTTTTAGTTCCGCCTTCCAGTTCTTTTGCTGGTTAGCAAATAAGAGTTCGAATGATTAAAGCCGAAATAATTAATAAAATCATCGCAATCCCGCCTGGTGACGGTAGCGTAAAAATAGTTGAATAACGCATGTCAACATGCTTAATGGGTGTTCAGAAAAAGAAACAAACACATTTACTAGTTTGAATAGATCTGGATTTGTTCATTATCATTTAACAAATGATAATTTAGATATGAATGTGTATGATTGATAAAAACTTTATTATTAACTATAAACTAAAATTATTACGATAAAAATTTAACTCATTTCAGCCCCTACTTTTTCGTCTAATTCACATATAATTTCCCTTTATTCTCTCAATAATAATGATCCATAATTGTGTAATAACAACGCAAAAGGATGTTCTTAACTTTCATTGATTGGTATATGATGTCGTGCTTATGTTTTTCTTTGTTTTTGATGCGTACGGATATAACGAGGTACCGGTTATAACAAGGTAATATCACCGGTCCCACGGACCTCGTTATAACAGGGTTTCACTGTACTCTCCCCTTTGAATGTTGATAAAGATATATAGCTATATATGTATATATATATATATAGGTATATAGATATATTGGCCTGAATTGTGGTCAATATTATGTTGGTCTCTTGTTTAAGCCTGCATTTCATAAGAAAACATTTGAAAGTATATGACACTACCAAGAAAGCAATGATAGTGTTGCGCATTTAGGTCACTGAATCTATCAGTCGGTCAACCAGTGCTTATGTCACCTGTGCACATCAAGCTGATCTTGGAAGTTTTGTATTGCATTGCAAATTAAAGATAGCATCCTTTGGGTTAAAAGAATGTTTGAAGTTCTTTTGTTCATCTTCCTGTAAGAAAGGCATCAGCTTTGCCACATACAGCAAATGTGCAGTGTTGTCTGCTAACAGATTGGAAGATATTTGTATCAAAGTATACCTTTTTGGATGTATTTCTATCCCTCCAAATGGCTCAATATTCCTCTTTAAATCTCACATTTCATATATCTTCCTATATCCTTTTAGCCAAAGCTGCCCGAGATGCTGCAATCAAAGCGGCCGAAGCAGCGGCTGCCTCGACTGCATCTGCTGCTGCAGCAGCTCTCACTGCCCGTCAGGCTCCCCAGGAAGCCAAAACTGCTCCAGTTGCTCCTGCACCGCCACTTCCAGCACCCCCACTTCCATCAACAGGCGCAGAGATTCCAGCACAGCCTCCAGCTGCTGCTGCTGCTGCTGCTGCAGCCATACCAGCAGTCACTCAGCCAGCACCTGTTGCTCCCGTTCCGGTCCCAATGCCACCTGTTGCTACTCAGCCCCAAGCTGCTGCTGCTACAGTGACAGGAGCAGCACCTGTTGCCACTCCACACATGGTTCGTATGCCTGTCATGCCTGGCGGAGTCTTTCCTCCCTTCGTCGGGTTCGGCCAGATGGCTCCTCCTGGCTACAGGTTCCCCCCAGGATTTGTGCCTGGGCATCCCCCGCCAATTGGTGTCCCTCCCCCTGGTGGAATGATTCCTCCTGGTATACCACAAGCAATGCAGCCACCTGTTCCAGCGTCCAGCCAAGCTAGCACTGCAGAGAGTACAACCCAAGAGGGAGAGAAGGCACAACCAGGAGTTGCAGAACCCAAACCAGCAGGAAGTGAAGAACCCAAGGTTCCCAATCAGCTTCCTGGATTGCCAGTCACTGTCGTCACACAGCCTTCTCTGGTCATGCCTGGTGGAATAAGGCCACAGTTCAGCATACCTGGATTAGGAGTCACCCAAGGGCTAATCCTTAATCCAGGAATGATTCCAGGACAGCGGATGCCTCCTCCAAGATCCATGTTTCAGCCTATTCCACCTGCCGTTTCAGTAGCAGCTACTGCAGCAACGTCCATGGCAGCCGTCCGCCCAATACAGTCATTGCTCAATAATCCGGGCTTGTTAGGGCTTACTCCACAGGCTATTACAGAGGCAATTAATAAAACAGTATTACAGCAACGAGAAGCAGCAGAAAACAAAGGTAATCCTGCACTTCATGGACTCTTCAGGCCCCCTAGACCTCCTGGTATTCAAATAAGAGCCGGTCAGTTACCTGGGATTGGAGGACCTCTTGGAACAATTGCAGGACTACATGGAGGTGGAGCAGGACCAAGACCAGTCGGAGTAGCAGCACTACCAAATACAAGCTCTACTGGTAATCAGCCTGACACTAGTGATGGGTCATCAATGGGGCAGTCAGAGAGACAAGAGAAACCAAATCTACTGGAATCTGTGATGAGAAGGAGTATATTGAAGAGTAGAATGGGAGAAAGGCCATCTATGGGATTACCTGAGTCTCCTTCAGTTGGAGAGAGCACAGCTGCAGAGGAGAAAGCTGCAGAACAGAGAAGTGGAGAGAAAATACCTCCTTTATATGGCGAAAAATCAGGCCAAAGGCAAGACATAGGGCAGCAGGGCTTTAATCCTCAGGGTCCTGGTATGCCAGGAAGGCCTGTGCGTCCGGAACTTCCTGGTATTCAAGGAAGGCCTGTTCGTCCGGAGATTGGTGATATAAACAGATTTGCAGGACAAGCTTTGCGAATGGTACGGCCAGTCATTGGCCAGCAAATGATGCCTCGAGGATTACATCCCGGCATGATCCGCGTTGCTCCCCCAATGCAGAACATCAGACTAGCAGGTCCTCCTGGATCTGTCCAGTATCCAAATAGTGGAATGCGCATGCCGCCTCCCGGAATGGGAGCTCCACGTGGGCCAATGCCTCAAGGAATGGTGCCTCCCCATGGTATGCCGCCACCACCCAGTCAGGGACTCCCACCTCCAAATAGAGGTATGCTACCAATAGGGCAGGCTGTGCCTCCTGACAGCAATGATCCAAACAAGCCTAGACCTGGACCGAATATATCCCCTCTGATGCCTGACAAACCAGATGGGGGTGAGAGGCAAGATGAGGATCTTAGACGACCAAGTGGAAGCCGCTGGAGCAATGCCCCTCAGGAAGAAGGAAACAAGTTTCCAAGTCGCTGGCAAGGAGGGAATCCTGATTGGAGAGAGAGAAACAGAGGTGGCAATGACGGACCACGAGACAGACCTCAAGGACCCAGCTACTCAAGAGACATTGACATGAGAATGGCAGAAGGCCCTCGAGACCGCGACTTCAGAAGATCAGACGACAGGGAGCGACAGGGACGCAGCTGGAGGCGAGACCGCGATGACAGATCCTTTAACCGTGACAGAGATGACCGTTTTGGCAATCAGGATAGGGGTTTTGACCGATCACGCGATCAAGACAGGGATATAGACAGGGAGCGTGACAGAGAGCGTGACAGAGATCGTGGCTGGCAAGACAGAGATCGCGGCAGGGATCGTGACCGTGACAGGGGTAGAGACAGAAATAGGGACAGGGAATGGCGCGAGAGAGATAGAGATAGGGACTATCGTCAAGATAGAGATAGAGACAGGAATGGAAGCCGGGATATTCCTAAAGGGGAGTTCTTGGACTGGAAGGCTCCTACGCCCGAAATGGTGTCAGCCAGCTCAAGCGGGAACCAGAGGACCAATCCTGAAGGTGCTGTGCCAGATGCATCCGCCTCTGCCCCAGGACTCCCACAGGAAGCAATAATCAAGCAGTCCGACACACCACAGGCACCTCAGCCGGTCCAGCCATTTGAAGCTCCTGTCCAGAGTCAACCATCTCAGGCTGCAGACAGTTACGAACCTGACAAACCGACAGAAGATACAGAGCCAGCATACCCAGAGATGTCATCAGCTGCAGTTCCCTCCCTCGTGCCCCAGCCTGAGACTTCTGAGGCTGGTCATCCAGATGAAGGAGCACCACCTGGCAATGTTCCAGGACTTGATGATATACCCAAGGAAGGTCCTGTCACCCATGGTACTACCCCTGAACCAGCCATGCCATCTGTGGCCTTTGTACCGCCTGCCAAGGAGGGCACTTCCAGTCCAAACTCCAACACTCAAGAAGACCCTGGAATGCCACAGGCAGCAGCGGAGCCTATGCCTGCAGAAACCGTCCCAGTTGAGCTGGAACAGAACCAGCCAGAGGCAGGACAGTCCGATGCTCAGGCTAGTGCTGAAGAAAACCCGTAGGGAACTTTGTGTGTGAGAATGTGGAACAAAAGCGCTGTTATCTTCCTGAATTTGTACTTGCAGTCAGTGCCAGTAGCAGTGCTACAAACCCTCAGATTGGTACTGCTGTGTCAGATGTGTGAAGAGATTGTGAGAGCAAATGAACATTTGTTTTTTTTTTCACAGGATTGACTTTCCACAATGTTTTGACTCTGACACTTCTGTGTATATGCCAGTTTGGCAAGTTTTGCATTGATTAACACAAAGTATTAAAAGTGAGCTCCTGTTGAACGTCGGTATTCAAACTTTTCAAATCTGAGAGATCATGTATGCAATGCTCTTGTTGACCTCCAACCATCATTTAAATGATTTGCGTTATTTTACTTACATCTCCCCCTTGTATCAATCATACAAATTTGAATCTCTGAATACTTGCCAAAATTAAGATGTTAATTTTTGTGAGAGCAAAGTGCAAGATTATTGTTGTTTCATGGCAGCAAGAGCTTTGTCAAATAGATAGCTGTAAGTACATTGTAATGTCAAAATTGTTAATTTTCCAATCCCCACCTAAGTATTACTTCAGTCGGTTTTTATGTTGTAGTCGGGTCCTCTGTCATTTATGAAATATTGTGACAGTTTATTCCAGTAATCTTCGCATCATTTTAAATCCCTCTGATCATTCAAGCATCTAATACCATTTTCCTTTTCATGGTGTGTAACACATATTGCATAATCAAATGTGCAGATGTGAACTGTGATCAGGTTCCCTCCAATATTTGGCACGGAAAATTCTTTGCCAAGGGAGAACCATGGTACGATATTCTTACAGTCTTTGTACAAGTGTTGCGCCCAGTGGCTGTTTTGGAATGAGACCACTCTACATTGTGTAATTTTGGTATGTCACGGTTGGAGAAAATGTTCCAAAACTGACATCATCAAGACAGATTATTGCACATTGCTGTGGACAATTGATTAATCGACTGGTGACATGTGAGCTGTCAGCAGGTCAAAATGTCAGGAAAATTGTTATTCTGTCTTGTTCTCGGTGCATTACTCTTCACTCTTGGTAGCAAGATGTGGATTCAAATTGATTGTGGTCAGCATGCAATTACTGTAGTGCTGTGTCAGTGTGAAAATGTCAACATAATATTTAGCAAACAATCAGCACTGAAACAAAAGCTGGGATCTCCCAAGTATGAAGGAATGCACAAGCGACATCATAATGTTCACAAATGTGTCATCATTCACTTGGTAAGCCAGGGAAGAATGCCTAGTAGGAAAGCCATGCAGGTATCTGCAATTCAGCCATTTCAAAAATGGAAGGTGATCGTCTTCTACAGTTTTGCCAAAGTTTGACTCTTGTCCCATCCAGTGAGAAACCTGGAAAAAAAAAAGTCTTGACTGTTCCATTGCAGTTGAAACATAGCTTAATGTTATATGCAGTATCACCAGTAGGACTGTATACATTCACATTCTGTGATTCTTTGTTGATTTTTTTTAAATGTTTGTTTTGTTAACAACATTTGTGAATATTATACTTAAGTAGTGCAACCCTGTTCAGGTTCTCGGTAAAAGGAGATTGCTGATAGTGGTGCAAATGCTTGTCATCTGTCCCATGACAGATGTTACCTATTCACTGAAATACTTGTAAGCTGCAATTTAAATTTCAGGACATGTAGCACATGTGCAACCTGCATTCTTGTTACTGAGCAGTTATATGCATTTCTGTGGTAGTACATTGTACTTTGGTTTGCTTGTGTTGGAGGATCAAGTTGTGAGAAAACCTGAAATTTGCATATATGAAGAAGACTTTGTGGACAAATCTTTCTCTCTTTTTATACCTTGGAAGCTTGAGGCACTTATGGTGCAAATAAAGATAGATATTTAATTTTCTAAAGAAACTGATATGTGTGACCAAGCAAATGGAGTCCTTCTTACATAAGTAATGCTTTTTATATGCAGTTTGCCTGCAGAAAAAGGGGCATTTTTACCCATATGTTACATATTTGCATTGAGAGACATCGGATATGAGGATCTTGAGCCTTTACTTTTTGTTCTCCAAGCGGATATGGATAGAATTGTTATTGTTCAGAAAAGGAAGTTCAGAGTTTCTACATGTTCCTTGAGCTTGCACCCCTAACCTGGGTAAGTGAATATGATATTGAGATAAAGATGTGTTGCAACTTACATTCCTGTATGGCAGAGCATGCTTTGGGGATGAATATGCATGTAGCTAGATGCCTGTACATTGCATTAGCAGGGGAAAAAATTTAAAAAGGCAAAAATAATGATTCTTAGTTGTAAATGTACTTTGTGTTTATACACGCTATAGTGTTAAGGAGTTCTTATAGAAAAGCAGAACATGAATTGGCACCCAAGCTTTTGATATATTTGACATATGAGTTATACATGTTTATTGTATCTTACAGCAATAGCAGCATAGTTCTAAGAACTGACAGAAAGTGATATGTACAAAAATGCACTCATTTAATTTTTGCTGGCATTGGATTGGTCTTAACCAAGACCCAACGATGGAACTGGTCTTAACAAAGACCCAGCGTTGGAGCTGGTCTTAACTAAGACCCAACGATGGAAGCAACACCGACGAATTGAAACATTAAATTTTCTGGCTTCACACTGAAGCCCATCGATGGATCTGGTCTCAACCGGGACCCTTCGATGGAACAGGTCTTAACCAAGGCCCAGCGTTGGATCAGGTCTCATGAGAGACCCTCCGATTGAGTTGGCTTCAAACAGAGGCCCGGCGGTGGAACAGGTTTCAACTGAAACCCTCCGTTGGATCAGGTCTTAACAAAGGCCCATCGATGGAGTAAAGGCTTCAAACTGAAGCCCAGCGATGTATGTATGTGGTCCTAACTAGGACCCAGCGCTGGATCTGTTGACAAACCGAACATTCTACTGGTTCTTCAGGTAATATCAGGTCATATCAGACCTGTGACTGGACCTTGCTTGTCAGTCATATTTTGTGCTGTGTTTATTTTAGATTTCATGATATGTACATATTACTTGTTCAAGAAAAACCTCCTTTTATCAAAACAGGGATGTAACAAGGGTTGGGGAATAAGGAATACTGGTACTTAACCGGTACTAAGCTGTAAAATCAGTTGACTAATATTTGGTTGCTGTGAAGATCTGCCTATCGACTGTTCCTTGAGATACTTGGAAAGTCTCATTTTCAGGCTTCGAGCCATGTTCATGGCATGATGCATATATATTGGCATGCAGTGTAGATATGTTAAGAGTTGTGGATTTTTGGCTTCTGCATGAATTGACAATCTGTCAGAGCATATAGACTGCCTATGGTGTAGATTTTTTTTTCTCCCTATTTTGATAAAAGAGGTTGAATTCTAAATTGATTGTGTGATTCATCTTTATTTCATGTGGGTGCGATGCAGATATTTCAAAAGAAATTGGCTCAAATCATGCTCCATTGCAGTGGAAACATCTATCAATTTCTGCCAAAGGAGGCATGACATGTTTCCTATAGTTTTGCTTGTAAAAGGAGTAGCATGAATTTGATGATTGATCAATCAAAGTACTTATTCATATTAAACAGTCTATATTTTATGTTTCATTTGTGCAGAAGACAGAACATGATGCAACTGTTGCTTTATTGCCATTTAATCTTTGCTTACTTGAAATGGCATTAGATGTAGTGAGTACATGAACACCAGTATTGTCACTATCAATACATAAACAATGTCTGGTTGCACCTGTTCTGAAATTAAGAGCATTTAACCACATTGGACTTTATAAGCATTTACTACATATATTTTCACTGAGTCCTAAGATTTGAACTATCTGTTGACCACATTTACTCCGTAGATGGGATTTTGATTTGTGACTGTTGATTGGTATAGCATTAAATTGTGATTGAGTAGTGTACATGCTTTCCCTCTTTTTTTTTTAGTTGTATTTCTGTACCTGTGTTTCTGATCCCAAGTTGTATATCATCTGCAAATTGTGCACTGTGCTAAACTAACATTTAACATACACCAGTACATGTACATGTTAAACAGGTCGTATGGGAGGTTATAAGGTCAGCACATGGAAGGTAAGTTGACACTTTATTATCAGGGAAGGGGAGAGAGGGCATGGCATGTAACTCCAGATTCTGTATTGAAGAGTTAGATGGGATCCTATGCATTCAATTCAATTATCCACTGGGAACAAAAAAAAAAAGATATTGGTATTGAATATTGATATACATGTACAAAGTAAATCATTCTCTTTGTCTATAATTGTTTGGCATATTGTATAATAATTATATCCAAATTCTATGCAAACAAAAAGTTGTCCTTCATTTAACACCACAACTTGTCAGATCGAGACCCCGGCCCACCACCCCCCCCCCCCCCCACCCCCCCCCCACCC